>NW_024369929.1:5339921-5704468 GCF_014805655.1 Passer montanus
GGCCGGGCGGCCGTTCCTGGGCGGGGAGCGGGTGCGCGGGGCCGCGGCGCTGCTGGTGGGGCGAGCGGGCTCCGGGCGGTGTCACCGCCGTGCCGCCCCCGGCCCTGGCGCTGGCGTTTGCCAGCTTCCTTCTCTGTCATCATCTGCCGCTGCCTCGGCGGCTGATGCAAGGTGCTCTGTTTCATAAACAGCGTCCTGGCGCTTTAACTGCGCTGGCGCCGGGCCGCGCGCTGCTTCAGGTGCGCTCCAGGAGCACCTGCGCGGCACAGGACTGACCGGGAATGGCCCGCCTTGCGCGGGTCTGGCTCCTGGAAAACACGTTTGTCTTTCCTTCAGAGCAAGGAAATAGTCTATATTCAGTATGGGTTGCTAAATGTATTCTTGGAGAAGAATGTTACTTAGGGGAAGAAATTAGCACTTAGTAGAAATAACAAACTTCCATGAGAACCCTGATGTGTAATAGCACTGAACCTGCTTTTATTTCTGTTGTGCAACAAAGAATCGATTGTAGAAGAGAGCTGAGAGTTTTTACTTGGCATGACAACACAGCAAACTCTGTAGAAGACATTCATATTCCTCTTGGTGCCCATTACTCATCTTTGTCAATGCTTATTGAAGGTTACTTTTTTAGTCTAGGAAATAATTTTTTTAGAAGGTTGAGCTTAAGGGTTTATTTAGATTGGAGTGGTTCTTCTGCTTAAGACTGGTATTTATTTTGTTTCACAATGGATACATAGGATGTGGTATCTCAGATTTATTTTTATATACATGTCTGGGATAACTTGATATTATCTTATCAATAATACATATGGTTGTAAGCTTTCCCACCTTATGCTTCTGGTTTACATTTCACTAAGGAGAGGAAAATGGTTAATGCTACAGAGTTCCTGCACCTCCTTCCCCAAATACATACAGATTGAACTCTGAGCATAATGGATATTTAATTTGTCCAGACAGAAATTAAGAAGGTGATGTCAGAAGTGGCAGTGAAGACCTGTGGTGAGCATACAGAACCAGTGCACCACGGGATTGGTTTTGGTTGGGTTTTTTCCCCAGTCTTCCCTTCTGGCTTGGCCTGGCATACAGGAGATGTGTGACACCCTAGTGCATCCTCCAGTCACCCCTGCTGTTATTGGACTAGAAGCCATTAGTGTCGTCTTGATTCATTAGGAAGTTTGAAGGCTTTATCTCTTTTTAATTCCTGCTCAAAGCTGTTCTTATTTTAAAGTTGCATTCAGGAAGACAGTGGCCACATTTCCAGCCCCCTGTAGGCTGGTTGGAGAAGCATATTGGTTGTTAGTGAGTCTTTGTCATTTGCTGGAGAATCAAACTGCAGAAGATTTTGTGAGTGGGTCAGTTTAGCCATTGGGTTCAAGTTAGTCTTTTTTTTTTTAGTGTACTTAGGGGATTGAATTTGACCTCGGATTGAGTTATGATTATGTGCACTTTATTAATCTGTTACAGAAATAAACTGTTTAGCTGATGGTTGAAATTTAGGACCACTGTACCTAGGTAATTTTTTTTTTATTAAAGCTTGTAGGTCTTTTTGATCTATTAGATGTAACTGGGTAATAAAGTGCTTTGATTTTGGTAACTGTTTTACAGGTGTATGTTTACTGAATGTACCTGTAGGAATACATTTACCCTAGAGATGCCCTTCAGTCTGATGCCAAGCTATCTATCTATTGTAATTTTGCTAAATTTAGCAGTTCTAACTATATAGTGTTCTTTTGATTATTATTTTTCTTAATATTAAAATATTTAATATTTTAAAATATTAATTAATATACTAATATAACTGATTATTATTTTTAAAAAACTCCATTATTTTTCTTAATATTAAAATATTTAATATTTTTAAATATTAATTAATATACTAATATAAAAATATTTTCTATTTTGGTGGTTTGACACCTGTATGCAGGTAAAAATGCACTATTAGTGTACTATTGCACTAATATAGCATATATTAGTTATATAGATATTATAGTATATAATATATATTACATATAGTATATATTGGTTATATATGTATTATACTATATATTAGTATATACACTATTGGTGTAGTATTCTGGTTGAATAACTTCTAACTCAAGACCATTTATCAAAACAAACAAGCAATAGGAAATGATGATTGTCTGCTCGTTTCTGTTTGTTTATTTAATCTATTTTGATGATGTCAGTACCCAGGGAGGTCCTGAATCTTTTGTTTGGGGTGGGAAGACAGGTGGAGCCCAAAGCCATGGTTGTATGTTCAGAACAGAAGATGCCTTTGGGTTTCTGCAGTTACCTGTCAGTGTGTTTTTGGCAGGAGAGGGAGAGCAGGATGTTGTTTCTGTCGTGCTCACCAGGCCCAGGGTGAAATGCTGAGTTAGCTGGAGGAACAGAGATGTTGCAATGTCCAGCACAGAATCTGCTGTGACAATTTGGGATTTCAGAATCTGTCGATGCACTGGTGTCAAACTGTGCTGGTACCCTGAAGTTGTCTTAAGAATTCACTTCAGATTTTGCAGGGCAGCCAGGGATATTTCTGCCAGGTGATGAATTCTGATGCTGGGAGTTCCCTTCCTGTGAGAAGAATGCTGCTGCTGCTGCCTGGTCAAATTTAGAGTAATTAATGACAGCAAGCAGATGTCGTTGTCACATGTTAGCTCTAGAACTTAGGCTTTGCCATTTGGGTTTCTGTTATTTTGATGATTGAAGAAGTATGATTTAAAAATAAATCACAATTGAAAAAAAAAAAATTGATCCTTGTGTACAGTGTGATTTAAAAAAACCTAAACAACTCAAACCAAAATAGATTTCTTCCCACCCCCTCCCAGCCTGACATTGCCTGGTTGAGATTCCAGGAAAAGCACTAATGAAGGAAGAAAAATTTCTACAGGAAAATGACAACCATATTCAAAGTAGGGCTTTATAAAAACCCATAAATTCAGTTTCTCTCTAAGTTTCATACCGAAGTTGATTGTTAGTGAATATTTGTGCTTAAACTGTTGTTGTGATTGCCACCATTGCTTTTTTTTTATTTACAAAGGAACTCTAAATATGTTAGTAGAAGTTGATGAGAAAATAGTTTTATCTTAGAAAAAATACAGTAACTACCATAATGCAGAGATATGAGACACATCTTTACTGTGTTTTGTGAAACCTAAATGGAATTGGAGGTTTTATATTTTGTTATGCCAATTTCTAGCCACACTGGTATACTTAGATGTTCTCATTCAAAGTTTTGTGTATAATTTCTGTGTTGAGAAACCAGGAGTGAAGACAGGATTGATAATAAAGTAGAGAGCAAATAAATTTAAACACATAGATGCTTTCTTTCCTCTGTGTTCTTGCTGGAATTAACTCAGAGTGGGAAATAAAGCAGGTGTCTCAAATTCTGTGATAAAAGCTTTATTGAGCATGATTTCATTGGCTGTTTTATTATGTTGACGCATAATATAACAGGCAATTGATTGGAAATTGTTCCATTTTGGGAATATTTTTCCCACCAAGATAAATCCATATAGTAAATTTTATATAAAAACTCAATATTTTTTTTTCAAGGAACAAGGAATGTTTTAAACTTTTTTATAAAGTCTTTTTGCTAGTTAAGGACTTGAAAAATTGACCTGAATATGGTGTTAATGAATGCTCTGTATTCCTGGTAAATTCCTGTTAAAAACGAGAAAAGATACACAGGCAGCTGCAGCTGGACAGTTCTCTTCTGAAAGTGGTTACCAGTCATCTGGTAATATTATTTAAAAAAGAAAACTTATGCTTTGGGTTATTTTTGTTCTGTTTTTGTAGTTGCCAGGTACTCTCAATTTTCCTCAGAATCAGTGTATTGGAGAGTACTTGAAAGGAGTGAAAGAAACAGGAAACATTGTTTTTGCCCAGGAGTTGAGGAAAATTAGTTCCAAAAGATCCCAATCTGATTCTTCTCAAAAAAAGACTCACAGTGTTTTTCTTGAATAAACTGTAGTTTCTGTGCATGTAGCAAAGCAGAAATTATTTAATGTCTTAAAATTTGTGGAAAGCATAATTGTTTAACTTTAATTATTAATTTATTGACTAGCTTTATGTGTGTGTGTGTCTAGCCTAACAGCTTTTTGGCTGGCTGAAAGTATGTGCTTAGCAAAGCTATATTTGCTCCAAGTATAATGAAGGTAGTCTAGCCTAAGAGCTTTTTGGCTGGCTGAAAGAAGTATGTGCTTAGCAAAGCTATATTTGCTCCAAGTATAATGAAGGTAGTAGGAAATAAGTACAAAAGAATATATTTTTTTTCCTCAACTTTTATTCTGTTTTTTTCTCAATTCCAGAATAACATTTTTTGTGTTAATGTATTCTTCTGTAACATCATGATTTCCATTCTTCTGTTTATTTTTTTTTTCAATAGAGCAGTGAAATTGTGTCTTGCATATTAAAAGAGTCTACTTTTACCTGCAGTGTGCTTTGAAAATGTCCGAAAATTCCAGTGACAGTGATTCCTCGTGCGGCTGGACTGTCATCAATCACGAGGTACCCAGTTTCACATTGCTAAAGTTCTGTCACTTTAAGGCTATCTATATGCAGTAAAATAATATTTCAGCCTAATTCTTGTTTTGTGTGGATCTTGCATACCAACAGAGAATATAGAAGAGCAATTTAGAAGTAAATCAGGAAACTACTATTTAAAAAAATGTATACCTTTACTGTAGTTGATCTAAATTTTGATATTTAAATGAATTTCTTTCTGTGCAAAGGTTTTACTTTGAAGAACTGGTAGAATTTTGGTGGCATGCATTCTTCTGTTCCACCCTGCCTGAAAATGTTAGCATTCTATGTAACTTGTCCGTTGTTGCTAATATATTTTTGTCCTCCTGATAAGTCTTTACCATCACCAAAACAAAGAAAGCTGGGAATATGGACAGGAAAAATATCTTGTGGAGAAGGGAGTGATTCCATGATTTCCCCAGGTTTTTTCTACCACTAAGGTATCTGATCCCAATTTCAGCAGTGGCTGTTCAGGAGCAGCCCTCTGTCCTTACATAGTCTCCCTTATAGAAAATTAGAACAGGGACAGGTGTATATTCCACCACTGTCATCGCATTCTTCTGTTCCACCCAGCCTGAAAACATTAACCTTCTATGTAACTTGTCTGTTGTTGCTAATGTATTTTTTGTTCTGATAAATCTTTACCCTCACCAAAACAAAGAAAGCTGGGAATATAGGCAGAAAAAATATCTTGTGCAGAAGGGAATGATTCCATGATTTCCCCAAGTTTTTTCTACCACTAAGGTATCTGATCCTAATTTCAGCAGTGGCTGTTCAGGAACAGCCCTCTGTCCTTACATAGTCTCCCATATAGAAAATTAGAATAGGGACAGGTGTATATTCCACCACTGTCATGGGACAGGTGTCTGGCTCTGATGTTGGTTTCAAAGTTTGCATTGTGTGGATGAAATCAGTGCTGTCAGTGGAGTCTGGAGAGCAGGAGTCTCATGGTAAGGTCAGCCCTTAGGTTTGATCAAATGACTGCACTGACTGTGCTGGTTGACATGGTGCCCTCAACACCAGCTCAGGTGCAGACACATGAATGCAAATAAGAAGAGTGTTTTGTCTTCCCTTGCCACAGTGGACAAGGCAGGCCTGGGTTGCTCAGAACCTCTGAGAAGCCCTTCCTGGTAGTGTGGGCATCCAATATCCTTTCCTCATTTGGTCCTGAGGATTTCTGTATCTCTGCAGATCTTGGCTGATGTGAGTGTAGAATGGATGGGTTGGTTTGCTTGTTTGGTTTGGTTCTTATGTATTTAGCATTGTCTTGTAAATTGAGCCAGAATCCTCAGGACAGTGAGTGTAGGATGGGTGGGTTGGTTTGCTTGTTTGGTTTGGTTCTTATGTATTTAGCATTGTCTTGTAAACTTGTAAAAAAGGAGGCCATTGAGCCAGAATTCTCAGGACAGATGGGTTGACAGTTTTCCTGGAATGACACTTAGATATTGCCTGCCTCAGAAAAAAATTCACGGACCAGTACTTGAGATGTTTCATTCAGAGGAGGAAAGTAGGAAAAAATGGTTGAAGATCATGCATAGTGTTCATCTGTTCTTCATTGCACACTCCCCTGTTTTGCAGATTATAATGAAACTTGGAACCAAGTTATTACATACAAACTTGTGATTGCACTCATGTTTGGACAGTTCCGTGTCACAAGTGATACAGTTTGAAGTTTATAAATATTGGGTCATGCTTTCATTTGTGTTGGCAGCAAAGTGGTATTTAAGAGATGGTTAAAACTTCTTTTCCTTGTTTTGGGCTGAATGACAGGTTGGGAATCTTGTCACCAAAACAAACAGAAAACTCATGCACTTCATTCCTCAAGGCCATGTGGGCTACAAGAGTGTAACAGGCTGCTGGACTCACAGAGTTCAGATAAAAGTAAAAGGATTTAGAGGTTGAGTTCAGCAGTTGAGTTATTCAGCTGTGAAGTTCATGCTTTCTTTTCATTCTTGGGATGGTTATTTTACACTGTAACTGCAAATGAATTATGCAGTCTAAATAAGTTAACATAACACAAGATTGTAGGATGGCTGGGATTTGTCTAGTCAAAGCAGAACAGATTCCTGTGACACAGAGGTTTTGTGTTCCCAGTTACTCATCCCTGATTCAGTGAAATAAAAATGGGGCAACACTGGTGTTTGAGAGCTGCCATTATTAGCTTTCTTCTGGTAGGACAGCTTTGAATCTGAGAAAGCAGAATGGATGGGATGGCCAGGTACCCTTCACACGGCTGTTACCTTGGGAGGGGAGATGTGAACTTCTGTATGCTGCAGTGAATTGATTTGGATATTTAGGACAGGTAGAACTGTGGGTTAGTTTGGAGTACTGAAGTATGATTTTCTCACATACTATTGTGACCTGTATTGCTGATGACACAGTGGAATCTGTTTGTGGGCAGGTTTTGCAGTGAGCTGAGGGGCAGGAGGTGGCTGTTGTCCAGGCTGTGGCTGCAGGGAGCTGGCAGCTGTGTGTGCTGCACTGAGTGTGGGCTTTGGACAGAGAAGCAGTGCTCTGCATTGCTGGACTACTCCTGAGAAAGGACTTGCTAATTTTGTGTAGGAGGGTAGGGAGGTGACAATATCTTTTCTTGACCTCTTTGCTATTGCTGAGATGGAAGAGTGATGAAGGTCCAGCATTAGATGAAATGGATCATGCATTCCCACCTGTGTGTTTTTAAGAAAAGGATGGCTTACCATGTACTCAGTTACCCATTATCTTGGGTTTTTAGCTAAAATTGTAATCTGTTTTAAGCAATATTCCTGATGTTTTTCTTTTTGTGGAGCCTGGGCAAACTGAAATGTTGTTGTTCTTCTTATTCACAATTTCAGCAATGAATGCAGTGGTTCTGTCACACCAGAGAACAATTATCATATAATAAACCTGTATACCTGTCTATAAAACCCAACCAACCCACAAATAACTTCATATTTTCTTTCCTGAGATTTCACTCAAATTATAGTAAATATGAGAGGTGAATTTCTGCAAAGCACATAAAATCAAAGTTGTGATACTTTTGTAGTCAAAAAGAAAAAAGATACAAAGTGTTTAAAAAAAGAGAAAATATACACAGTGTTTAACAGTTTACCAAAGCAGTTAGTTTTTGAAGCCTTTTAAAAAGAAATGTAACTTTGTAACATGATTATAGAATGTATCTTATGCAATTATTTTTGAGGTATCTAAGCTTCCTGAAGTACAGGCTCTGTAACAACAAAAGCATACATGTTTGCTTGAGTCCTGAAATGAGACATCCAGGGAAACTGATCTGGAAGTATTGCTGCTACTGTAATTTCACACCTGCTGTTGCAAAAATAACTATCTCTGTTTACAAAAACAGCTCAACTTATTTATGGATCAGAGTGACTTAGTGTTTTTGCAGTTATGTTTTGCATGTTTGTAGTCAGCTGATAGCCTTACTGGTGTCTCATCAGTACTTTTAAACAAAAATTACAATATAAAGGTTAAATATTTGGAATTGTCAAGCATATTGCTTGACTTTAGTACCTTGCAGTCTCCTGGTGTTTTTTATTTGCAGTTCCTGTTGGGCTCTGGTGTTGTTGCTGCCTGGCAGCTGACTAGTAACAAAGGCTCCTTTCTGGATTAAAGACAGAAATCCAATATAGAGTTTGTATAAATATTTGTTTTTGAGGTGTCAGAGGTGTACTATATAAGCAGCCTTTCAAAATGTCTCACGGGAATTGAGATGGAGTAAAGTTATACATCGTTTTTCCTGGTAGTAGTATTTATTGAAGCTCATGCTGATATGCTTGAAAGTTCTATTTTTGGGAAGGCATGTGTATTTGAATACAATAGATGGACCTGGGAGCCAGAATTAGATCCTGTATTCAAAACCTCCTCTGTTTCTCTAAATTCCATTTAATAAACAGGTCTAACAAAGATAATAAAAATAGTTATTTAAAATACTCAGTGTAGTTGTTAATTAATGCCTAAATTGCTGTAATTTTTCCCTCTTAGAATTGTCCTCATCTTACTTTTTTTAACCTTGCTCTTGAGTATTACACACTAATACTTGTTTCACTGTAGTCGATTAGTTGGTATTTCACTTGCTTTTCTTTGCTCAGAGTTGTCTTCAGTTTTAAAGGCCCAATTTTTCTGTTTCTGTTTTTATTACTAATATTCTGTTTTCTTTGTAACCCTTTCTTCCTACTTACTATTGGAAACCCCAGTAATAGTAATATCCATTTAAACTCTTCTCCTTCAGGGTTCTGACATAGAGACAGTGACCTCAGAAAATGGAAGCACGAATGACAATCATGAGTTTGTTTCAGAAGAATATGTTTCTTTGCAAGAAGAGGAGCAGGCAATTGATGTGCAAGGTAAGATATTAAAAGAGGAGCAGTTTCATGAAATAGATCAATATTTGTTGTAGCATTGGCACAAAATTAGTATTTTCAATATATTTTAATGTGCTTTGTGAACCTCTGTCAAGGTATTTGCTTCACCAATGTTATGGAAAATATTCAGTCATCGACTTTATAAAAGTATTTTTTCCTGAAATATGTGAAATTAGTAGAATGTCTTTCATTTTGTCCATACTTCAGATTTATAGAATAATGTGCACTGGTGTTGCTGTAAGATAGTTTATAGAAGTGTTATTGCTAAAAGAAGTATTCCCTAGTAATGTCATAGTTCAAATAAGAATAATTTGGAAGGAACCATCAATGCTTGTACTCCTAAAAAATGACACTGTGACACTCTATTTTAATATTATATAGGTGTGGGCATGATTTATGGTTGCTGCTTTTAATCCCATGTTTATTTCCTTGCTTATTTCCTCTTTTTATTCTTATAGCTCAGTGCAGCAATGATGAAGAGATCCCAGCAGTAGATAATACTCTATCTGGTTTTGAGGAAACTCAGACAGTTCCAGAGGTAAATTACATTACAGACTATATTATTCAGAAGCTTCTCTAAGCCCCTTCTGTCAATGGCAAGAAATGTTTTGAAGGTATTAAAATAAAGACACAAATTTTTCCTTTCCTGAAGTTCCAACAATATTTGGTTATTTGTTTGTTTGTTTTAATTACTTCATGTTTTTTGTGTCTGAATAATTCTCACACTGTCCCTTTCCCTAGGGAAATAAAGAAAAAGTTCCTGATGATGTGTCCTGCATTGGAACTATTAGTGATGATTCTGACATCGTTACACTTGAAGCTCCAAAACCAGAAGAAACTCAGAGTCAGGAGGAAGCTCCAGCTGATGGTGAAGAAGCTCAGAGTTCAGAGGACTTTAACATGGGCTCCTCCTCTAGCAGTCAATATGCATTTTCCCATGTAGAAACTGGTAAGAGTAATACAGTCCTAAGCAACTGTGTGCAAAAATGTCAGCAGAAAAAAAAACAGTCTTTGGTTAGGGAGCCCACTTTTTGTGGAGAGAGGAAAAAAATAATGGTTTTGTTGAGTACATATCCAAGTATTTGCAGTCTCTAGAAAAACTCTAGGTGCGCTCTGCAATTTTGTCTAAATGTGTGTCTGCAATCTTTTTATTTTAAAGCAATCTCTCTCATTAAGTGTTCACTGTTTTAAATGGAAAGTTAATTTGAGGCATATCTTGGAGAATTAAAATTACTTTTAGTTCACAGAATAACTGTAGGTTTTCTCTTGGCAATATTTTGGGCTTTATATAGAATTGGCATAAATGACTAGCAAGTGGGAGAGGATTTTTGGTGCCATGAGGACTAAGCAGTATCACTACAAAAGCTTTGTCATAGCTATGTAGTGTATATTTATGTATTTAAGATACTGCCAGTGTTTGGCTGAAATAAGCAGTGCATTATAATCAGGAGGAAGGGGATGAATGTTTGTCCAATGAAGAACCACAAAATAACCCCAAGAAATCCAAACCAAAGACTTCCTGTTTTGTTGCTGTTCTCTAGTCTTCTTCTATAATTCTTTTTGACTGCTTGTATGTAATCTCTTCTGTTCTTTCTTCTCTATGACACCTTTGCATTGCTGATTTTTGTCTTTCAACTTAAGTTTATTATACAAGCAGGATTTTACCTAAAATACTGTTTTATCTTAGAGTAGGATACAGTATCATTAAATGTTCATGTATCTGCATAGTGTCCACTGGAAAAAGAAAGTGACAGCTTAGCATCTAATTATAATCAGTGAAGATTTGTAACAAAGCTGTCACTTTCTTTAAGTCTTCTGGGGAATCTGACTTAATTTTTACGTTAAGATTTAGTTGACTTTGTTTTTTTCTTCTAGGGATGAGTTCTAAAAGTGTCCTTTTTTTTTCTCCCTGTGTTTTTGTACACAAAAGTCAGTTGGCTGGAGAAGCTGTGGAAGATTCCTGGTTGTGTAAGGGGATGGGGAAATGAGGTGAAAGAGCATGTATCTCGCAGTCTTCCTTTTCAAGGTGGTGTGATTAAATTTGATCAGCTTGTGCAAAGCTGATTGCTTAAGACTTGCATGGAGTGTTCTTACAATTTTTGATAGCAAGCTGACTTGATCTTGTAGTCATATTCTAGACAGATGCTGAAAGCCAATCCTCACTGAAGAACTTGGCCAAGCTCTCGGTGTCTTATGTGCTTCTTTAAAAAGATGTTAACCTTGCATGTAGGTTTGGAGCAGACATCAGTAAGGTTTGTAATACATTTGAATGTGTATGCTTGATTGTTTCAATGGATAGTTCTTGTTGGATTCCAAGCCTATATGTGACTGGCAAAAATAATTTTTTGCTTCTAACATAAGCTATTTTCAGCATGGCCTTTAGTGCTGTGCATTCAATTGATCAAGTACTGCAGAAAATGTCAGGAGTACTTTTCCAAGTATTTTAACTGCTGAAGTTTTAGAGGTGACAAAAAGTGGCAACAGGAATCTTTGCCATCCACTTCCTGTTGAGTGTTCTTTTGTGTTTCAAAAGGATGAGCCTCAGATTCTTCCTAATGTAGATACTAAAGCATTCTACAAGGATTTTCTGCCACTTCTTTTTGCATACCAATTCCTGTTTAGGCTGTCTTCACCATGTAAACAAGAAATGTTTTAATATTGCTTCATGAATGAAGTTCAGCCAGCAGAAGTACCCATATGCTACAGTGTCTGTGCAGCAGTGTCAACTTACTTAATCTGAATTCTGGTAAAGATCTGACACTTCAAAATCACAGTAGAAACTAGAATTTTGGACTGCTATTGTGGTCACACTTTGTTTCATTTGTAGTCCTTTCCATCCTGATACTGTTAGAGCACAGCTTTGTACTGAATTCTTACAGCAGCTGTAAGGCAGTATCGTTCTTGCCTGAAAGTGTAATTGCTGTTGACAACTTGGCAGTAAGTGCTTATGAATGGCTCTAAGTATCTTACAGCATTTTTCTTTCTGATTGTCTTTTTTTTTTTCTCCTTTCCTATTCTTTGCTGTGTATCAAAGAGTTTTCCCATTTGGCTAGAAGCAGCTTGTTCCTTAACCACTTTCGTATTCGTGTGTGTAAGCTTCTTTGGTTGTTGAAAAACCCTAAAAAACCCCACAGATGAGCAAGAAAAATAAGTTTGTCCTGTATATTTCTCTATAATGTCTGACCTCTGCATTCTAGGAATGCATTCTGAATGTTTGTTTTCCAGGATTGGGAAGTAGGCATCTGCTTAAATGACTGGGTCTAAAATGGTGTCCTTCTCTACTAAGCTATTTAAATTCATTTAAGTGTCTGCATGTCCGAGTCACTGTTTAAATGATCTGTCTGTATTGCAGAGTCTGCTTGGTTTGACTGATTTACTAAAATGGAGCTTTTTATTAAGGGAGGAAGTTGTCTTTCATAATCTGTCGTGTTTCTTGTCCATGGACTTAGAAGTGTTCCAGATACTAATTGATAATCTTTCCTGGGCTTGATGCAATCACTTCTTTCAAGTTGTAATTTATTTTAAGTGAAGAATCTTAAGTGGTAGTGCATTTTACAGATAGTAGCTAGCACTGCCTGGTATTCTTGTCTGTTCAGTGGTGTGTGCATGGCTTTGCTCAAACAAATGATTTTTCAGTTGTGAACTGTTCAAGGACGGCCTTTCTATATTTGTATTTTTACATTCTGAGTAATGATGTCTGATAAGAGAATGAACAACCATATTTCTAGGAGGGGCATTAGTATTGTGGGACTGGGAGCAGCAAAATTAGTGTCCAAGCAGGAACACTTTGTCGTGGCTAGAGACTTCACTGATCCCATTGAAATTATTCCAGACATGGGAATTAGGTACAGAATATAGACACTTGAAAGCTAGTTTTCCACCCTACTACTGCTTCCCCTTGATGTTTACCTTGCACTTGAAAAAAGCTTTTAAAGGAGGGAGATTAAATAGTAATTACTTATATACTGGATTATATAAATCTATTTACAGTATATGCAGCAAACATTTGTACAAATGGGAACAAGCAATTGCAGCTCTGTTGTTTTTTCCTGGTTAGAATATGTGGCTTTTGGGCCATTAGAACATGAACGTACAAATGGTATAATAAATATAATTTTGCAAAAATTCTGTAAAAGGTATTTTTTTAAGGTTAGAATTTATTTTTATCTCAAATCTTGTCCCATTTACCAAAACTTCAGTCAGGTAATAGAAGAGTGTTGGGAAAGAACAAACAGAAAAGCACTTGAGTGGATTTTTTCCTGTGCAGTAGTGGTTGAAAATGGCTTTTTTGGAAGGCGGGTAAAGATGTTAACAGATAGTATATGGTAGATATTAAAAGTAATCAAAATTGCATATTTAAATAAATTTATATCTTGATTTTGAATATTTCTAACATCTACATTAATGGAACTGTAATGGAATTTTTTCTGCAGTTGCATGCAGCTCACAGAATGAAATTTTTTGTGGGTATGTGACAAAACCATGTCTATCTTCTAGGAGGCCTTCTTATAGCAAGTCTTTCATTATGTATTGCTCTTTCATTATTAAGTATTTCAGTTTTAATAGCTGCTAGAGAAGGAAAACTAAATTCTTTGTCTTTCTACTTCACAAGAATTTGCAGGGGCAGTACATGTAGATGCTTTAGGAGGCAGGACTGACTGAAACACTTCGTAATGAGTGAATGATAAGGTATGGGGATGTGCCATGCAGCTTTTTAGTGGTGATTTCTTGATTCTCTATTATTTAGTTTAAAAAATATTAAATTTTAGCTTAGGAGAGCACACATCCGTTGCATAATTTCCAGCACAAACTTTATCATTAGGATTTTAATTTTGTTTTGTTAATGTTCTCAAAGCTAAACGCCAAATCTATTTTGCGTAAATACACGGATCGATCTTAATCCTCAGTTTGCTCTTTACCACAGAACTTATTGCATTTTAACCTCGGCCGTATGTTGCTTTTCAGTTTTCCCCTCTCAGGCCGGCCCCGAGGAGTCCAGCAGCGATGAGAGCAGCAGGCAGAGCAGCCCGGCCGTGCGCAAGCGGCGCCCGCGGAAGCGCGGCGTGTCCGGCGGGGAGCCCGAGGGAGCGGCCCCGGCCGAGCCCCAGGCGGAGCCGCCCCGGGACGAGCAGCCCCAGCGCCCCTTCAGCAGCGGCCTCAACAGATGCATCATCCTGGCGCTGGTGATCGCCATCAGCATGGGCTTCGGACACTTCTACGGTGAGTTCAGGGAAGGCAGAGTGCACAGAGTGCACATCTTGTGTGGCAAATGCTGTTTTGTTGTGACTGCGATGTTTTTTCTTGTTCTCTGTTAGCAACCTAAACCTAAATATAAGAGAAAGCAACTGCAGCTGTAGTGGTAATCCAGGGAGATCTTCAGCGGTGCAACTGTTTGTAATATACACTACTTCGTACAGTAATGGGGTAAATAGTGATTTTTCCTGAGTAGCTGTAGCTTTATATGAAAAGATGCCTTTCTAAAAAGACACATGATTCAGTTGGAGACAGGGATATAATTCTCTTTGGATTTGGTGTTGACTTATTGTTAGGGATTTCAATTTTGGCACTTCTTTTGAGATTTGTATTAATTTTCACTTGATCCCAATTTTTTTTATTCCTAGGTAAACCTGAAGGTAAGAGCCTTGAGTCATGTACTGTGAATGCTGTGCTTGCTCTCAGACTTACTTTTTAAACCATGTGCGTGTGTATGTGTACACACACATCCACATATGTGTGCATACTTACATTGTGAAAATAAAACATTAAATCAAGTCTCAGGAATTGCTGATGTGTGTGGGATTATAGGAGCAACTAATCCGATCATACAAACACATTTTATGTAGTAGTAACTGGTGTGAAAACTGCTTGGTGAGCATTGGCATGCTAGAGGCATAGAGGAGCACAGTGGCCACACCAGTCTGTGATAGTGCTTGTGGGAGGAGCTTGAGATTTCAGTTGTTAATCACTTCACTGTGTTTAGTTTGGTGTTAATGATACACACTATATTTTTAAAGAACTTGGAGATCTGTGGATGAAAAATACACTTTGAACATGGACTTGAGGGTAATGCATTTTTTAAGGAATTCACTTGTTCATTCATTGAATCTGTACTTCTAAATAAAAATAGTCCTCATTGATGACAGTGATGGCAGCATTTTTCAGCAGAAGGAAGGCAACTGTGTGGCTTCAGTTTTTGTGTCTTCAGGTGAAAGTTCTTCATGGTTATGTGATAACTTATCTTTCTACCACTAGAAAGGAAATGAAGTTCTGCTTCCATCTTCCTGTTTTTAGTTTTTGATTTTTTTTTTCCCAACACAAACTTGCAGGGAGAATCCATCTCCCTAGAGGACTACTTTGTATTTTTGTGGCTCAGCTTGGAATGAATGTTTCCCACAGCACTCTTCTAATGTTAAGCTAATTGTCATGTAAGAGGATTGGAAAGTATAACTTTTTATGAAACTACCTTTCTTTTTTTGGATCAATATCAGGATAGTGTTTTCCTTTTAGCTAGAGCTCTAGGACCCCCTTAAGGCTTTCAGTGATGTAGAAAGCAACCAGATTAATTAGATTAATTAATAGATTTTAATCAACAACCTTATCAATATTAAACTGAATTAACTGGCTTTATGATGCTCTAGGAAGGAGAACTGAAAGACTTTTCAGGTAGCAGGTGAAGCTTAAATTAGATAGAAAGTCCTTGCCAGAAAAAATGTCCTATTATGGACATTCAGATATTTAATTTTTTTCTTTAACCAGAAACTGCAAGGGCGGGGGGCTATAGCAATAATGCTAGGGATTTGGATTGGTTACTTAAATAATCTGAAGGATACTGTGACTTAGAGTACCAGCTGGAAGCACAAACTAATTACTGAGGAATGGCACCTCAATATGTTCATTTTTAGTGTTGCTAAATGTAATTTTTTTTCTTACTGTACTTAAATTAGGATTTTTGATAAGGAGAGAAAGAGAGCTTTAAGTGTTTTTCTGTAATTTCTGTAGTTCTACCTAACATAAACCCTGTATGCTAAATGATGATTTTTCAGATGCAGGCTTTAGATTGTTAGGATTGATGGACTTGTCAAAAGTATCTTTAAAGGATAAATATTGAAACCAAATTTACTGTCAGTATATATAAATTCAGTTATGAAAGGATCTATGCTCCCAAGAAGTGTTTACTAGGACTCTGCAGACTTAAAATGATTGCTGTAAAAATGTTGCTTTCACTTAACTGAATTGAACTATTATAGTTCAACTTGGTTGAATATAAGTCTTTTCTTAAGGTCACACTTGACAATAGATAAAAAAGAAGAGAGCACAAAACATTCATCAGTGTAAGTGTACTTAGAGTATTTCTTCTGTTTAATAATACACCTCTCCCTGCCTTTAAATACAGAGCTAGAGATCTGATTATGGTGCATGGGTTTGGAAAGAAATACCTAAAAATTGCTGTTGCCTTCTTTAGAGTCAATTCAAGAGAATCGTAAAAGCAAATATATAAAAACTGCATCAGTGTTAGGATTTAGAGAACATGTGTTAGGTGAGGAAGTACTAGTCAAGAAGCTGTTCTTGACAAAAAAAAATTGGTGACTAGTACAGCAAAGATACTTTTTCTAAAAATGAGGGTGTCTCAGCCTTGGTCTGACAATTGAAAAACAGGACACTTGCTTACTCTGCAGCCTTTGCTTATGGATGAGAAGGACAAGACAGGGCCTGCAATACTTGCTGCTTTGTGAGCAGTCTGTAATAATGGTGTTTCTGCATGAAAATTTAAACACTGTGCTGATACCCTCTTATTAATGTAATTCAATTAACAGTCAAGGTTGTAGTTCTGAAGTGGATAATGCATGGACCAGTAGTCTCCCTTTTATCCTGGTTGACTTGCATGTTACTAAAAAACTTAGAGAGAGTCACAAATATTCTTTCCTGCATAACTTGTTAGTTTGGATCTAACTTATTTCTATGTAGTTATTTGTCCTTAATGAAAAAACAGTGTAGAAGCAAATTTTTGGGTCTGAGAAATGATTTATCATTGAAAGAAACCATTTTGCTACAGCTAAACAGTTACTGGTAAGGACAGGGCTGAAATGGCAAGGTAAGAATGCTTTTGGATTTGCAGAGAGAATGAAGATGATGTTTAGGTTCCTCTGTTCCTCTAACTGCTTACTCTAAGTCAGTCTATCAAAATAAACTTTTTTATCTTTGTAGGTACAGTGCAGGTCCAGAAACGGCAGCAGCTGGTGACAAAGACACGTGAAATAAAAGATCTGAAAGATGACCTTTACCAGTGCCAACAAGAGCAAGGAGATCAAGTGCACCACAAAGTGGGGGTAGGTGGTGTGAGCTTAGCTGGAAGTCATTGCATAATTCTGTCGTTATGTGTGTATTTTGCTCAAATTAAAATGAATTTCTCACACAAATCCATTAAATTTTTGTCTTTAGTAAGTTTTTCCAGAGAGCTTTCTCCTGAATTCTTGACAAATGTTTGTGTTGATTGAATTTGCTCTTGGAATGTGTTTAAATGTACTGGGTTTTATGTCTGTAGTCTAGGAGTTATCTGGACACAGAGACTGTTTCCCTGTGATACAGTGCCAGGTTGTCATTAATGAGGACAGCTGAAGTAGAAAATGCTTGTAAAAACATGTTGAACGTGCAGGTTTTGTGAATTTGCTTTCTAAATTATCAGTAGTTATTAATTTTTTAAATACTTAAGCCATACGCCTGATTTTTTACTGTTGCATCATCCAGAGAGAAGATTAGGGAGTGTTTTTTTTTTTTTTTTAGATTTTCTTTTATGTGTCTGTTAGCAGCATTTGTACATAATTCAGTATGTTCTAGAACTTGTCAGTGATGCCAGCAGACTGGGGAGCTCCTTTTGTGCTAGTATATAGTTATACAAACAGGTATTTTCAGATTTGGTTCAAAATCAGTTTGTGAATTTCTGCCCCAAAAGCTAAATGCTTTTGCTTCTGCTAGTTTTTTTGGTAATCTGTAAATTCAGCTGGCTGAACATAAATCAACATCAAAGATGCACATTTTGATTTCCTTTTAAGATATTAGCGTTCATGTATCAAACTGACTATTCTTTAGCTAGTTAAACCAATACAAGTGAGGGGTGATGACCTCTGGCTGGCTGAGAGAGTTTCTCACATGGTCTTTGTTGCCAAGAAAGTGTGTGATAAACAAACCCAAGTGAGATAAACAAACCACCTCTATTTTTGCATCTTGCTACACATGTTTCATTACATTCAAAATGACAAGTAAGCTCTGTTTGGGCTACCTTGGTTTTTCATATTTCTATTGTGAAATTGTAACAATTCTCATTGTAGTATGTCTGCTTGTTTTCTTTTTGTTTCTTTTAGTCACTCAAGGGAGATCTTGCCACATGTTTGACCTTTACTGAGGTGGAGAAGAAATCCTTTGATTCTCAAAAAAAAAGTCTTGCTGCAGAAAATCAGCACCTAAGAGAATCTCTAGAGAAAGAAGAAAAGGCTTTGGCCTCACTTCAGGAAGAATTAAGGAAGCTAAGACAACAAATCAGAAACTTAGAAGATAAAGGCAGTAGCACTGAATCTATTGTAATAGAAAATCAGAAACTAAGGGAGCATTTGGAAGAGGAAAAGCAAAGGAACAGCAATTTTCTCAGGCAAAAGGAAACGCTCTTTGCAGAGGCACAGATGCTCAGGCGAGAACTGGACAAAGAACGTCATGTTACAGAAGCTCTGAAAAAAGAACTAGAACAGTTAAGTTCTCGTCATGCACCTGACAGTGCTGCTGCTGATGATGATGAGACATTAAGAGAAAATCAAGAAATAGAAACTCTGCGAGGAAGACTGGCAGAACTAGAAAAGAAGCTAAACTTTGAGCAACAACGCTCTGACTTATGGGAGAAGCTGTATGTTGAAGCAAAAGACCAATCTGAAAAACAAGAAATTAATGAAAATGGACAAAAGAAAAGTGCTAAAGGGCAGAGTAAGAGTAGAAAGAAATCAAAGGAGACATTTTTTGGTTCAGTTAAAGAAACTTTTGATGCTATGAAAAATTCCACAAAAGAGTTTGTAAGACACCATAAAGAAAAGATTAAGCAGGCTAAAGAAGCAGTAAAAGAAAACTTGAAAAAATTCTCTGATTCTGTAAAGTCTACATTCAGACACTTCAAAGATACCACAAAAAACATCTTTGATGAAAAAGAGAAGTCATCAAGCGATAAAAGACATGAAGCAAACAAGAAAGCTCGAACTTTTTACCGAGACCATAACTCCTACGAGAATCTGAAGCACATGCATTACAGGGGACCTCACATGCCAAAAGAATCCAGAAATGGAAGGAAACATCATTTTACAACATTTGAAAAAGATTCAGATTCCCAGAAATGTCTCAATGATCATTTGTGTAATAGAAAACATCAGTTTGCCCTAAAGGGCTGCTCTGGTATTTTTGAATGTGCTCATCAAGAATTCATTAGTCTCTTTAACAGAGTTTCAGATCCCATCAGGGTGGATGAATTTAATCGGCTAATGAGAAAGTATTTACAGCAAGTTGTACATAACTTTCATCACTGGAGAGAACTAGAAAATTTCATCAATAAGTTTTTTCATAATGGATTGTTTATACATGACCAGATGCTGTTCACTGATTTTGTTAATGATGTCAAGGATTACCTGGAAGATATGAAGGAATACCAAAGTAATAATGAGAAGGTTTTTGAGGATTTGGACAAATATGTCTACAGATACTACTTCCATTATGATAATTCACCCCAGTATGGACCCAGGTTTGTTTCCCTCTTTCCTGTACTTGATAACACAAAGAAGTGTTCTTTATAAAGACAACCAATGTCCTTGTTGTAATGGATGGTCTTTGAGCAGGTACGTGTATTGTGTGTGTGTGTGTATACATATACACACACACATATGCTAGACTTTCTGAAGGACTTAGTGGAAATATTAGATTATGTTATATAAAGTGGATCAGTAGAAACTTTATATAAATTTTGTGTGTGTGTGTAGCACAATCTAATGTTTCTGCTGGGTTCTTTAGAAAACTGTCAGTAGGATTTCTTTAGACCAAACAGCTCTGATTTCCCATCTGATGGAATGAGGAACTGTCTTGCAGCTTCCTTTTTGTCCTTTGCTGAATGAGGTTTTTGAGTTTTAGGGTGTCTCTGAGTCCTGATCTGGCAGATACATTTCACTACTCTCCTGTAGATTGGTGTAATACTGGGTTATTCTGTATGCCCAGAGCAGAGCTCATCACACAGCAGGCTGCAGTTCAGATCCTGACCCTGACTAAGTTTTGTTCAGACTTTCTCACAATGGTCCCTAGTGTCTATTGTTTCCTACATTCCTTTCCTGGATCTAAAGGTGTTCTCATGGCTTTACAAATTTACACTTGTATTATTTATAATTTCATGTATTTTACTGCAGCTGCAAGTCTGAACTATTAACTACTTTGGGGTTACTAAGTATTATGTGAGGTAGCACTTTCTCCTATTGAAAGCTGAACTGTGAGGGTGATAGTCCTATTATCAGGTACCCAGTTAACATGGTTTTGGCAAACACAAAAGGTTTATGATTTTATTTATAGTCCATCTTCCTAATTTATTATCAAATGAACTTTATTTTTAAATTAAATATCTAATTTGTGAGAATTTCAGTTTGCAGAAAAACAATTCCAAATTCTTTTACTGATACTGTTACACAGAAGCTTGTAATACCACCTTCATTTTTATTTATAGAAAGCATTTCTTTTATATATACCATCTTACTGATGATTTAAAAATTTTTTTTCTTACAAGCTAAAGGACTACTTACTAATTTTGTTTTCAATGAACCTCAGCATGTTAAAAGCTGTACTTGAAAATGTAATTGTGTTACAAAATGCTTTTAGTAGTAATAAGCTTTTGTTTACTTCTTGCAGTCGACCTAAAAGACCTTTTACACAAAGTGAAAATTCCAGACATGAAAAACAAGCTCAGAAGTACCAACACCGTAATAAACGAGAAGGTAAATGGCATAAACATGGTCGCACTAATGGAAGACACATGGCAAATCTTGAAATAGAATTGGGGCAACTACCCTTTGATCCAAAATACTGAGTAATTTATTGTAAAAGTGAAGATTAAAATTCACATGCTCTCTGGAAACTAATTGTTTTTCAACAAAGCAGCAAAATGCAAGGGGTTTTTTTTCTGAATAATTTGATTTTTACACATTTTTGTTAACAGGCAGAAGTCAGGCTTTCTGATTTGCATATTCTGTACCGTTGCTTTAACTGTCCTTTGGAAGTAAAGATAGTTTGGGTGCCAGCAGTATTGTTGCAGAAACTAGGCATGCCATGACCTGTGTATGAAAAAATGCTTAATTGCATTCCATTAGTGTAGTTAAAGCTTGAGCCATGCATAATGTACCAACTACTAACTCCAATGTTTGATATACTAACTTCATCTCATCCTTCAAAAAATAGATCAACATTGTGGTAATGTATTTGTTAGTGTTCTGTAACCTTATATTTGCTTCCTGTCTTTGGGGGGGTTCAAGAGCCTGTTGAATTGTGAAGAATTTGCTGTGCTGCATTCTAATCAGCGTGCTGATTTAAACACTTGAAATGTCTTGCATATCTGCATATTGTAGAAGAAAAATAAAAGAGACATTGTGGGTAAAAGTCTTTATTTATAAAAAAACTCAGCATAGCTGTACAGTTCTATAAAAACAGTCCAGTCTTGTCTGTATTTTATTGCTTTAACATTCATATGGTAATTTTGGTCTTCCCAATGTTTTCTAGTGTTGTAAGGTAGGTCAGCAGCCCCATCCTGCCCTACTGCTACTGAAGCTGCCTTCAGGAGGAGGTTTATGTGTTTGCAGGCAGCCACTGGCTGCCTCATTCCCACTGACCCCCCCAGTTTCAGACTCACTGCTTTCTCCTTTCTGCAGTACCAGGTGTAAGCATAGCTACTGATATGCAAACCTGATCTCAATAGCTCTGAGGTCCAGCCTGATCTTCAGGGATAATTCATTTCAGTTTTTCTCCTGTAGATGGAGATGTGGCTTCCAACTCGTCCTTCAGGTACATGAGTATGAAACAGAGTGGCTGTTTTCTCATAGCCCCTTAAAGCTAGAAATGATGATATTTCCTGCAAATGAACACACATTAATTGCCACAGTAAGAAAACACAGCTGGGAGCCTAAGAATAGTGTTCCAAAGTCTCTTGACAACCATCAGTTCAGTTGTCCCTGGGAAGCTTTATCCTTTATTTTAGGAAAGTCTGCTAGAAAAAAAAGTACTTATCCTGTTTGATCCTGTCTGGGGCAGATATGGACTTCATTAAAGATTTGAGGGGTTAAAAGGTACTGTGACTGCAGGTGTTTTTAGTTTTCATTGTTGCTTACTTAAAAGTGCAGTTTCTGGGAACAGATGGTACATTTGTTTTAACATGGATTGAGAAGAATTCCATAAAACATTACTTTGCACAGAGGAGAGGGCATACATGAACATTAAATATATAGCAGTGGAATGATATCAATGATCTTGTCATGGGCTAGAGGGGTCAATTTTAATATAAGCTATGTTTTAAAAAGTTGTGAACAACAATTTTCAAAAATTTAAACTATAACTCTTCCCTAATTTATCTTGTAGCTTGTGCTCAGAAGTAATTTGTTTCATCTTGCAGTTACCATACCTGTTCTAGCACATTGAAGAGGATCAAGTGACTGGGTAATAATGTGTCATTGTAGAACTCCCTATTCAGCCAGCCAAGTGGGTTAGAGTAGAACACATCTGCTTCATCAACGTAGCTCGCGTTGCCACTTAGGTCTGGGGGACACTGAAGGAATCTCATTTTTAGAGGACAGTGAACATGACTAGGGAGAAAAACAAAAACATATTTCATGATAAACTGATAAGAATCAGAGATTTGAAATGACTCATCACTTCAAAAGACAACCTCAGTCAAAACAAAAAATCAATTAATTTTTTTTCCTCAGAGTAGTATTTTCCTCCCTTCAATACTTCATATGAAAGCAAAGTAGAGCAAGCAGACTCAGCTCCAAACTGCTGGGACTGTGTTGTTAGCAGTTAACAGAAAATACATTTATCTTAATAAAAATACCATTTGCACAACAGCAGTTTCTTAAAAAGGTACTTTTCCATATCAGCTTCAGTATTTATATCTGCTTTAACATTTTGTTTACTTACCAGGATCTACTGAAAACCTTTTGCAATGACCTAAATCACTGTTGTAATGACATTTCTTTACTGCCTAGCAGCAGAAGTAAAATTAATACATTTTGATTGTAACAATTAGTGTTTAATTTTGCTAAAAATGTTATCATAATGAAGAAGTGTGACATACTTAGTGAAGTCATTAGACTTACTGCATATCCTCATACAAAGCTATTTCACAAAAATGAGTAAAGCTTAGATGCTGAATTTTATTCTGTGCTATAAGCATTTGGCTTATGTCCCCTATTCACTCTGTATTAACTGTATGAAAAATCAAAACTCCTCCTGTATGCATTTATATATCTCAATTTATTAAGGCTTGGAAAAAAGAAATCTTGATTTCTGATTAAGAGTTTGGATTTTAATGTAGTGCACTGCTGACACTTTTAATACCTGTAAAATGGGGTAGAGTGGCACGGCATCAGGATGAAGACAAAAGCTTGGGACTGCTGAGAGTGATTGCAGAGCTGCTGGATGTGACTCATAACATCCAGAGTGCCCCGCTGGTGAACCAAGCCTGTGTACAGGGCTGGCACTAAATTGGATAACAGCAGGAAACTTGCTGCAGTTCTCTTCCATGCTTTCAGGTATCTCAAAGAATATCCTATAGAAACATTTGAGTAAGTTTGGGAGATAAACAATTCACACATTTTTGAAAGTGCCCTAATACAGTGGCAAAACATTACTCAGCCAGTAACAATACTTTGCTTTGAGATACTTTATACTACAGTGTTGAGTCTTTACTCATTGAAAGGAAATTCAAATGCTTTGAATTTCAAATGTTTTGCTCTATTAATTCTTGGATTTAACAGAGTAAATCTTAAGCCCACGCCTGTCTCCTGAAATACAATTTCAAAACCAGTGCTTTGTCTCTTTAAATTTAATTTCTTGTAGTGCAGAACAGTCCATTCAGTAGTTTGGCTGAATGGTATATGGCAACTTACTGATGTGTTCTGATTCATGCACGTCCACATAGAGCCAGAATAAATGGCAACTACATCTGCAAGGCTGTGCTATTCTTTTTCTCCAAACTGCTGAAAACTACAGAATTCCTTTACTGTTATTAAATTTTGAGCTTCTGGCCTTGGAAAAGCATACTCCTTCATTTTTTTCCCATCTCCAATCACTGCCCCTTTGCCCTACTTTGCTTGAAGGAGCTAATAATGGGAAAAGGCACACAATTGTCATGTTTTTGTAGGAATACTTTTATCCGTGCTAAGGATTCTTTATCTGTGCTACAGTTACTTGCTCTCCCTCATCCTTTTTCTTTCTCTTTTTAACTAGCTGTAAGAAAAGGCTACGCTAATTCTAAGAATCATTTATCAAATACCTACATTGACCATTAACAGTCTCTCTTTGGGTAAAAATTATATCCAGGTAAGGTTGCAAGACATTTGAAACCAATGCTTACCACAAAAAATCATGCAGAATGGCAGTACTGGATAGATGAACCTGAATTCCTTATGGCTCAGTGTGCTGTAATAAAACATACAGTAATACAGCAAGAAAGTTAAATGCAGTTCTATTGACAAAATGTGTTTTAGGGCACAGAGGACTGGAAGAGGACGTGCATGTATTAAGAAGCTTTTGGTATTGAAGCAGTGAAGTAAAAATCCAAACTGTCACTTTTGAAGAACATAATAAGTACATTCAAATTAAGACTCTTCGGTCAGTTTAAACCAAGCACTGTTAAAAATTCCTGGCTACTACAGTTAAGTGGTCTGATTCTTTGACAACTGATGTAACTTAGCCAGTACTTCACCAATCTGTTTTCTGTAATAAGACACAATAAATAGTGTGGATGAAAAGTTAAGATTCAAGTGCCCATTTGTGTCTAGCAAATTAACAGTCACCCCTGCTAATACAAAAATACACAATTTCCCATGACAATTTTTGGGCATTTTTGGGGATTACTGTAACTCTCGTGTCTTGGGAATCAACAGGATTCTTACAAAACTAAAGAAGGCAAAAAAGTCCTAAAGCCAATAAAGCTACTTTCAGTTTTGAGTTGGAAAGAAGAAATTGCTTTTCTGGTCTTGCTACTGTTTTGTTGTAATCTATTACTATGATAGTATAAAAGTATTTATTGCTTAGTATTTATTTACTTGCTCTATTTTTTAATGTCTGAAAGTCTCTCTCATGTTTAATCTACAGTTAATTCTGATGCTTTAGAAAAAACTTACCTTTTCTTATACTTCTGAGCTTACAGTGAGAAATACAGCCTTATGGTAGTTAAGAGCTGTGTATAAACTTGTGAATGGAGTAAGTTTTAGAGGTATAAGAATCTCTCATCTTACTGGGGATATAGTAAAGCACCAAATGAAATGATATTTTCATTAATAGGCATCTAGTGAACTCAGTTTTCTAACTAGTTCTGTTTTTGTTTAAACACCTGCTGGGTGATTGAGTGTTGGTTTTGAGATTTTTTAAAATTTCATTTCATAATGAATTATATTATTCTTTAAAGGTCTAATCCATTCTAAAGATATGTGTTTGTGACAATACAAAAAACAGTATTACACATAATTCTAGAACCAGTTTTATAACTGATTGCATTTCTTGGAGTGTTTGAACAGTTTCAAGTTTTCTATCACTTAACTGAATACTACGCTGCTTTGTTCTGGACAGGACAGGAGCTTTGCAAAGAACACAACCAGTGAGAGGCAGCAGTTCCACTCAGGAGATTACCTGTACACCAGCAGTGTCCAGATCAGTGCCAGCAGAAGGATGCGGTACCGCCTGGGTGCCAGCGCACAGCCGTGAATAAAGAACGGCAGGTGGGGACCCAGGACAACTGGGAGTCCCTGGGTCAGGTACCAGTGCCAAGGGTGGGAGCCATAAAATGTTCCCAAATTCTGCAGCACATTGAATTTCAAGAAGTTCAGCTGAACCAGTACCCACTGGGAGATAAGGAAGAGTTAAACACAAATCCACAGTCAGACCCAACAGCTACATTGAATGACACAGTCATCATATAATACATTTTCACTCCTATTTTAGCTTGGGTTTTTTTTTTTTTTACTAAGACTCAGCATGGACTTCCTATATTTAGCAATTAATCACAGAAGTGTGTAAGTTTGTAGATAACTATTGAGGACTGAGCATACTGATTTTATGTAACAGTCCATCATTTGAAATACCTGAGAAGTCATTGTTCAAGGGTTTGTAGCTTAGGATATATTTAGAGATCAGAGGCCATACACTGTCACGGAAACAAGAGAAGTCAGAGAAATCTGAAATATCCATCAATGCTAAAATACTAAACCCCAACCTTCTTCTTATAAGTCAAGTTTAAAACAGCTTACCTCACCAAAAAACACACGGTCAATTATTAAAGAGGTTCCTACTGTGACCAATCTGCAAAAATGGAAAGTTTGTTGCACTGATATTGCCTGAATTACTTTTGTATCTTCTCCAGCCGTCAAAACTCTGATTCCTAGTATTTTTGAGATTATCCATACTCATGGCCACTTGCCATCACCTGGTATCCTTGGCACAATCCCAGACTAACCTTGAATGCTGCTCCTGTCTCACCATCATGAAATCTTTCCTGGTGCTTTTTTGCAGCATGTACAACAGTTTAAAGGAAACATGCCCCTTCCTTAAACTTTTGCCAAAGGACTCTATTTATTCTCTTTTTTATTTACATGATATCAGGTTTTTTGGCTTGTCTGCCTTTGCAGTGATAAAACCAATCTTTAGATGTAGCTGTGCACAGTCCCAGTTTAAACTGAGAAAGAACTTACCCAACTGGAATGCACTTGTGTAGGATAAGGTCTGCTTTCCTCTGTTCTTGCAAAAAATGGCTGAAGACCAAAGGCATCCACGGGATAACAGCAGTGGGACGAATAACAATGGCAAGTGCAACCAAAGCTAAATACTTCCAACTAGAAGGAAGAAACATAAAGAACCCAGCAGCTTATCAAAAAGTCTGGTCAATTCTTTGCCAGACAGTGACATTTCAACAACTGTCATCTCTCTGGCCAAAAGTTTTTCATACTGCAGGTAACTTTGACTCTCTGAGTGCAGATACTCTCTCTTGCTTAGAAGGCTGCAACTCTAGAATTGCTTTGTTACAATGGAGTTGCTAACTACAGGTACCTACTTTAAAATAGCGAGTGATAAAGAAATTTGTGACCACAAATTCACCTATATCTGACTCCAAAAAGCTTTTGTTGTGTTTTCCCAAGTTACTGTATATTCCAGTGTTTTAAAGTTTAAAATAAAAGCTTCCCATAAAGTCACACTTTGCAAAAGGAAAGAGGGGAATAGCTAATTTTACATCCAGCTATAACATAGTCTTAAAAAAGTATTTAGAGGAAATACTAGAGTTTTCATTCCATGAGACAGAACTCTTGCTAAGGCTTTGGAAAAGAAAAAAGTTAGCATTTTAAACAATATCAGTGGATTGGTGTCATCCCAAACCAAAAATTATCAGTACTGTTTGGAGGAAGTTTCTCACCTGTTCCCCATCTTGGAGCCTTTTATTGGATAGTAGGAAAGAGCAAAAATGGTAAGAATAGTCTCCATGGTGTTTGTTAGAGTTCTGGTACAGGAATACCATGTAAACCAGGAACAGAGTTGGCAGAAGAACTGAAAATAATTATGAACACATTAAAACAAGTTCACCTAAATGAAGGTGGTAATTCTTCAAGATGTGACATAGAATTTTGCACTTATTTACACTCACTTATCTTACAATGCAAAACCAGTGCTTATTAACATGCAAAATTTTTTAAAGACTGTGACTCACCACGAACTTTGCTGTTTCTGAATTTTCAAGGTGTTGCACTAATGAGTAAAGCTTCACATCAGCAAAAGCAGCCAGCACTGCCTGTGCAAGCCTAGGGACCCAGATCTGTGTAAGCAGAGAGAAAATTGTACTTGCAACAAAACAAGTTAAATTCCAAGTTTTAGGAGAGGACTGAATTAGTGAATGACTGTTCAAGTATGCAAATAGTGAATTGGTGAGTACTCTCTATAGCTTTTTATGATTTTAAAAATTAAATAGTAAGGGCCTTGGGTAAGGATAGTACTTCTGCCAAAACAGAGACTATCTGAACTTCAACTGAAAGTGTTCAGAGATGGAAAGTAGAATTATCTGTCTCCAACAGAAATCAAAAGGGGCTGTTGTTAGTCCTTGTGGGTTGAGTGCAAATATACATTGCTAAACACTTTGGAATACTGTGCAATTATGATGTAGTGGCAAACACAATCAGTGTGAAAATCCAAGAGATTGATGGAGACCTCTGCACTTGCAGGCATCAGTGTTATGAATGGAAATCTGTTAATGAGTTCTGCCCCCATGGGAAGTCAGTGGGATCTCTGTGCTCACACATCCCAAATTGCCAGACTCAAGGCTTAGCATTTTACTTGGACAATGATAAAAATACTCTGTGTTTAAATACAATACTTTAGAATTGAATTTTAGTAGCAGATGCACATTTTTTGACTATACTCACCAGCAGCTGAACGTTATCCTTAGCCAGCAGCTGTAATGCTTTGTACATGCTTGCAAAGATCAGTGGGTATGAGTAGCCCCTTAAGCTACTTGTCCATTCCCAAGTCAGGTAACCATAATTATGAATATTAAGGACAGATCACGACCAACTGAAAGGAAAAGTTTCACCCGAGCCATCCGGCTCGAGGCCTTCTGTCCCTTGGGCCAGAGCGGTGGGGTGTTTGTTGCTGTCAAGCCAACACCCGACAGCCGGGGAGAGCCGTGCCCGAGCGCTCACCGCCCGCGGCTCCGCGGGGAGCGCTGAGGGGGCGCGGGGGCCGCGGCAGGCCAAGGATATTTGAAGACCATGCGATGGGCCACCTCCAGCGACTGCCAGTACTCGTCCGGGACGAAGCTGGTCTGGACGAGGAAGCAATTGAGCGTCCGCAGCGCCAGGGCGAGCACCAGCAGCGACGCGGGCGCGGCCGCACCTGCGGGGGCGAGGCTGGTCCGTCACGGGCCCCTCGGGGGCCGCCCCCCAGCCCTGCCCCTCCCCGCCCGGCCCGGCCCCGCTTACCGGCGCCTCGCTGCGCGGCCGCCGCCCCGGCCGAGCTGTACAGCACCGACCGCCGCTTGCGGAGCCGCACCGCCTCCGGCATCCGCGCCCGCAGCTCCCCGGCCGCCTCCCCCGCCGGGGCATGCGCGGCCGCGGGAGGCGGGACAGCGCCGGTACTTCCGTCCGCTGCCTGCAGCCAGCGGGAAGCCGGGGCTCTGCCGCGTCCCGCGTTCAGGTGAGGGCGCCGAGGCCGCAGCCGAGCCGGGGCCGCGCCGCAGTGCGCGCCCGCCCGCCCCACGCGTGTCCGCGGCACGCTCCCGGGCACCGCCTCGCAGCCCGGCCTCGCACGCCCCGTCCGTCGGGGAATGGAGCCGCTCGGAGCCGGCGCGACCGTCACCTGCCGGGGCCGCCCCGCCCCGGCCGCCTCCGCAGCCCGGCCCCGCGCTGGAGCCGCCCGCCTGCTGCAGCTCCGTGCCTGTCGGTTTGGTACCAGAGCTCGGGACGTGGATGTTGAATCATGGATGGCACTCTGAATGTCTGAAGGGCTGTTTCACCTCTACATTTAAATAACATCAGGAAACTCGAAAAAGAAAGCTGCTGCTGTGTGATTATGCTTCATGGTTTTGTTGGATTGCCTCTGATCTGATCCTCCAAGTGATAAATACCATTTGTCTCTGCTTCTCATGGTGTCAGTTCTTAATACGTCAGCTCAGTTGGGAAAGCAGTTGTGCAAATGGCTGAGGAGGGAACTGCACCCAGCTTTGGTAGCTTATGATCAGACCTGGCCATATGTACATAAACACACATAGCACATGTGTTCCACACAGATATCATTTCTGACAGAGTGAGGCTACAGTAGATATAAAATACATAAATCTGCCTGGGAAATGGGTTATAATTGAGAAGAGCCTCAGTGTGTAGCTTAGGAAGGAAGCATACCTCTTTGAGTAGGTGTGGATTAGTCTGACAGAACAGAATCTGAGACTTGGGGAAACCAAATCAGTAGATACTTCAAGACTTTAGTAATCTAAAAAGAAACCAAACCCAGGAGATCTTGGGACAAACTTATGCCAGATTTTGGTTTTAACACAGAACCTTGTTTGTACAGAATGGGGGAAGAAACCAATTGTTTGTGTGTCTATATTTTAAGCCAGGAATAATGTTGTAGGTGGAGGCAGTGGTATAGAAGCTGAGATGGGAGGATAGCAGTAGAAGGTAGGCTGGGAGGTGCATTTGAGTGCATTAATGCAGTTTGGACATGACATTACATGGGCAGTGGCTTTAAACTGAAAGGGCAGGTTTAGATTAGATATTGGGAAGAAATTTTTTACAGTGAGGATGATGAGTTACTGGCACAGGTTGCCCAGAGAAGCTGTGGCTGCCCCATCTCTGGAAGTGTCCAAGGCCAGGCTGGATGGGGCTTTGAGTAGCCTGGTCTAGTGGAACTAAATGGTCTTTAAGGCCCCTTCCAACCCAAACCATTCCCTGACTCTATAAGGGAATGCTCCATATTGCCACAGAAGTTCAGTGCAATCACTGAATTACTGCAGTGACTCCAGCAGCTTCCTTTACAGTACCACTAAATATTGAAAAGGCTATTTTGAAGAAGTGTAGCTCAGGTCTAGAAGGCACTTCCTTCGTAAATATAATGACTGGAATTGTCCATAAAGATGGCAGTTGAATTTGAAAAGCCTCAAGAGAGAGTACGGCTGAACAGATGCAGGTAGAAAGGGTTATTGATGCAACTGAGCTTAAGACTCTGCTTGCTGAATTCTTGAGACTGCTGGATTTAAAGCGTTTGTTGGGAAGCTGCTGAGAGTGAAGAGCGCTCTTCCCTTGCGGGGGAAGGCAGGCAGCCAGCAGGCGGCAGGAGGAGCTCATTAAACCACAGTGGTGTGCATTAACCAGGCACCGCGGATTTGCGCTGCGAAACCTGTTTTGCCTCTCATGAATGGTGACCGACCGCGCGAGATCTTCCAGAGCGGCGAGGAGGGAAGGGCTGGGAGCCGGCCCGGCCCGCGCCGCGCGGTGCTGCCCTCGGGCCGCGCTCTGCCCGCCCAGGTGGCCGCGGCGGGGCCGGGACACGCCGGGGCGGTGCCGCCCGGCCCGCCCCCACCTCGGGCCGTACGGGAAGTGATGTTGCCTTGACGGAAAAGACACGGTCGGAGCCCAAAAAGAGGCAGGTGCGGCGTGACGCGGCTGCGGGAGCTCCGGCGGCCGAGCAGGTAGGGCGGCAGGGGAGGCAGCGAGCAGGGGCAGCTCGGCTCGGCCGGGCTGGCACAGGGCTTGGTCAGAGCCCCGGGACGGTGTTTCGGGCGGGGAGCTCCGGGTGCCGGCGCCCCGCGGCTCCGCAACAGCGACCCGGGCTTTGACAAAGGGGCCTCGCCCGGGAGGTGAGGGCGAGCCGTCCGCAGCCTCGGCCTTGGGGCCGCCCCTCAGGTGCTGCCCCTCGGCTGCTGCCGGCAGCCCGGCGAGCAGCCCCGCTCGGGCCTGCCCGCGCTGCTCTGCAGGCGCTGCGAGCTCCCGCCGCTTTACACCTGCGCTCCTTTCACAGAAAAGAATGCATGTCTGGCTTAAATTTTTATAAAGTCTTTAAAAATGGTCAGTCGTTGTGAGAGCGCTATAATAATGTTAAATCTGCCTAGCCGGGACTCGGATCTTGTATGTGACTATCAACAGACCTGTTGCTCCTTTTTGAGCATTGCATGTTTGTCTGAGGGAGCCTTCGTGCTGAGAAGGCCCTTCAGCCTGATTTGTAATGCTTGGGCTGAATTTACACTTTGATGATTTTGGGTCTCAAGAAAGCAAAGTCCATTAGAAACATCTATTGATTTTCCTAACTCTGTAAATAACTAGAGTATATTAATATACAAGTGGTATTTTTGATGGTGCTAGCAAAGTATAAAGGACATGCTTAGAACTGTTGAAACCACTCAATTTTTATGTCTTAGACGTGTATCAGGAATATTTTGAGCTTCCTGACTGTATGGCTCTTCTGACAATTCCCTCATAGATGGTGCTTAGGAGGTTTTCATCACGGTGACACGTACATGTTTGGGGTTAGTTCTGCGAAGTGATGTATTGCTACACTTTCAGGTTTTTCTTTGAAACTCTACAAAATCTATTCTGCCCTTTCTTGGAAACTTAATCTGACATAGACATCTTTCAGCCCTTCTTTCTTGTCATAGACTTTTACTAATTTTGTGAGTGTTCCAAGTATTTTCCAGCCAGGGAAAAGCATATACTGCAATATGCATTTCAAATGTTGATAGGTAAATGTAGGAATGGTATTTGTAATGCTAAATGAATGTCTCAAAAGCATGGTTAAGAAGAACAGCATGTTCCTGTGTTTCTCGTTCAGGGTTCTGATTTTACATCTACTTAATCTCTTGCACAAAGGAGTTTGGGAGAGAGGGTGTGCTACAACTTACACTGGTTTATTTTCACAGTTAACAAAACTTCTCATGAGCAACCAGATGTCTAAAACCAGACTGTAAGTTTGTTTTATCACTATCATTAAACACAGGAACACATTATTTTATCACTTGATTACACATTTCCTTTTCTTTCAAAGAGAAGATAGGGTGAGATAAAAGAATTCTTAAGCAGCATTTGACATTTACAGAAACAAGTATTACATGCAGCAAGGCCTGTGTGCCTTTGAATTCTTGGTTGTGCTGTTCCTGCCAGGCGTCTGCCATGCTGGTAAATGACCAGTGAGAGGTCTGTCAGTTTCCAGCATAACCCTGCCCTTGCAGATCAACACCATTACTAAGATCAGTCTGTCACAGTCAACAGAGGTGGTTAGAATTTAATTTAATCTGAAGAAACAGGCAAAATTGGCACTAGAGGTGTAATATATAGAATGAGAACTCCTTTTCCCCTGTTGATGTCTCAGCAAATAATTAAGTTACATTTATAAATAATCATCGAATATTTCCATCTGTATTCAAGCTGCATTATTGTACTCTGCACACGTGGTTGGTCCTGCAGAGGGTTACTTAGATACTTATAGGTGAACTTTTCCTGGGCTGGGCATGCACAGTGCTCTGGAACTTGCTTTTGTAGATACCACTCAGTGCTGCAGATACAATCTTTGAATTTACAGCACGGGCTTCAAACATGCCTAAAAAAGTTGCTTAAGTACAGCATAGATAGATAAATTCTAACCTAAAAGGCAGCTTTTGTAACAGAAACACTTTTTTTTTCTATTTATACAGTTATATTCCCAATCAGTCTTTCTCTGGATGTAGCATCTGGTTATCAGGTTCTTTTCCTCATTTCTTTTTTTCTCTCCTTAGTCAGAACTGCATCCCTGTCAGGAGGCAGGACTAACTTGAACCATGTTAAATCAGCTGAGATCACTTAAAGATTTAATGAGACTTTTATCTCCAGTGGAGCTTTGTGAATAAGTCCTAGTCCTGCCTTTCTTTTCTGAAACACCCTTACATTGTTGTATTTTCATACATAAATCAGCAGAATTTACTTTTGATTTATAGTAATAAGTAGTCTCAGTGCCTGTGATTTATTTTCCAATCTAATAAACCTTATGGCATGTAGATTAAAATATGACATATAACCAGCATACTTTTTTTCCTGTGGTGTTGGTGTGGCTTCAAAGGGCTGGGGATGCTTTGGGGGGTGTGTGACAGTTTTGCATATCCTGGGTGGTGGAATTCTTTTCATACTGGTGCATTTCAGCACTCTGGAGCTGACCTAACAAGTTCTTCAATATTTAAGACTACAGGAGGAAAAAAAACCCAGGCAAATATCCTTGCTTCTATGGCTCTGAGGATAATATCAAAGTGTAAACCAGTGTAGTGATATTTTCCTGAGTCTGCAAACCCATTTCCCATAGGTGTTTTCTTTCTCTATGTCTGCTACTTTTACTGATGAGAAATGGGTAAGAATCAAGCATGTCAGAAAAAGGCACTTCTGGAAGACAATGTGAAGGCTGGTAGTAAGGTAGCAAAGGGGCAGGAAGCAGCAGTGAAGATACAAACTTAGCAGGAGTACAACTTTTCTAGAAATCTGTGATTTGCAATGGACAAAAGAAGTTGGTTAATATGTAATCAGTGTTTTAAAATTAAAAGTCAAGTTTGCAAGGCACTTGCAAAAAGTATTTTGAAAATAACTGTACACTTCTGCAGTAATTCTGTGTGTCAGTGTGATATGTGAATGAAAGGACTGTAAGGAGTGCATCTTGCTGAAATATTTTATTTGCAAATAAAACATTGCGTGGGTATAAGGACACTGCTACACAAATTAAGTAGATGAGTCCAAATTAAGTTTGGAGTTTGTGACTCCAGTTTAGCAGCTGTGTACTGCTATTGGTTTAAAAGGTGATAACAGGATAAAGGAATAAAGAGGAAAGTAGATAAAAACTGACTCTTCAGTAATACTTTCAGGTAAGGAGAGCTCCATGGGTAGAAAAAATGTCTTTTATTAGAGCAGTTTATTTGGTTGGAAAGGACAGGCTTTCAGGTACATGAGCTCTGAGCTCCTTTCAGGTTTGAATTAGAAACAGCAGAATGTAAAGCCAAATTGAAAACACTGGATGCACAATTTTTATAATACTTGTATTAAGCTTATGTAATTAAAGGTGATGAAGGTTCTCTGGAGAAGTCCAGAGTCAGCCCAGTCTCACTCTTAAGGCCTGGCTCATTATTTTCATAACTGTGATATTTCATTTGGTTCCCCTTATTCACCCTAAGACTGTAAGGAAAGTGGTTGCTCTGTGAACTGAAAGGAAGAAGACAATTCATTCCAGTAACATCCTTGGGGAAAGGGAATATCTGAACTAGACTGAAGGCTGCTAGTGGTGATAAGGACTAATAAAGCATGTATGATGGGTAGGGGGGAAAGAAAACTTCATTCATTTTTATGAATAAAAATGCAAGTTTTTTGTTTTTCTCCTATGTCCCCACCAGTCTTGCTAGTACAGTATTTTATATTGGTGGTTGCTGAGGGAAATTACCTTTCTCCTGGAGATCCCTGCTGGTAATTGTGTGACTGTCATGGAGTGTGGTGCATTTTGAGAATTTCAGGGTAGCACTCAAGGCTCACAGCTGTGGGACTGCTTGTTGCTGTGAAATGGTTTTATGCAAGGTTTGCATGAGATGATTTGCTGCTACAGTTCTTGCCAGTGGCTGGTGCTTTCATGTCTGCTTGGAAACCTAGATAACATTCAGAATGCAGATTATGGCAAAAAAAACCCTGGATAATTGGTTTTTTTCTATGGTGGCTTGTTTTTTTTCTTTTTTTTCAAAGGCTAATCATAATTCCTCCTCCCCCACCCCCGCTTGTTTTGTTTTAAGCCAACTTTTTGCATGACTGAATATGACCCCAAATACAGGTATCAGGGCAGTTCTAGCCCTGCTGGTATTATCCATTTCCAACAGATTTTCTCATGCAGCACTCTCAGATCCTGTGCACATAACTGCACATGCTCCACTGACTTTCTCCTCTAACACTGATACAGCTTGACAGGTCTTTTCTGTCAGGGCATGAACTGTCTGACTAATACTTAATTTTTCCATATTTTTTCTTGGAATGGCGTCAGGATAGACATCTCTGTACAGAGATGGTGTTAACCAAGTTTGAAGATGGTACTGTCTGATTTGTGTTTCCTCTGAATTTCATAACAAAATTCTTGTAATTTTAGGTTGGATAAATATAAATTGGAGTTATTAAATTAAGTTAGTTATTAAAGTACTAGTTTTTAAAATGTTCTTTACCTATGAAATGGAAGAGGTGAATGTAAATCTTTATTTGATAGTTTTCTAGAATTGTCAGTTTGGATATAGCCCACAGGGCTGGAGATCCTGCTGTGTGCCAGGAGGAGCTGCAGAGCAGGCTTTGTTAGGCCTGTGAAAAGAGCATGCTGCAAAAGTGGGATCATGCTTTTTAGCAGGTTTTGAAACGGAAGACAACTCCTCCTCTCCCAAATCTGAACTGCTGATATGGCAAAATCTCATTGGTTTTATTTAATTAGCTTTTTAATAATAGATGTGCTTAAATTTAATTTGCTTTTAAAATAGATAATGTCTTTTAAATCCAACTTGAAAGTAAATGTAAATTGAATGACTGTCACAGTATGTGCTGCAGCAGGTACAACCTGGGCAGCTGGTGGGTTTCCCTTGCAGACCTGGAAACTCTGACTGCCAGCTTCCAGGGGAGGCACACATCCCACTCTTCCCTTTATCCAGGCTGCCATTTTTTTGCTATTTTTTCACAGAGTGTTCAGGAAGTTCAGATCTTTGTGGTTTCTTCCCCTCTATAAAGGAGCGTTAAAGCTGATCAGCAGATTCAAATGTTGGGGGAGAAGACAGCAATAATAGAAATTCCATGTCTCTGCCCCTCTCTAATGAGCTTTGTTTCCTTAGGAAACCAGGCTAAGAGGCACGTCCTCATTTCAGCTTTGTTTTTTGCATTGCAAATTTGGAGCTTTGTTCCAAGAGATCCTTATTGCATTCATAATCTCGAGTGTGGTGTGTTGAGCCTTAGGGAGTTTTTCTTCAGCCTAGCATCCTGTGGGAGCATGGAGAAAGGGAGCAGTAACGTTTTTAGTAATTGGGAGTCACACAGGGAGTGGAATGGAACTGAAAGACCTGCCTTGGTAACATACTGCACAATCACCACCTTTCCAAGCCCACCCATTCCTCCTGCACACCCTGAAGGAAGGCAGATCAACCAGTCAGGTTAGTTAACCTGGGGAGTCACTGAATAAATGGGAATATGAAGGAGCTCTCATGTTAATAGTGTTCATGCTTTAAGAAATGGTAGAAAAAAATAGGCATCACAGGTGTTTAATTTGGTTTCATGTGCTTTATTGCATGGAAGATCAAACAATACACTGCAGAAGCAAGACTTTGCTGTAGCTCAGAAGCAGCAGACTTCTCTGTCTGCCACATAGTTCACATAATTAACCTTTCCATTTTTCCTCCTGAAAGCAGAGTTGAAGTGCAAAAGGCACTGTTGACAGCTTACGAGGAGAATAATGAACCACTTGCCCTATTAAGTAGGTTCAGAAAAGATGTGAACAGGATCTTGTGCTGGAAAGAAAACCCAGCTCTGCTGAGATTGGTTTTCAAATAACATGTTGGATCAGGTAGTGCCAAGAATAAACACATCTCAATTTAGCTGAAGTGTGGCTAGAAATATGACAGAAACTTTCAAAGCTGTATTAATATAGGATTGTAAAAAATTGAAAATCCTTTCTTTGGTAGCTGTAGTGCACACGTTCCTTTCAATGGGTACAGCAGCTTCCTGTAAAGATAGTGTTTTTTAATTAAAAAAGTTCACTTAGTCATCAACCCTTTAAAGTAGATAAAGATCATTGATCTAAAATGAGATTTGTAGCTCTTCAGGCTGATGATAGAGACATCAGATTATTGGTGCTTTTACAGCTTCTCACCCAATGCAGGGCCACTGGTGTCTCACACAGAGCTGCTCTAGGTGCCCTCTGCATGCAGTCAGGCCTGCACATCGCAGGTCTTACCAAATGGGAACCAACACAGTCCCACAGAAGAACTGTAGCATGTCAAATAATTCATCCATCTTGAGGTTAAATGTTCTTTTGAGTACAGATTATGGAATTTGAGTAGTGTGAAGGTTGCCAAAATACTATTTCCTGCATACAAAATGATCACATTTGCTCATTTCACTCAAAACAAATAATCATATTTATTCATACACATTTTATTGCTATTTTAAATAAGCCTGTTTTGACTGTTTCTTGGTGTTGTACCATCTTGTTCAAGGACATGTACAATAGTATTTTTTAATACTATTTTCTTTCTGAGATTTCAGAACTGTAATAAGAGAGAGAGAACCTGGTTCAAATATTAAAGGGTTCTTTCCTTCCCCTTTTGATTCAGATCTGGAATAGGCATCTCCACTTGGCTTTGCCTTGGGACAGACTGCATAATAAAAATCGTTGTGGAGGCAGAAGCCTGCAGTTTTGACAGAATTGACAGATCAATTAGAAGTGCTTGTTTGGGATAATCTTACTAATCTTTTCTGAGGTCAAATATAACCATATATAAATCTTATTTGGGAAGCAGTCTTTTGATGTCTTTTTCTGATGGCAGAGTTTGGTCTGAAGTTTTTTGAAGTGCTGATGTTGAGTGCTGCTGCAAAGGATTCCTGTCTTTAGGCAGTATGATGTTCTATGAAAGCAAAATTGATGCTTTTCATTTGTTGATTATTTTACTGTTAGATTTTATTGTTAAAGAGACTCTGGTAATTCTTGGAAGTTAGTTATCTGGAGACTCTCTTGGAGGGGAATATTTTTAATAACCTCCTTTCTATGTTAAAATGTTACAGATCTTAAACATGCCAATCATTTATCACATGCAATGCTAAAAAGAAGCTCTGTCACCACCATTGCTAGAAATTGCCTAGATTGGCTTACAGATGAAAGAACTTAATGAAAGTTTTACTTTACTCTCTAATATTACTAAATATTTAGCAGTTGTGCCTTTGGGTAGCAGGAAGGCTTGCCTGACCTACTTTTATTTTAATCACTGAAGGGATATTTCATTATTTGGTCCTGGCAAAGTTCAGCTATAACAGTTCTGGTGTGAAAGCTGATTTTGTGAGTGGGGGTTGCCTTTTTTTTTTTTTCTGGAGGGATATTGGTGAGACAAAAGCAAAAGAAAAAAGTCCTTTATATGGAATTTATCTCCTCCTTTCATGTCCTTTTAGTTCTGTCCTGAGTTACTGACTTGTTACTGTATAGCAGGGGCAGATGACACTGATGTTAGGCACAGCTCTTGGCTTTGGAAACAGGGATGTGTTCTGTAGCATCATCTGAAATGGGCTGTTACTAGATCCAGTTCTCCTATTCCTGTCTCCAGTGGCAGATGTCTTTATTTCTGCAGGCAGGTAACAATCCAGCCTTTTTCTTATAGAGGAAACATCTGCTACGGGACAGTTTGGACACCTGCAACCTTTCTCAAGGATATGGAGTGTGTGAAGGCAAATACTCTGATGCTTATACTGAAGAATGCTCCACACTGTTCACTGTGTTTAACTCCTCAAATTTCCTCTTAAATTCCTAGGCCTGTAAAGCATAGAAAAGTTTTACAAGTAAACCATAAATTCCATGCATTCAGATCATCTTGTTCATACAACTTGTAAAAACATTGTGAATATTGAATAGCAGAGAAGATGGGTATTCCTTTGTAGAGCTGGAGCTTCAAACCTACATTTTACAGTTTCAGTAATTTTGATCCCCTACATAAACTAAGAAATTGTGCAAGCTCTTCCAACCCCCTAGGACTGGGGTAGCAGTGGGAGGAAGGCCCACCTTGGGCTGCCTGCAGTGGTTCCTGTCCCAGCTGTTGCTGCTTGGTTTGTGTTTGCTTCCTGCCACCACAGCAGGGCTGCCTCAGCTGCCTCTCCAGCATTTGCTGAGAGGCTGCAAACGTGTTTGTTTAAAAATAGACACTATAAATAACCAAACATTGATGTCCTCCCAGTTTATAACTCTCCAGTTTGAAATCAACACAAATTCACCCTCAAAAAGAAAGGTACAGCTGAAATAAAGCTTTCTGGCAAACCCTTGCCTGGTAGGGAGGAAGGAAGAATTAGTTGGTGTTCCTCAGACCAAGTTGGTGAGAGACGAGTTGAGCAGCCTCATTTCATCCTGAAATAAAACTCTGAAGTCTGGGGATTATTTATGAATTGTTTTCCCATTAAAGATGGCAAACATCTGACTGTATGGAAGAGTTTGAACTCTATTTACATTGGGAGAGATTGAGATTGAGGCTTCCAGACAGTTTGTGCTTAGTGTTTGTAGTCACCCCACAGGGCTGTTTGCAACATGGCAAAATTGCTGCTTTGTCTGTCAACACTTCTTATCCTGTTCCTCCTTCTGCACTCTGGAGCAGTTACCAGACATTCTAGTGTGCTTGTGGTCTGAATATTTCTTCACAGTTAAGTAAATGTGCTGGTATTGATCAGGGAAGCAAGCAGTTAAAGATTAAAAATAAGCACATTGCTGAAAATTGAATACAATTCTGTTTTTTAATTGCATGTGGGAGCAAAAAAGGGCCTTTTATATTCCTCTAAAACTGGTGAAATTTTCAGAAGATTGAATTGAGCCAAGAATTGATAGAGTTTTAAAAATTACCACCTGTAACTAAATGTCAAAGAAATGGATTTTAGTTAATGCTGGAAAAATACTAAGGCAGGGCATGAAAAAGTGTTCCAGCTCTGTATAATAGATGTTCACCAGGGCAAGGAAAATAAAAATTGCCTTAATTCACATGAAAAGAGGCAAGATAGTTGAGCACTGAAACAAGTGAGAGTTAAGAAGCTTGTGGAGTCGTCTTTGTTACTGGTAGATGAATCCATATGTTAAATATTTGTAGCAGCCTTTCTGCAACACTTCTTAAATTATAATATTGGAGACTAGCCTGAGACACCACCTTAATTTCCTTTCTTTGCTGCTCTTGAAGCAGCTTGAGGAAATAAACTGAGACAAGAAAGGATTGTGCAAGGACACTTGTCTGCAAAAGCTCGTATCAGCTAAATCTTACATGGTGAGTGCAAAAGTTGCTTTGTCCACAGCTTTCAGTGCTCTCCTGTGAGCATCTCTAATGTCAGGGTGTCTGAGAGGGGACGAGGCCTCGTGGGGCTGCAGGGGCTGAAGGTCCTGGCTCAGTGCAGGGCCCTCCATCCAGTGAGTGCCTTGGTGCACACACTGGTGTTGAAATTGGGACAGACCTGTGGGTTCTGCCTCTTGGGGACCTGTGTTAACAGGCCCTTGTGAACTGACTCATTGAAGAGCTGGTTTACATCTTAAAGCAGTAGCTTTATTTCCTTGAAGTTATTTAAATGTTTAAAATGTCTGCATGTGTCTCTTAGGACAGTGCAGGGACAGGAGCTTGTAGGTTTGGCATCTGTGTTTCAGGAAGTTTCTGGCAACATCCTCACTCTGATCTCTTCTTGGAGCTTGTTGCCATCAGAAGTGGTTCAGCAAAAGGACTGGGCACAGATGCCTACAAAGCCCTATGGTACAGCTGCCACTGTCCTCCCCAGTCCTGCTCACATGGTCTCTCTCTGGTGTCTTTGCTAGTTTTGCAATCAGTAACTTTTTCTGCTGTCTGTAAAGGTGGGAAATAAAACCAGTTTGGGGAACTTTGGTGCTTGCCATATTTCAGTATAGTAGACTACTGTGTTGCTGTATTTTGGTTTTTTTTTTGTATACTTAGAAAAAGTTGTGCTTACACATTGCAACTCCCTCTCCCTAAGACAAGGAGGAGAGTGAGTAGTTTATGCAAAGGCTCGAGGTTTATTACCTGGTTTAGGGAGATCTAGTTAGCTACTTTGCTCACTTTTTAAAAGGGGGAAAAGAGATCACTTGATCGGTCAGCAAGCCCACATGACAAGCAGCTGAATGTAATTAGGTGGGGAGGCTGGTTGTGTGGGGCTGGCAGCTTCCCATGCCCTGTGAATGTTAGAGCTCTTAGTCTGAACTACGCTATTTTGGTTTTATTTCTTTCTCTGCTGATGCTTCCTGTAGATGAGAAATGGCTCTTTTTGCATGACTATGGTATTCAAGAGATCTGACCTGTGTCAGGAAACTTGTCACTGAAGCACATTTGGAAAACTACAGATCCATTCACAGCTGTTAGACATAGGTATGTAAACACTTTCTCTTTTCTGTTTATTTTCAGAAGATTTATTACATAGTTTTCCTTGAGCTGACTGTGACAGCTGTTCCTCTGTTCAGAGTTTTGAAACACTGTTACTGCACTTTAACAAGCTGCCTGGAATCCTCTGATTCTGAGAGTTCAGCATTGCTGCATCCTCCCGTTCTAGAGGGAAAAGTAAAGCTGGGGAGCACACTTGGTTTATGTAACACAGGCTTTGGGGTTAAATGACAAAACTGCAGCTCTTTTGTAGGTATTTACTCATTGCTTTTCATAAATAAATCAGTCAGACTTAAATACAAACCAGGGTAAGTTTATTAACAAAATAAATAAAATGACTGCAGTGAGCAATGTCTGGATCCAGGAGCCATAAGATGCCTGTTCTGATCCCAGGTCATCAGCCTATGTTGTCTTCTGTGGCAAACTTGTCAAAACTTGTTCTGCAGGGAAGATACAATTAGACCCCTGATAGTAAAGTGTGCTGTGCAAATAACATTTAAAATATTGAACAAAGTAACTCAGTATTTTTAAATGTTGCAGTGCTTGAACTTTTCCCCCTTCTGTTTCTTCCTGTGTTCCTATCAGCATTTAAAGATAAATTATACTGAATAAATCAGTCCTTTAGAATGGCTGGGGTTTTAACTGCATTGTGCACCAACATGTTTGGTATCATGTTTGCTAAAGGGCTGATAAAAGGCATGAACATGGTGTGTCGCACAGGCTGTTATTTTTAATTGCAAAAAAAAATATTTGAATAGCAAGGAACCATGAGAGCTCATCTAGTTCACATTCATTGTTCAATCATATAGTAATGACTTGAATCTTAATTATCATAAAAGCAATAGGAAGGTGGGCTGTTATTACTGCATTTTGTATCTCCTTTGGAAGAAACTCAGAATATATGTACCCATCTGACTAAGTCATGCCATGCCACCATAAGCATGATTTTGTAATCAAACATCCTTTCTAGCCATGTGTTTACCAGCATTGTTCTATTCATGAACCAAAACTCCACTTTTTGAGACTGCAAATAAGCAAGGAGGAGTTGTTCAGAGAACAGAAAACAGTATTATTCTCCACTTCTGTGGAGGTCACAAGGCTTTCCCAGGGTTTTATTTGATGTCTAACATAGAATGTCTTAAGATTACTTTTCTCCTTCCAGATCGTCACCATCTGACTTATGTTTATGACAGAGAAGTGAGAAATTAATAAATATAGTTCAATAAATATATTTTTTTACTGTTTCCTTATAGACATCCCCAGTGTATGAAAAGTTTATATATAATATAAACTTTTGGGAAAAGGGGAAAAAGGATTTTTTAAACATTGATGCTTGGCTGACTGTTTTTGTTTTTTCCTGTGCTGTGTGGATGGATTGGTTGTTGTAGCTGCTTCACTGTAATTTACTGTTATATAATACTTTCATTTACTGCATTTTGAATGTGTTACAGAAACTATTTCTAGCACATTTTAGTGTAGTGATTTCTAATAGCCTAAGTTATTTGAGGATTAAATTTTGATAATGTCGGAATTCTTTTGTATGCTGCAAAACAATATGCTAGCATTTGGTGCTGCCACCCTTACCCTCACCATAGTCTTGCTGGATTTCAGTATATCTGCATGTTTCCAACATATCTTTTGTTTATAACACTGTCTTAAACAAAACAGCCTTAGTAATTAAGCCTGGTAAAGACAAACTGGGAATCTAATTCAGCTGGGCTTCTTTAAGCATTTTACTAACAATGGCTATAAAGAGAAATTGTAATTTTGTTTTTCTTAAGAAAAAAAGTAGAAAAAAAACCAACAAAAATTCTGAAACTATAGAAAACTTAGAATGACCTAAAAAATCTTAAAACCAGTTAATGGAAAAAGATCTGGAAGTATCCTAGTAGAAGGAGAGAAATGAGCTCTGGACAATGGGAAGGAGAAAAAGGAGTAACTTTTATTTGGTCTAAAATGTTTTACTTCATAACTAAGAAACAACGTAGTTCCTGCTTCTGAATTTGTTTAAACACTGTGTCATAGGGATAAAATTTATTTTACAAAATCTGTTCTGATACATTGTGATGTTTACACTGTTGGTATAAAAAAAAACCCAGAAAAACTGGGATCTTGGTGAGGCAATTCTCTGGGAATGAGCGGGTCAGTTAGCACAGCTCCACTATAGGCATGGTAGCTGTACTGATTAGTGCTGAGATTTTAGTTTTTCACATACTTAATTTATTTTTACTGGAATCACATTATTGGATTCTTAGTTTCTTCTATAGTAAATCACATGCACTGATTTAAAATCAAACCAAATGTTGCAAGCCAAAGCCAGTCTTTTAGCAGAAGATGAAACACCAGCACCTACTTTAATGAGACTTTTCATATAGAAACTCTTGTGGGACAGTACCATGACATACTCCCATTTTCTTGTGACTTTTGCTCAGAAGGGCATAGCTGAATACTTTCCTATTACTTACCCTTTATATTCCGTTCTTCATTTCAGAGGTTTGATGCCTTTATTATGGTGTAGAATTGTTCTGTGAAGTTGGTTTGGCAGTTTGTGTGAGATTTTGGAGTTCTTCACAAGCATACAACATTTCTATTAGGTGTTTCACCAAGCCAGCACAGCCTGTATGCACTGTATGCATACACATTTCCCTGACACAGTTTTTGACAGGAAACTTGCACTGCTTGGATCAATTAGAGCATTCTGACTGGCAATTTATTTTCATAGAAGAGCTTTGTATATTTTTTCTGGAACTTGGGTTATAGAGGTGCTTGTTCTGTAAGCTCACTGCTGCCTAAGCCATTTATTAGCTATAAACAGAACCATTCTGAATTTTAATTGAAGACTTTGACAGGTAGAGGTGGAGAATTGCCTGTTACTGTAGGTCAGCTCAAATGAAACTTGAGGATGTTTTGTGTGCATGAAATGTTATGAAAGAATTCTTTAGGAAGGCACCTACAGCATGAAAAGCTGGCAACAGCTGCCAGTTTTCAGATGGGGTTTTACTCTACAGCCATTTTGGGCCCCTCCCTCTATCTGGGAATAACTAAAAGGAAAGTGAGCAAACTGTGGCATTAGACTTGTGCTGCTTTTTGCTTTCCTTGCTCATATATTCCTATGTAACAACAATTAGTGTAAGAAATTCTGGTTTGCTTTGCTGTTTATCTCAGAAGTCTTTGCTGTGTATCAGGATTTAACTATAATTCAGGCTGTATTATGGGATCCTGATCTGAGCAGTGAGATAAATATTGTTGGCAACTCAGGTTGAAAAACAGCAGGCTTTCTGAATGGAAGCTTTGTGTTGAGCAGATCAGGCTGCTTAATCAGTGCTTCTTTTGAGTTATGCCTTCCCTGAGGCTCTAGAAAGCTGTGCTAGGACAGGAATTGAAGCCAGCATTTTGCCAAAGCACCGTCTGAGCAGTTTGGCAGACAGCAGGGCCTCAGCAGAAGGCTTGGGCAGTGGTAATTTGTGCTGCAGTTCCAGAGCTGTTCAAGGGAGGATAGGGTGGAAGTAGGGGCTTGGCTTTTAATTCTTCAAAGAAAAGCCCACTCAAGCACTGTAGCTGTAGCTTTGCTTTAGTTTGAGTGATACTTTTGAGCCACAAGTGTGCTCTAAAGTGGCTGTGTCTTGCTGTCACACGAAGATTTCTGCTTTGCTGTCGCACATTCATGACTTTGTGAAGAGGACAGGTTGTGGCCTATTGAATACAGCCTATTTCAGGCAGAAGTTCTGTTTTGTTATGTAATGAGCATGTTAAGGTATGGCCACAGTATTCTCAGCAAGTTATTTCTAACCTATTCATAGCATTTATGAAACATGGAAGCATCACATACACTATCTCCAAACATGTTTACTGAACAAGTCCTGCTCACTACTGGCTGAAAAGTCTCTTTCTCAGACTGTAGCTATTACAGACTCTGAAATTAAAGGCTCGGTTTCATTTTGAGACCTCTTTGGAGCAGATTATTCACAGCTGCCACCCACCTGTCAAACTCTGAAGTGTCTTGCTGCCAGCCTGCACTGCTCTGACTGGCTCTCCACAGCAGCATGACCTCAGGTAGGTCCAGTGAGCTCTGCACCTGCAAGGATGCTTCTGTCAAGATTTTCTGATTTTCAAAAGATTGGGAGAAGTGAATGCTAGCTGTGAGCCTCAGTTTTATCTATCTAGATCTATCCTTCCATCTCTGTCCTTCCTTGCTTATCATCTCTGACTGTCCTGTGATGCTGAATTTGAGGAGTAGAAGAATAACCTTTTTGAGTTGCTGGACAGTGTTTTAACTGACAGTTTCCCATGCTTTTCCACAGATAACTATGAACTTATTTTTTCCTTTTTGTTACACTCATTTAAGAAATCCCACTGATTCAATATTTTTACCAGTAACTTGTTATTTTTCCTAATGTTGTGCCTGATATCCATAGATAATAGAGTTTTCCATCTCACTAGATGTGGATATGGCTTAGTTGTTCAGTCAGTACCTTTGATAACCAGTAAATGTTCTAGGGAACAGGATGCTTTCTCTGCTTGCTGGAAGAATGATGACATTAGTCCTGCTCCAAAAGGCCATGATGCCTTGTGTTTTGCTGTTTTCAGAAAACTTCTGATGGACTTCAAAGTTTTTGGGTATTTCAATGGCACCTAAAGAATGAGAAAGCATTTAACTTGTTAAGAAATAACTAGAAGAACAAAATGTTAGAAATCCTCTATACTGTGATCCCTGTTAGTTTAGATCTCAATATTACAGAAACGCAATAATGCTAAAGAATGGCAGTGGCTGCTAAAAATAAAGTTGTTGAATCTCCCAATTAACAACCAGCTTAGCAAGGAAGTGTTTACTTCCTATGAAAAACAAAAACTCCATGTATTTCCCAGTCCAAGAGATGAAAAGGTGGATTAAATTCTGCTCTGCAATTCTTTCCTGCCTCACCCTTTTGTGTGCTTTCCCACATCATGTTAGATGAATGATGTAGTTTTATAGTCCCATTTGTATCATATTTGTGTGGTCTTCACTTTTATCTAACAATGATTAGGAAGTACCTTCAGGTGTCTGGTAGCTGACCTTCTCCATTGACTTCTAATTGCCCTAATCAGGGTAATTTATTTTGCCAGATTATTCCTCTCTCATGCAGGATGTATCTGGTATCCTTCATAAATTTGGCAGTGTAACCTCTTGGAGAATTATGTTCTGTATTCCTGGTTATCTGTGAAACAAGGTAGAAGGTAGCTGAGAACTTTCCTGTTCCAAAAGACAAATATATCTATATCTATATTGTGGGTTTTTTTAAGAAGCTGCAAATATTTTCCTCTGGCCATTTACAGTGTGTGCTTTAAAGGAATTAAACATGAGCATGGCCTGACTGATATGTATTGCAGTCTTCTGAATCACCCATATATGCAGAGCATAACTCACACTTTCTTTACTGTGAGTACCTGCACATGTTTTCTTTGAGATGTCATTTTATTAATATTCTAGCTGCACATATGAAACTGCTTCCTTTTTCAGCTTTTAGATTTTTAACTTTTTAAAACTTATTCTGCATTTTCATGTGTTTTCTTATCTGCTGGAGATTTTTATCTCCTGGAAAACCAAACCATTTTTTAAAGAAATATGCAATTCTTACTATCCTGTGTGATTCTTATTCTCTTCTCCTTTACCCTTTGGTGGCTATTTCTGTGGGCAGAATTAGAAGTGTGCTCTTTTTTCTTACCCTTCTGAATTTGAAAGTGCTGCTGAATCAGTGGGTGGTCACTCATGAATATTTCCCATCTGTGAATATGACCAACTTTGTGGGTGAAACCCTTGTGGCTCTCATTTTGTCAGAAACAGTTGGAAAATGTGTGTGTCTGTGTAAGACTGTCATTGATAATTCCTTTACCCTGTGAAGAGTAGGTACAGTGCAGTGATGTATTCCAGGTGTTAAGGTTGGGCTGTGAGGAAGGAGGTGGGTCCCAAAGTGGTCAGAATTGTCACGTTAGGGAGGGAGGATGCTGAGCACTGCTCTGAATTTCCTGTTTAAAAGCTAGTGAAATAGCACGGAAGACTTGGAAGCCAGCGTGGCTTAATGTATTCATTGGAGGAAGAGGGGAGTGGTTGAGGATGGAGTAAGTAGTGTGGAACTGCTTAAAAGAAATTACAAATGCTTGCTTTACTTTCCCCAGTTACTCTGGAGTTTATTAGCTTTATACAGATGTTTGCTTCACTGCTCTGACTTAAAAGCAGCTTCTGATGAGAGTGCAAAGAGGAAACTTAGGAGGCAAAAGCTCTTGTTCCCAGGACAGGGACAGATCAACTGTTTTCATCACGTAGCATTGTGGATCTTTCTTTTTCTACAGTATTTCCTTACCGTGGAGCACGAAAATGTTAGGAAGTGATGAGGGAGCAGAGATGGTGCTGTGCTTTTTGCACAGAAGTTGAAGCTGCACAAAGGTCCTCCTGTATGGGGAGTGTTGAATAACCAACTGCAACATTCCTGCTTTTATTCTTCATTTCTTTCCAGTTCCATGCTGCTTTTTATTCATTTGTGTAACTGAGATAACCTTTGAAATCCAGCTGCCTGATTGTTGGTGAAATGCAAATGTAATTGCAAAACTAACTGTTATTTCATTTCTTGGCTTCTCCATTCCTAGTGTCTCTTGGTTTTCTGGAAACATAGTCCAGAATCTGCTGTTTCCTTGCCTGGCCTGTTGTGCAAGGTTCTCACCACATCAGACCTGCTGCTTCTCTTTTGTGCCCCCTTTCTGGGTGGGATTATAATTTCCTGTATCTCCTGTAGAAACTCATTCTCACAGTGCTTTGTGTGCCCGTCAGTTTGTGCTCTCAAAATGCTGCAGTTGCAGCAATGCTGAAAAATGGTTGTAGAGCACCTTCAGCCAAGTAAAAGTGACATCAGTGTTTGGAGGCTAAAACATTCTTCTGTATCTTGAGCACCCTTAAAATTAGTTAGATCTTTCCAAGAAAGAGGTTCTCCTTAGACAGTGATCCTGCAAGTCATTGGAATTCCTCTACAGTTGAAACTAAAAACATTGTAACAGTAAAATGTGTAAAGCAATTGAAAGTAACCAAGTAGTATTTTTTTTTCATGTTTATGTTACAGAAAAGCCCCAGAAGTCACAGAAAGTGTCATTTTGACCAAAACTAAAGCAGGCCAGGTCATACATTTTCCTAAGAAAAACAATAGTGCAGCTCAGAACATTTTGGTGAAGTGCATATTCATCAGTTCTCTTCCCCCAGCACAGCAGGTACTTGAGCTTATGAACAATTGTTGTCATGATGTGCTACATTACGTTTGTACAGATCTGGCAGGTTTTAACAAAGTGCTGACTAAGCAGGAGCATTATTTAAGTCTTTGTGCCTTGTTTGGACAGAGCTGGCTGGTGATTGACCAGTTCTTCAAGCTCTCAGGTGCTGCTGGAGCCGTAGAGCAGGGTGAGGCCATGCAGTGTGCTTTCCACGCTGAGCAGGAATGTGGCTATTGCCTCGCTGCACTGTGGTGGCACTGCTGTGACAGGATTACTGAATGTACTCCTCTGCACTCTGGATCACTTCTCAGTTTTTCTGCTGGAACAGATGGAGTGACACATAAAACACTCTCAAAGTTTAATTTTGTGTAGTGCCTTGGTGAAAAATTTTTTTGTATGAATTGATGTGCACTTGTAGAATAATCAAATCTGTACAAATGCATTATTGCCCACTGAGAGACCTGTAGTGTCTTCTTTTTCTCTCTGGGGTGAATTTTGGTTTCATTTTTCCCCAATACCCATGTCAACTCTAATCACAAGCATGGAGCCTCAACAGAAAGGAAGCAGTTTACATTAAAGACTGCTCTATTCTCAAAGAATGTAAAGCTATAACTGAACAGGTGTGATCCATATACTCCATCATTAGTGCATTTTTGAATGAAAACCCCTGCTGGGAACAATGTAATTGTTTAAAGGTGTGTGGGTGATTTTGCAGCAACTTTAGATCTGTTCCAAGGTAGGTCTTGCACAAATCTCTTTTGAAATGCTGTTTGCCTCTAGGAATAAAAGGGACATGTGAGCTGTGTAATTGCTTGCCAGCCATGCAGCGAGGCAGCACCCTCCTAGCCACAGACATGGGCACACCTCTTTATCTCTGAGCACCCATCAACGTGGATGCAAACAGCTGACACGTAAGCCTCTTGGCTGTGTGCTGAAGAGGTGGTGCTGGCAAAGTACTCCTACTGGAAGTACTGTCTCCAGTGTGCCCTAACTATTCCTTTTGCAGAGTTTGGGGTAAGTGGTATGCCTTACTTTAAACTGATGTGCTTCAGGATTGTCTGATTAGGGGCATGTTGAGATTTCCTGAATTTTACTGTGTGTATATGTACATGTTTTTATTTGCAGATCAATGCTTTTATTGTTTTTGGTTTTGGGTTGTTTGGTTTTTTTTTTGGCTTGTGTTTCCATGTATTCATCTCTTTTGCATTCTTCCTTTTTCCTTCTTTCCATCAGCTCAGTAGCAGCACAAGAGTTGCATGTTTTGTGTAAGGCCAGTTCAGGAAGCATATCCCCTATTCCCATACTGCACGCCAAAAATGCAGGAGAAATCCTGCATGCCCTGCCAATTTCCTTAATTTATACAGGAGCAAATCTGCCATAGTCTGGAATGTTTTATCACACAATAATGCTGTGGTATCTGTGTCCCAGAGGCAAAAAGATGAACCCATTAACACTGATGTCTGTAATGGGAAAGTCCCTCAGACTAGGAAATGCAGGGAACAAGAGGAGCACTTGATTTGGAGAGAATCCCTTCTTGATAAGGCCTGATCTGTGTGTGTGTGTGGAAGCTGCAGTGCAGCAGCTGTACAGGCACGGCTCAAATGCTGGCTGTGGGGGTCCTGTCAGCCATGGAAAAGGCCAGTGGAGCCTTTCCAGCTCTTGTTCATAGCTCTTATTCCTCTGCATACCAGGCAAAGTGCAAAGCCAGAGCTGAATGGGATTTCAGGAGGGATTTACAACAGGCAAAACTGTGGAGGGCTTGATGTGGAGCTTAAAACTGTGTCCATTTGTGATTTTTTTTTTTTTTTTTTTTTTTACAAACCAAGGAGTTCTTACTCTTAGAAGCAAGATTTGGGAATGATTTTGTTTTGGTGACTGGTGAATTCTAATAGTATCATTAGTGTTTTCAGAATCTTCCTTTTCTACCTCCTACTCTCCTGATATATGAAGTGTGGAAAAGTGGAAGGAGAGACTGGAGAGTGTGAAGCTATAAAGCCTAATTTTAAAAAAAGCAAAATTGGAAGGAAAAAATGGGATGGGTTTTAGTAACAGGCGCATGATTTTTAAAAGCTTCACAGAAGTTTCTGCTCTGAATATACTTTACAGTGAATATGTTCTTATTTCTGTTATGTGAAACTGAATGTGTCTGGACACTAGGACTGCAGGTCTCGGAAGTGGAGGGTGGAGATCACTTTTTAAATATTTGTACAGGGAGGAGGACAAGGCTTGAAACTACTATGAAAATAGCTCTTTACATGTCTCCGAGGATAGGTTAACTGTGCAGGGTTTCACAAGAACCACTCCCTGGAGATATTTGAATAATAGATTGACATTATGGGGTGCAGTGAGAGGTGTGTGCATTTCAAAACCAGAGGAGAAAATTTCCTTCTCAAGCAAATCTTTTAGAAGGCCTTTTTAGAATTCTTCTTGTGAAGGGTTCCTCACCCTCTGTTAGTCCTTTGGAAATTGTATTTTGTACTGACCATAGGGAAAATTGAGTGGGCCAAATGATGAGGCATGTGTGTCCTGACAGACACTTTACAAATCAGATATGATACTAGGAATACCCAAAGCCTAATCTTGACCTTTCTGTTTTGGCCAGAGCTTGCACACAGCCCTGTCCAGTGGAAGATGCAGCTGAACTGTAACAGTTCCCTACATCTCCATGGCACAGCTGCAGTGCCCTTCCTTCCTCTGTGTGGTATTGCACAGGGTGCATGGTAAATCAGCAGTTATCAGCTGCACTGACATTGGTACTTGTTGTTAAACATATTCTGTACACCTATAGCCACCCAACAGAAAACCAACAGGGCAAGGCAAATACCTCTGTGCAGGTGGCATAGCACAGTGAAAAGCACGAAGCAAGGTTGTCTTTGTGTAATATACTGGCCCTAAGATTTACATCTAAGTTTTTTGAAGCAACAATTAATTTAGGGACCCTGAGACTGAAAGAACATGTGCTTGAGTAGAGGATGAACAGCTCTTAGCCCTTTGAGAACATGAGGGCAAAGGAAATGTGTGAGATGGAAGTCTAAATCAAATGCAGTCTTGAGAAAAATCCATCTTTGTTTTTTAAAATACTTTTTCTTTTCTTTTGGTACATGTCAATGAAAAGACTTTGACAGAGCTACAGGGTAGGTGATCTGGTTTTACTTTTTTTTTCCTTCACCAACAGGGGAGAGGATTTAATAAATGAAACAAGGCCCCCCCCCCCCTGCCCCCAAATGATTTTTGCTGATACATGTGAGTGTGTCCAATGGATCAGGGTTCTTAATTTCTTCTGAAAATCTTCTTGTGTCAGTATTTGGGCTACCTGTTCAACTTGCTTACTTGAATATGCTGTTCCTTCAGACCTATGTGGTGGATGCAGTCCTGCAGTCGTGGTGCATTTATGTAAAAAGCTCCCTTTTGCTGCAGGGCTCTCCCTTTCAGCCTTCTGTTCTATTGCAAAACTTTGGTTAAAACACAGCAGTAGGATGTGAATTAGCTGGCTGTGGCGTAGCAGTGAGTGTGAACTCTGTCACCTAAACCCCCTTCCTGCAAGCTGTTACTGGCATTGATGGCATAATGTGAAATATACACTGGCCGGGAAAGGGAGACTTCAGCGCTTCTCTGAAAGGGAAAAAAGTGTCAGCTGCTTTCCACTAACTCTTCAGGTGAAGAATATCTGGGGTAAATCTGACCAGTGTCTGCTTTTTGGTAAGCTGCTTATGGCCACATCAACCAGACACGGTTCTGACTTGTAACCAAGAGAGGGACAATTATAAAGGTGTGAAGCTTTTAAGATGGTTACGGTTTTAGCTGAATGGTGGTGATTGACGCCCACATGCTGGAGACACAGTGTGTCCTAGACGTCAAGCTGTGAGTTGATATTCAAGAAATTAATTGGTGTTTTTCCATTGATGCAAACTACTGCAGTGTTTGACTTGAAATTAATATCTTTATCTAGTTCAAGCTACAAGTAGCTCCAAAAATATGTACAATTAAAACAGCAGATATTACTCTTTCAAAATTTTATTTCATAATCTATTTTTTTTGTATTTTTGGAATTTTTTCTGTCCTTCATAAGAGGCAATTTTACACGAGGCTTCTGTTGCTTTTAAAGTGGTTATTTTAGGCTTATCTTTTCATGTTCATGTCTTTGAACACAGCACAAGGCAGCTCTCTACTGTTTGTTTTGGGGGAGGGAGGCTCAGTAGCTACTCAACAGGAAAGTGCCAGTGCACTTACATCAGCTTTTCTAGTACACATGGAATTTGCCAGTGATTTTTGTTACACATTTTAGTTGTTCCTGCACTTAGATGAGACTATAGAGAATATGGTTATTTTTAAAAAGGCAGAAAAAAAAAGAGAAATTTCTTAAATGTGTAATGAGCCATGGAAAAAATGTGTGTGTTTGTTTAATGTCAATTCAGGATCAAGATTTTGTTTGAATGGCTAGCTAGCTTCACAACACAAACTTTAAAAACTGAAGATTCTTCCTCAAAACAAAAACCTCGACAAGAAGAAAGTCTTATGCAAGACTAAGAAATAGCTATTAATAGAAAATTACTTTAAATTTTGTTTAAATATAATTGGACAGTCCAGGATTTTTTTTTAATATATTACTAATGCCATGGTGAGTATGAGACCAGAATTGCATTGCTAGTACAATTAAGCAGCTTTTGCCAGCTTCCAGGAGGATTAAAAACAGTTTTGCAGTTTCTGTTATAGATAGCTTGAATAGTTTGACCTTGATTTTCAGTCTTGCCTGAAGAAGTTAGAATTGTGTTGTCTTCCCTTTCCAGTAAGAGGAATGTAATAAAACGAAAGATGTACTTTTTCAGTCATGGCTGCATTTGATATTGGTAATTTGTGTAATTGAGAGTTTAGAGTGAAGTCAGTGTAAAGGAGCACAGAACTGGCCCCACCACCTGCTCCTTTGTAGTTCAGGGAGTGATTTGTATTTTAGACATTTGTCAGAAGTCCTGGCAGAGCTCTGGACTAACTGTTCCTTTTTGCTTTGCTTTTCAAGGTGCCGCCTGAATTCTCACTATGTCTGATGGGGACTACGATTACCTCATAAAATTCCTAGCGCTTGGTGATTCTGGAGTAGGAAAGACCAGCCTTCTTTACCAATATACAGATGGCAAATTTAATTCCAAATTCATCACAACGGTGGGCATTGACTTTCGGGAAAAGCGAGTGGTGAGTTTGTACGAAGAATGTGCTGCTTAAAAATGGTGTCTGTGTGTAGGCCTGCAATCAGTGTTATTGTGTGCTTCATTTTGTGACAGGAAAGGCCTCATCTGACCTGGCTGTTTTTGTCATTGCTGTGTACAGACTCATTTCCCCAGAAGTTAAAGAGCTGATTCTAAGAAACCACTTCTTTCTGCTCAGCAGATGTTGATGAGTGTGTCTACTCTGTCACTTGTGCACACAGTACCTGAAATAGCACTTTTACTGTTGAACTCTTTTCACCAGGAAGGACTGAACTGTAGTAAAATGTTATTGCTGGGTATGAACTGAAATGGCTACTGAACAAAGGTGCAGTTTTTAAACATGTGCATGAAATGGTACATGCGACTGATCTGGCTTCCTAAGCAGTCGCTAGCAGAGAAGAATGATGAAATATAAGGTTGCTTTTTTCAACCCCTGAATTGTTATTAAACTAAGCAAATGTACTTCTGATATGAAGCTGAGCACTAGAATACCATAACCAATTGGATGCTGGTCGTTACTGCTCTGAGAAATGGAGTTGGCACAAGTTTTTTGTTGTTCCATACAGGTATTAAATGTCTTTCATTGTAGCCTGGTGATTTCCTGTGTCCAGAAATCTGGATGGTGTAATGGGCATTGTGCAGACTGGCTTTTGGTGCACGACATGCACAACATCTAGTTCAAGGACTAGATATCTTAGTTAAATGCCAAACTGGTCTCTTGTCCCCTTTGTGGGATTGTAAACATGGTGGTTTACTTGATCAGCATATTAGATAACTCAGGATAAGGTTTAGGCTTCAGAGCCTGAATCTTGTAATATGAACTTGCTGAATTTGTGGAATTCTAAAGATCTGTTTGTAGCTCTTGTAAGCTTAGGTACAATGACATTTGAAGGTAATGAAGATGACTTAACTCGAAGCATTCTAAAGAAGAAATGAATCTATTTTTATCTGATCCTTCCAAGACTAATAGATGCCCTTATTTATTTTTTCATGCTGAGAAAATGCTTCAGCTTTTATTTTTATCATCCAATTTCTGCTTTATAAGCTGTGATCTGATAAGATCTACCCTCAGCAATTTTTCAGCAGCATTTTGGCAGCTCAGTACAGATGTCATTATCTCTTGTGTATATCCTGTTTGCTAATGAGGTTCTGCTATTGCTACAAATGCATCGCCAGATTGCACTGTTGCTTTCTTATGTTTTATTTTGAACATGATGTAAGGTAGTAAAAAACCCAGAAAATCAAAATACAAAAATTAATATTGTCTTGTGGCTCTAAATATCTGTCTGGAGTCCCTAGTCTATTGGGCCCTGGTTTTGCAATTTCCCTTTTACCCTTATTTTTAAATATTGAATTGGATGCAATATTAAAATGCATCTCATACTACTTTTGCCTTACAAAGCAGAGGATTGAGTTGTTGAGTTGGGATCTGTGCATCAGCAGTGCTAATTTTGCTGCATTTAATGACTTTAAATGCCAGTTCTTTTGTGTTCTGTAGCAGCTGGACTGGTAACAGTATTGCAAATTTACCTTTTCCAGGTGTATAGACCCAATGGGCCGGATGGTGTTGGTGGCAGAGGACAGAGGATCCATCTTCAGCTCTGGGACACTGCAGGGCAGGAAAGGTATGGCCCAAGATTGCAATGGGAACTTACTGTAAAGGCAATGGAAAGCTTCCTATGAGTACCCATGAAATTCTAACTGTCATTTACAACTGTAGAACACCAAACTGTAATTCTTGTTTTTCAGTCTTTGTTTTCATAGCCAGCATATATAGACACTTTAAATTTTTTTTAAAGTCTTTTTAAAGTTCTTTTAAGTTTCTGTAAATATGTTGATGTCTTGGGAAAGTCAGACAGGATCTCAAAGGATTCTTTTCTACTGGCCTATCAAAAGACTAGCATTCTTGTGGTTGTTAATCTTAAATTCAAGGACTGATGTGTATAGGGGATAAATTTTTGCTCAAAGTTAGAATTTTATTATTGTTTTAATTTTTGAGTCTTGATCAAGGCATGTTTTATAGTAGAAGACTGTTTAAAGCTCTCACACTCAAGTCTCCTTGATGCCTTAGGCCTTGATGTAATGTTAGCAATTTTTCTTACACAGTCCCTGCCTCAGCAAAACAACTATGAATATTTCCTTCTGGTTCATTCAGTCTTAAGTTACCTCAGTTCTTCTATGATTGTAAGCAATTGTGTTTTCAAAGTAACTTGTCAGATGAACAAATTAATTTTGCTTTGCTGGTCTAGGTTTCGTAGCTTGACTACTGCTTTCTTCAGAGATGCCATGGGGTTTCTTCTGCTCTTTGATCTGACAAATGAGCAAAGCTTTCTGAATGTCAGGAACTGGATAAGTATGGCTTTTTTTTTTTTTTTTTACTTTCTTTGCATGGGTGGAATGGGTTGTGGGTGTTATATTTGTAAATATGGAGTCTCACTGAGAATTAGAACTTAAAATACTGGTTTTTATGGCTTTCTTAGTAAAATAATATGTTTATTATAATTGTAATAGCTGCTAGTGATGAATTCTAGGGCTCACCTGAAATTCAGTTTTGCCTACTGAACTTGGATTTTAACCTACAAAAGAAAGCTGAGACAATATCCTATCTCTGGTCTGGTGCTGTTCAGTAATTTAAGTGTGTGGGGAGCCTATGCAAAAGTATTTTGGCTCACCTGGAGCTTTGTCAGCAAAACAAATGGAAGGCAAATGTTACTTGGCCAGAATATCCAGGCAAAGGAGTTCCCAAACTGCATCATCCATCTGGAGAGGGAAGTAGATCCTTTCTTGGCTCACAATAGATGCTTAGTGAGTGTAACTCCTTCAGCTGCAAATACACAAGTTTCTGTGCTAACTCTGCCAGGCTTCTGTTTCCCTGGGTTTTTCACTGGGTATGTGACAGTGGAAGTCCACGTGTCCTCTGGCTCCTCAGTGCCAGTGGAGAAGTGCTGTGAGCCAGCAGAGCAAGCTTGGTCTGTGGTGGTGTTCCTAGGGAGTGTGAGACAGTGACTCATGGCCCCTCTTCATGTTGGTGCTGCCAGGTCAGCTACAAATGCATGCATATTGTGAAAACCCAGACATTGTGTTATGTGGGAACAAGAGTGACCTGGAGGACCAAAGGATGGTGAAGGAAGAAGATGCTAAAGAACTTGCAGAAAAATATGGGTAAGTAACTTTCTTCCAATTATTGCTGTGATTAAAGCAGAATGAGATTTTCTGTAATGCTTTTTTCTGTATACTGAAAGGTTATTGTGAGAATAAGCATTTTAGAATGCTTAACTGCGTGGTATGATATTTTGTTTTCTGTCTGAGATAAATATTTTCTTCATTGCTTAAAAATAAGTACTTAGTATTGCAGTCATCTTACACTGGAGATAGAGTAATCTTCTTTGCTTGGCAGTAAACAGTGTAAATTTTCACAAACATTTTGGAAAAGAGAGAATTTAGAGAGGCAGGTGAATAATGAGGTCACTTCTTTGCTCTTACCTATGTTGAGGTATCTGCACTCTCACAGGCTCCCAGGGAGTCTGAAAACTGAGTCAGACCAGTGGGAAGACAGGGCAGCCTTGCCCTTCCCCTTCCTGCCAGGCACGGGTCATGTGCCTCTGAAGGAAGTATGTGAAATCTTTGTTCCTATCAGATATTAATTTCTACTTTTATACTGCCTTAACTCTTTCATGGGTCTTATCTTTGGATTACTTTTGCATTGCACTGAGAATCAGAAACACTTTTCTGAAAGAAATAGTCTGATGCATTTGTTGTGTTTTAATTCATATAGTGGAGAAATTTTCTAGCACATGAACTGGACTTCTTCTCAAATAAAAGCTAAGTTAAATGATGTGCTCCAACCACTAATCCACCTTTTTCTGGAGGGTTAGAGTAGAACTGCTCCAAAGTAAAGCCCACAGGACAGGCAATAGTGGGAACACTGGCTCCTTAGTGCAAGCTGCCTTGTTCTGCAGGTCTTCTGCTGTGTCCTACCTTCAGTCAGCCATTTCATTAATTTCTTTTGCATTTCAGACCACTGAGCACTTGGTGTGTCTCTGCTATGGAGTAGCAGTGACAGTGTGAGTTCTAAGAATGTGGCAGTAATACTGTATTTTTTTGTTGCTGTTGTTCTTTGAGTGACAACTGTATGATGTAAGGTTATATTTTTTGTCTTCTGCAGAATCCCATATTTTGAAACCAGTGCAGCAAATGGGAATAATGTAAGCAAAGCCATTGAAACTCTGCTTGACCTCATTATGAAGCGCATGGAACGATGTGTGGATAAATCCTGGATCCCTGAAGGGGTGGTGCGCTCCAATGGGCACAGCTCTACAGAACAACTGAATGAGGAGCAAGAAAAAGGCAGATGTGGCTGTTAGCCCAGTTACAATTAACTTTAATGTGTATGATACAGTACAGTTGCAGCTTACCTGTTTAACTTTGGGACAAATTGCTTTGTGTAGTTATTTAATGAGCTATATTAATTACTGATATGAATTTTTATTTGCTTTCTCTCAAACAACCCTGATCTCCACTTGTTTATATGCAGTTTATTAGCTGTGGCACAGAAGTTTAATTTGGTTTAGCACTGGATGTTCCTCTAATTCTCTGCTTGGGAGGAAAGGGGAAGAAAGGAATTTTCATTACCAAATTCAGAAACATGTCTCTATGGGCAGCCAGAAGGGGTAGACTTCTGAGTTGAAGGGTTTGCAGTTGCCCTTGGCAGTCTCCATTAACTACACAGAGTAGCCATTTAGATTAGATATTGTGACAGCTCTTGGTGTCTCCTAACAGCAAGATAACCAACTTGCTTCTTGGTTTTAAACAGAAACATTTAATCATTTCACCAATTAATAACAATCTTAAAGAGCACATCCTGTGTTTTCCACAAAAGCCTGAGAGTAGTTTTTCCCTGCTCTCCTAATCCATCAGTTTTCAGTGATGAAAACCAAAGGGAAGCACTTCAGTACAGAATAAAAATCTCCAGAGAAGCACAGAGGTGTGCACACAGAGCACTTGGGGCATGTCATGTCATTGAACATGTAAACTACAACTGTACTATATGAAATACATCCAATGCAGCCTATGAGACCTCCTGACATCATTTGTATTTCTAGAACATGCATGTATGTAAATTGATAAGTAAATGGCATAACTGTTCATCTGTTATGTTTCTTTCATATTGCTACTCATGTTCTAACAGGAATGTAGGGCAACCTAGATGTCAGGAAAATTTCATCAGAGTTGGTGCTTTGCACTGAATCTGTTTTACCAAACACAGATTGAGAATGTTTCTTCAAATTTGGAATTGAGAAATGAATGATTATTGTCTTCTGGTGAGATGCAGCTAAGATACTAGTCCTGTAGATCAGTATTTCTGAATTTATAATGCTCATTTTATTCTGCCAACCTTTGTGTCCTGAACATCTTGGTTATCATATAGTAATTTATGGCTTGTTCATTTCCTTTAGATTGTATTTTAAAAAAGAATATAGTTACTTTTCTCTCCCCCCAACTATGGATCACATAAATGTAATTTTTGGTTTCAGTGGATCGTGTTACTCTAACCATTTTTATTTATTCATATGACCTAGGAAACAATCAGTATTTTTTGGGCTTTTGCCCAGACTGATTTATAAGATGTGCCTACCAAACTGTTTTCTACCCTGGCAGAGATTGTATAATTGTAAGGTGTTGCCAATTAAAGTCATAACATGCCAAATTGAGTCTTGTTACAGACCTTCCAGAGCAGCTTGTTTACAGCACTCCAAAGCTATTGCTTCTTTAGAAATTATGTATTTATTTATTTAAATATTCTAGCTGCTGCAATTTCAGGCAAGTATTGATACCAGTTATGAACATGAATTGCAGCATAACAAAGTTTTTGAAGGAAGGACCAAAAATGTTTCTAGAATAGGATCTAAGGAAAAAAAATATTTGATGTAGCTTCTGGTTATATCAATAAATACAAGAATAAGTATTTAAACTTGGTTCTTAAAATATTTTACACAGTAATGCATTGTTCTTTAACAAACACAATGTGTAAATATTAGATTTTTATCACAGCCTACACAGAATATTTTAAAAGTGCAATATAATTTGACTGCTCTGGGGCTAGGATAGAGGTAAAAGAAATTTATATGAGTATAGGGTTTTGGTTTTTTCTACTCCACTTCTAAAATGCTTGTAGACCGGAGTTACTGTAGTTTAATTCAGAGTGCCTTTTGAAGTTACCATCATGTTTCTGACCAGCAGAGTAAGAAACTCTAGTGTAAGACACAATACATTTCAATGTACTTCAGTGTCTGAATTTCTTTTAATGTAACTCTTTGGTTTTCAGAGAGTTGCAGTGGAACTTTGTCATGCATTAACTTAAAATGGGAGTTTTTGTGCTTATAGCTCCATCCAGTTCCTGAAAACTAAGGATTATCGCAACCAGCTATTGAGCTAAGTGACTACTGAAATAGTGTAAAAATATTTCCTTTTGAATACTTATGTTTAAATTGGATATTAAATATTAAATACTGAAACTGTCATATTTGTGTCATGCCTATTATTTGTAACTATTTACAAAGAGGATCTTCATAAAATTGCCTTGATGTCAGCCTTTGAAATGTGCCATAAGATATATCTGTTTGAAATATTGTGTGACAAAACTTTTGTTCCCTTTTAAACTCTCATGAGAAATTACAGTAAATGTTTCTTGACAGTAAATTACACTGCTCTTACTAGACTAGTACTGGCTTTAAGAAACAAGAATTCTTAGGAGATGTGAAATTGCTATTTCAAGAAAAGTTGTTTCCTTTCAGTGTCAGATGGAGACATTGATCTGTAATTGAACCAAGTTTTGGAAAGTGTTTCCCTTAAGATGGATTGTCCCAGGATTTCTTATAATAATATAAAATAGTTAAACATTTCTGATATTAACTTTGCTAGCACTCTTGAACTGAATTGTAACATTTCCTGTTGTCTTAGTTCAATGTCAGTCTGTGTCCTGCACTGTCCCTCTGTGTTTGTGAGGATTCTTTGTTCAGATGTGTCCAAGGTCTGTGCTGTGGTTGAGGTGTTTGGTGACCCTCTCTTGCACTGACCAAACCAGTCAGACAGGAGCCTGGTGAGTGCTGGGTGATGCCAGGAGGAGCCCAAACCCAGAGAGGACAATGGAGACATCAGTTCTGTGTTCATAAGACATTCAGAACGCTGATCATCTGAGCGTGTCGCATGTTCAGAGCAAAGGGAACCAAGCAATACATTTTGTCAACTGTATTGCTTCTACAAAGGTAAGGAGCCTGATTTTTTAGAGTAACTGCTTCCATCAAGAGCAGTCTCTATTACCAGGTAGGTTATAATGTGCTGAGGGACATTGCTGCCACTCAGAGGTTCTTCGAGAGGCAAGAGAATGACCTGAACTAAACCTCATTCAGTTTAAAAAGGGCAAGTGCCAAGTGTCACTGGGTATTCCTCCTGGGCTGCAATAACCCTATGTAGTAGTGCTAGCTGAAAAAACATTTTTCATACAAGGGGATGAGCATCCTTTTCCAGGCTGACCGAAACACAAAGGTGTGCTGCTGTGGCAGACAAGGACAGCCTGTACCCAGGGCTGCAGGGGTAAAATGAAGGTGGCAGGTTGGGAAAGTCAGTCTTTCCTTATCTTCAGTAATTGTAAGATTGGCTGGAGTTCTGTGCCCTGTTTTGGACACCTCAGTTGAAGAAAGACATTGACACACTGGAGTGAGTCCAGCAGATGCCACCACGATCTGAGGGCTGGAGCACAAGGGGTAGGAAGAGACAGAAGAGAGTTTGCTTAGGTTTAAGCTAAGAGAGGCTTTTCTGATATCTTGAACTCTAATGGGTAGAGCCAGACCCATCTCAGAGAGCACAGGGATAGGAAAGAGCCAAGAGAGAAATGTTCCCTAGAAAATTAAGATTAAATAGTAGGAAAAGATTGCCACCATACAAGTGGTCAGAAATTGGAACAGGAGTTCAGGAACGTTATGGAGTCGTTGTCCTTGAAGACACTAAAAACTAAACTGGCCTTGAGCCTGGTATTAATGTGTTCTGCTTTGAGCTGGGCTTTGCTCTAGATGACTCCCAGAACTGTCTTCTCGCCAAGATGATCATATGTCTCTGAACCTGATCCTATAAGTGCATTTGCCTGACAGTTGTTCTTTCACACAACTGTATGACAGTTCTTTTACTTCTGTTAGGAAACTTGTGCAAGTATGTAAATACTTGCAGATCAGAGCTTTGCTATGAGTTTAAGATAGTGAGTTGAGATGTTTGGTGAAACAGTTCTTGCTGTAGTAATCTGTGTCAAAAACAAACAAGCCACCTGGTTTGCTGCAAAATCTCTTCTTCGAGTGAGGCTGTTTTTCACCTGGATACCTAATTCTGTCTGTGAATAACTGTTAATAGAGTGGAAGTACATATTGGTTTTCTATAATTAATCTGGATTCTGTCACCAGCAACCTTCAACCTATATTGCCTTTTAGTCAGGAGGAAGCACTTCAAATCTACAGCATAATGGCTTGTAGAGGAGATTAGTGCTTTGAGGTGAGAAAAAGAGCTGGGAGTGATAATTTAATGGTAAATGCTTGTACTGTCACTGTGCACTCACATCCTGTCTGCTGAATGTATTGGTGACAGTCTGTAATTCAAAGTGTTTAAACTGTAGAAGCCACCAAATGCTTCACAACACAGTGCTCTGCCAGAAAAATAAATACAGCCCATGGGGGAAAAATGGCATAGGCAGGAAAAAAGCCGGGACCTAAGCAAATTTGTTTATTATTTGTTTTTTCCTGTAGCTGTAAACTTGTCTTTATAGCTTCCCTGATGAAACTGGACTCTGTGTGTCTTTACAGTTTCCTCTTCTCGCCCGGGTTGCCATCCTCTGTCCCAGCCCTCGCTGGCTGTGGTGTGAGAGCCATCAACAGCCCGGCCACTCCTGAGCTGCAGCCGCTCCCTGCAGCAGAGGGGCTGAGGCTGCTTCCCCCAAGGACTGGAGACAGCCTCTGTGCTGAGAACGGGACTCCACTGTGCTGAAGTTTTCTTTATTCCTCTGGTATTTCTCAATGCAGCACCCAACTGACTGCCTTTCTTTTGTTGTTCTAGAAACCAGAAACCAAAACTGCTTTAGAAGCACATGCAATTCAACACATGGATTTTTCATCAGATACTCAGGGAGTTAATTTCTTTTAAATGGGGAGGCAGGAATTGTGGTGGTAAAAACTTAATATGGTGAGGAGGATTTCAGCCTCAGAGCTAGGACGGCATCCTACAATTGAAGAATAGAGAGAAGACCTCCAATTCCAAACACTTTGGATGGTACAGGGCCCAGTATTTAGGTCCTTTCACAATAAACAGAAAACTAGGAGAGGGAACAGGAGTAACAGGTGCCTGAATTTTACAGTAAATCAACTGTAGACTTAAAAATCTACGTCTAACTGCCTTCCTTTTCCTTGGGTTACTCTGTCTATCCCTGTGTCCGTATCGATTCGTTAATTTCTCGCCCTGGGAACACAATTTTCCCTCTGCAAACAGAAGCCGGGGCCTCGTGCCCGGGCGGCGGGGCCGGCAGGGGGCGCTGCGGCGGGAGCCGGGCCCGCCCCGCGCCGCCGCCTCCGGTCAGCTGGGCCGCGCTTCCGCCCGCGCCGCCGCCGCCGCCATGCGCATCGAGAACCCCCACTTCTGCTCGGGGCCCATCTACCCGGGACACGGCGTCATGTTCGTGCGCAACGACTGCAAGGTACCGCCCGACCGGCACCGCGCTCCCCGCAGCGCTCGCGGCCGCTCCCCGCGCCGGCGGGCCCCGGCCGGGCTCGGTGTCACCGGCCGCGCCTCACGCGGGCCGCTCACAGCCGGAGCCGCTGTCCCGGGCCGGGGCCGCTGCTGGCCGTCGGCACCGGGCCCTGCCGGGGAACGCGCGCACCGTGAGGGCGGGCGGGAGCCCGGGGTGAGCGCCGCTGTCAGAGCACGGCGCTGAGAGCGCCGGGGTTGCGGGTTCGATCCTGTGCGGGCCATTTGCTTAAGAGCTGGAGTCACTAATCCTCGTTGTCTGTGCGTCCGTTCCAGCTCTGACTGTTCTGTGACTCTGCGAAATTTATGTCTTACTGATATTTAAATATTAGCACCTGCAGCGATGCCGTAATTTGGCAGGTGCTGTGGCCGTCGGCAAGAGTGGTGGCTGAATTATTTCAGTTTTTAGTAAGAAATCATACACCTCGCAGAGCAGCACAGAACGCTCACCCTTTAATTTTCAGACTCTGGCTCCAGGTGGCAGCAGGTTCGGCTCCGGGCAGTGCGGGTTGCAGTTCACATCGCTTGTGGACAGATAATCTGTGAAAAGGCAAAACACCGTGGCAGGTGTGCCTGAGTGGAGGTGAAAAACGTGGTAGAAGAGTGTAAAAAAACAACCCCCCCCCCTCCAAAAAAAAAACCTATTTGAAGATGATTGCCGTAATTAAAACTTTCATATTTTTCTTAAATTTTTTTTAGAATTGACTGTTAGATGGGAAGGAGGATATGGCTGTAGAAAAAGAGAGTTTTCAAAACCTCATGAATAGCATGTAATTCTGACTGTTTTTAAGTGAAGAGTTTAGTTCCATAGACTATGTAGAAAAAGAGGGAAACAAGAAAAAGGCCAATTAAAATGTTTTGTGATATGCTTTAACAGCTTTCAGTAATTTCAGTCCAGGGTTTAACTAATGTGCTTAGGACTCCTGCAGGGTAATCTTTGGGGCTTAAGGCTGCATCCAAGAAATAGACATTTTTGTGTGTGTGTTGCATTCAGGATGAGAGGTGTGAGGATTTTTTGTTGTTCTCAGGATGGTACTGTGTCTAAGAAGTGATGGCAGCTGTAGAAAATTGTTTATTCATACTGCAGGTTTGGTTTTATGGTTATTTTTGCAGATGATATTTCTCAAAACTCAGGTGTATTTTATGTATAATCAGCTTAATTGTAAGTACTGCTGCTTAACCCTGGCAGCTGTGAAAATGACTTTATAATGAAAATAAAGTATTAGTCCTTGAAATTATTTTTGTTAATAGCTGTATTTTCTATAAAAATACATTTAGAAGCTGAATGTAATTTCTAATGAGCAATATTGTTAGAGTAACCTCAGTGTTTCATATCACACTTGCAGTGGGGCCTGAATAACATCATTTGACTAAGATTTTTCTTCTTTCTCACCCCCTTCTTTAAGATATTTAGATTCTGCAAATCAAAATGCCACAGAAACTTTAAAAAGAAGCGAAATCCCAGAAAGATGAGATGGACTAAAGCATTCCGTAAAGCAGCTGGCAAAGAGCTGACAGTGGTAAGAAGCTGAACTGGTTCCCACTTCACATTAGCACACAAAAATGGCTCTTCCCGTGGCACACAGCCTGGGCTGGCTGCCTTAAAGCTTTGTCTTTTAATGAAATGAGCTGGGGAGAAGAGGGGTTGTGGAAGAGACTGTGAGAGTTTCTTGAGTGAGCTGCTCATTCAGCTTGATTAAAACCTGGATCTCCACCTTTGGGATGAAGCCAGTGTATCAGGTGTCTGCTCTGGGAACACGTGGTGGCTCCCAAGCCCAAGGCATTTTTTCCCCACCAGTAAATCCTCTTCTATATATATACAATGGTAGTTGTGTTTCTGCACAAGTAATCTGAGTGACCAGGTACCTGAGGAAGTCTCTCTATGTAGACCCTTAAAATATTTACCTGTGAAGTCTCTCTAAAGCTTACAATGTGTAGGAAAAGTCTTTGCATAGATAGGAATGTTTGAAAAACAGCATGAGACCTCAAATGCAATTTCAAAACAAAGTTGCTTCAGTGGTAAAAGTATTAAACATTCATATTTGGTGGGACAGTCCTTAAATAATTCAAGAATTATTGTGACTTAATTACCTATTTGTTTACAGAATATTAAAAATTTAATAAGCATTTTGATGCAGCGATTTCCTGCCTTTTGTGGATCTTTCAAGAGAAAAAATGTGGTTTCATTTTTTTAATGTGGCTCTGAAAAGCCATGGTTAATTAGCATCTTCAGTAATTGTGTTTCTTGCTTTTGAGTTGTTTCTGGCTATGTTGAATTACGTTTTTGAAAATAACTGAATTTAAAATTACTTTATAAATGTCTAAATAGATGGCAATATGTTCCAATTTTGAGATAATGTATTTTAAGACTAAAGCCAATATATGAACTTAGTGCTGTGTAACTCAGCTTTACCACAAGAAAAAAGAAACTTTGGGCAGGGAGAAGTCCTCAGATAAAACTGATATAAAGCTAAGTGTGCCTGGCAAAAAAAAGTCAAGAAAGTGTTCTTTCATCTTCAGCTCAGGGGAACGAAGGGACATGGTTAGGGGGATGGCAGCTGTCCCAAGTGCCAGAGGCATTGACTGAAATATTTCACAATTTCAAATTAGACTGTTTCAGTATTCTTAAAATGAAATGGTGGTTGGGGTATTTTTTTAAAACCATTTCAAAATTACAAGCTGTTGAGTAGAGCTTATTTGTCCTGCAATAAATGCTTTCAAATCTACAGGTTTTCAATTTTGCCTTCCACCTGTCTGATCTGCTCAGTACTTCCTATTCCACATGGGTTTTCTCTGTTCCTTTTGTCTTGCTAAATAGAAAATAGCTGAGGGTGATGTTGTGGTAAATAGTTCTCTTCATACAAATCACCGTGGCTCCTGACACTTTGAGGTCAGACACTCGACTCAATTTCCTTCTCATATTTCTCTCTAATGATTGTTCAAGTCTAGGAACTGAGCTTCTGAAAGGGGGGGAAAAGAATCCCATAAAATATTCAGTTATGTGAGTGACTGCTACAGTAAGAATGTATTGATTTAAAAAAGCTTCTGCAAAAGTCTATATTTACTTTTTCTTGATACAGGATAATTCATTTGAATTTGAAAAACGTAGGAATGAACCAGTGAAATACCAGAGAGAGTTGTGGAACAAGACTGGTGAGTCATTATAGGAAAAAAACAAACAAAAAAATTCTTTACTTATCTTGAATGTGTTTGCAAAAGACTTTTTAGAGTATTGACAGCTTGTAGTGATTGTGTTTGAAATTACTGAAATCATGACCAAATTCTTAGCGTGTGGAGGAGGTTTGAGTTGTAAACAGGTGTGGAGTTTCACTTGATGGTTTTTTTCAAAAAACTGCTTTGAAAATGAGGACCAGAAGTCCTTTATTTTGAATTATTGTCTTCAAAGCCCCTTAGTGGTTTTCCAGCTTTTTAAGAGGCTCCCAATGTAAGCCTTTTACATGATGCAGTTGTTTTTGTGTTTGTGCTTGTGCCACTTCACTTTGCTTCATAGGAACAATTGCCATAAAATAGAACTGCTTATATTCATGTGAATGAATGCCACAAAGGAGAAGGTGGTAACTTGCATCTTTTTTCAAGTAGAATCTTCTGCAGTGATGGTTAACTATAGAAATTATGTGTAGGCACAAAAGTGGAAGCATAAATAAGTTTTAAAATCAGACTTGCTACACAGAGCATTCCTTTATCCTGCTCTTTGCAGAAGGAATAGTTCTATGTAGTGCAAGAGTTGCCTCTGATATATAGGTATTATAGAAGTACTGGTAAGAGCTGCTTTACAAAAATAGCATGGATTTTCTGCTGCAGGGATTTAAGCACATTTAAAACAACTTCTGCTTTATTTCAGTGGATGCAATGAAGAGAGTGGAGGAAATAAAGCGAAAACGCCAAGCCAGGTTTATTATGAACAGGTGAGAATTATCTGTGTAATGGGAGCCCCTTGCATGTGTGTGTTAGACAGCCTTTCCAGAAGTGGGATGATCCACTTTTAAAGAGTAATTTGCTTTGTATATACACAATCATCTGTGTGATGGGGTAAAATACACTGGGTGGGCTCTGCCTGTCTTTTTGGCTGTCCAAGGAAATGCAGCTTTTGGACATTCGAGGATAATAGCTGTAATGTAGTGTTTGTTTGTATCCAGAGTCTTAAATTTTAACAAAATTCTGATAGGAGTTGGTACAGTGCTGCATTTTTGTGGCTTTGTATCCAGTGTTGAATTGAGTATCTTGAATTGCTTTTCAAATACTTTTTGCCTTTATTTCCTCATAATCACAGTTATCTACGGCCTGTACATACCTTTAGTGAGAGATACTATGCATTAAAATGAAAGCCTATATCTCCTCTTTGAAGAAAATGAAATCTAATTTTCCCCTTTCCCAGATTAAAGAAGAGCAAAGAGTTGCAGGAGGCAGAAGACATCAAAGAAGTCAAACAGAATATCCACCTTCTTCGTGCTCCCCATGCAGGTAAGAACTTGATTTACTGGTTTGCCTACACAGTTTTAGGATGAGTGACTCATTTTACAGATCAATAATCCTGTACATTTGTCTTACAATTAATTGGTCTGTTGAATATGGAGAATAGTTCTTGCTAGTAAATGTAAGTAGTGTCTTAGATCTGAATCAAATATACTTTTTTATTTGTCTAGTCCTGTATTCTTCCTTTCTCTTCCTTATTTTGAGTGTTTTAAATTGCACTCAGTACCTGGTGCTGCATGAACTGCATGTTTATTATCTGATGCATTTATGTAAGTCTTCCCTTTGAACTGGTTAGTTGAACTCAACAGACTCTACCACTGAATGATATAAAATACAGTAATTCAACTTTGCTGCTTGAATTTGCCAGTCAGTTGTGTAGAACTTACATGAAAATACTGTTCCTTCAGTGAAGTCACATTTTAAATACATTATTTACTTTGAAAAATACACTTAATGATGTAGACTAATGAAGACAAGTTAAAAACATTTCCGTTACCTCCTGTTTTATAAAAATTACCAGTGACTTTGTTTCTTCATTATGAGATATTATGTAAAGTCTGTTCTATGGTTTTTCTTAGATTTTTGGATTTTTGTCAGGGTATATTTACACTTCGTTTTAATCTGTCATGTCCCCTCTCCCCCTCTCTCCCCCTGCCCTTTTGTTTTTGAGGAAAGGAAAAAGATCTGAATTCAAAATTATAAATTAAAGCGATTATTTCTATGTTTGTCTTTGTTTTTATTAAATAAATAATGCACAGCATTGAGTGGTCCACCAGCTACCTTCTTGATATTCTGCGATTCTGACTGGGCAGAGAGCAGAATAAAATTTAAATCTTGGATTTTCCTTTTTCCTTGTTTTTATTTTTTGGTCATCTTATTGAGAGTTAGCATTCTTGCTGTCCACAGCATTCAGGAGGGCTTTAAATGTTAATTTAAAAACTGGTGGGAGAAGGCCATTGATCTGTAGCAAGTAATGAATTTTTGTAGTCCTTTACAAGCCAGGTATTGGCAGCTGTACCAGTTTGTCATAGCAGATCAAAACAAGTTTGACTGCATTTTAGATTTTGCATAAAAACAGCATCAGCTTTTCTGCTAAAACAAGTTTAAGAGGTGGTGGAGGTTAGCAGTAAATACCTCTGAGCTTGATAGATTTGCTCATAAACAAGTAATATATTTAGGCTGTTTCACCTGGATTAGACATGTATATTGTTCAAAGAAAAACAGTTATTTGGGTTTAGAGAAATGTGTTGAATTTGATTTGTTCTTTTTGAAGGTACACCAAAACAGCTGGAGGACAAAATGGTGCAGAAGCTACAAGAGGATGTGCCTATGGAAGAAGATTCTTAAAGTGCTTTTATTTGCTTTTTATATCTCTTCAGCAGTTAACAATTCCTTACTGCCTCACCTGACATCATTCAGAAACGTGCTTGCAGTTCAAGAAAAGTGAATTGTAATGAATAGTGGTCATTTACAATTTGAATTATTTTTTAAAATGAAAAATAACAGGATGGATGCTAGTTTGGGCAGTACTGAAAATGGTGCAATTTGAGAAAACCTTGTCAGCAGGGATGGAGAATGAGGCTTTATTGTTTGAGATAGATACCATGTGCTCCTTGGAAAGTTAGACACTTCCTGGGTAACTTTTCCACGTTCATGCAAATAATTAAATAATAAAAGATGCTGGTCCTGAGCTTTTTTTACTTTGTCTGTTGTTTTCCATAATGGTAAAAGCAGATAAAAATCTTATTTTAATGATTACAGTGTGGGGGAGGATGTATTAAGTTTCATCAGTCCAGTGTGGTCCAGACTTATTTTTATTCTTGTCCTGGGAAAAATGTTTCAATTTGAAGAATATAGTGTTTGTTTTATCTCCTTTTTACGTCAGCCACCCCAGGATTCCATTGCAGTTGACACCTGGCAAAGCTAATGCTGATGCAGGACTTAGGTTTGGAAAATAGTAATGGTGATATCACCTTAGCCTGGAGTTGGCCCTGCTGTCATCCTCACCCACCAAAATTCAGATCTCATGTCTAATCAGGCCGATGGAAATGCTCAATAAATCACACTCGAGACTGTTTTTACCTGACTCCCAGGATTATTTTGATGGAAAAGATGCTGCTAAGTCACAAGTATTTTGCATATTGTGGTGGTACTTATTCACTGTCAGCACTGAGATAAACTGCTGGCTGTTTAAAACTATCTGAAACAGTGTGATCAAAGAAAGCTTTCAAAGGCATTTATAGTATTTGCTGTAATGTTATGCTAGTTATCCTCACAAATAATAATTTGTAGTTCTATTCCAAACTTGGATATGTACTACAGCAATCACTGGGAAACCTCACACCTACCACCCACATATGTATTGTGTAGTTCAGAGAAGAATAATATTTAAACTTATGTAGGGGTCTTGGGGAGTGTGTGACATGGACTGGCATTGTACTCAGTTTTTTATCTCTTGATTTATGAGTTATGTTCAGATATTTAGAAAATGACATTTTAGTGAGAATTCTAGTAATAAAAATAGAATTCCTTATTTTAATGAAATTTACATTTTGCCATGATTTAAAATTTGCTATATTTCCTCTGCAAACTGTAATATAAATACCATCTGAAAAGCATATGGTAAGTTGGCCAGAAAATGTGTCACTGGGGTGAAATCACTAAGATGGTACAGTATAAATGCAGTGTATATGTGCTACATGTACACCAAGCTGCTTGGGCTTATGGAGGGAGATACAGCATGTTAATTTATAGCCTCACATAAATGTACTAGTTAACATCTCAGCTCAAGAAATGTGATGTTTTTTGAATGGCCTTTTCTACTGAAGTATTTGATGTCCTTAATCCTTGAGGTGGGATACTTCATCTAAAAATTGTATTACATACAACTTTTTTATTGACTCAGTTTTAAAGATAGGATGTTCAGCAAATGCTGAGTTTTAATTTTCTCCAAAAATAGGGAAGTAAATCTGTACAAAGCAGACAAAGGTGATGAATCTCATTGGGTGTTGGTTAATATTTACATAAAATATTTTACTTCATATCAGTTTAACATTAAATTATATTACATAATATCTGTAGTTGTTCTGTTCACTTATCTTTAAATGAATTGCAAGAATTAACTGGCTTGTGTGCTCTATAGAAGTGTGTCTGTAGGATTATTAACCCTTTCCTATGAAGGTTTGTAAGTGAAGTAGTCATTGTGCAGCAGCTAAAGCCATTTGAGTAAACTACAACCACAAATCCTGAACAATTCCAGCTGTGTGAGTTGCTCAGCCTGTGTGCCTCAGTACTGGTGCAATTGCAAGCAAGGGCTGTGGAAGCTAATGCTGAATTATCCCTCTGCCAAAATGCCATTTCTCTGGGAAGCAGACTTGTATGCCTTGTGGTATGTAGGAGGTAGTTGAGCTTAAAAAATGTGTCATGAGTAACATGCTTGCAGCACCTGGTCAGAAGGTGCCCTTGTGTTTTGTTTTTTTTTAAATTGCTGTGGTGTTGTCTGTCAACTGGAGCACAAGGTGAGGGGGGAAGAGCTGCAGCTGAACACCATGGGGCTGGTGATCATTCTGCATCTCTGCACAGCCCACTGCATGCAGAGACCTTCATGGGGAGCTGCTGAGCTGCAGAGGAGAGGTGGTTTTCTTTTAGGAGGCTTGCTGTCCAACCACATTTCTAATAGAAATTATTATTATTCAAGACGTTTTGGGGAAGATCTATTTTCTTTGCTTGCTTAAGATAAAATTTTTTTTAGATTTTGCATTTTTGTTTACAAGACTTAGAGAGAAAAAGTCCAACTGAGCAGTATCCTGGTGGTCATGGATAAATACTGCCAAACAGGAGGAAGGAAATGCATTCCTCTTTCCTCTTGAACCGCTCTAGGTCAGACAGTGGCTTGCCAGAGGAGTTTGGGGATAGGCAAACGGGAAGCCCTGAGTGTGGGGCTGAGCTGTGGCCAGTCCCTGGGGAGGCAGGAGCTGCCACAAAGCAAGCTGGAGAGGGCATTTTACGAGCAACGCGTTGTTATTCAGAAGAGATCCTGGCTTAGTGTCACACATCCAAATCACTGGTCCTGTCTGTGCCAAGATCCAGTAGGAGCAGAGCACAGGGTGCCTATGACAACAGACTTACAAGACAAATGATGATGATGGTGTGCGAATATTTAATCAGAAGAATTATTTATGAATAACTGGTAGTGCTAAATTCCATTATACTGTCTGTCTTCTTGGCATTTACCAGGTCTAACAAACGATTGCTGGTTTGTGTTTGTACCTTATGCAGTCAGGAGCTTTTCTTCAAAACAAGCTGATAGGCTCGATCAGAACAAATGTGATAGTCAAAACCAATTTTTAACAAATGCTTTTTTGTTTCAGTTGCTGTCATCTTTTCTTACAAAACAAAACCAGATGTATAGTTGTTTTCTTTCTTTTTTCAGACTACAAAAGTTGGAAATGTGTATTTTAACAGTGATTTAGTGTCTTTTCCTCATATTTCCTCTTTTCCATTTTTAATCCATCTCTTAGTGATTTTGAGTTAAATGCTGTTTTTTCTCTGAGGGGGAGGTCAGCCTCATGCTAACCCATGGCTGCTCCCTCACTTGCAGCCTCGGTTCCTTGTGCCCAGGGCCCTGAGCAGGGGTTCCAGCCCTGCCCTGAGTCCCCAGAGTGCCCTTTCTGTCCGTCACCAAGTCCCTGTGTGGTTTCGGTGTGTGATTGTGACTGTCCCTGTCCCTGTCCCAGCCCGGCTGCTCGGGCAGGTGTGTGGGAGCCCTCACTGCTGCGGAGCCGCGGCCCGCTCCGAGGGGCGCCATGCAGAAACAGCGTTCGCGTGGGTTCTGCGGGGTGTGGGCTCCTGAGGGAGCAGTGCGGTGCCGATTCCTGCCCTTCGAGCAGTGCGGTGCCGATTCCAGCCCTTCGAGCAGTGCGGTGCCGATTCCAGCCCTTCGAGCTGCGGCTCGGCCGTGGCCCCACACCGGGCGGAGGAGCCGCCGTGGGGCACCCGGGCCGGCCCGGCACCGGGCAGGGTGCGGCTGAGCTGAGAGCCCTCACGGCTGCCCCACGGCAGCCCCTGCCTCACGGGGGCTCGGGCATTCCCTGCAGGCCTGGCCTTTTCCACGTCTTCATGCAGAGTAAGGCCTGGAGATACTTTTTTTTACCTTTGGTCAGGGGTTGGGTTTGCAATCCATCCTTCTTGCTTTGGTTGCCTGTGGAGGTTTTCTGCTCAGTCTGATCCTGAGGGAGTGACTAAAAGAATGGCAAGTGATGATGGGGCTTTGGTTTTGCCTGTTTGGCTTTTAAGAAAAAAAAAAAGCATACTCATTTCAGGCTTCACTTTCAGTCTTTCCTTTACAAGTGCTAATACAGTGTGGAAAAAGTGTAAAACACAGCTTTCTGTATAATCAAATTGTGCTGAGCTGATGCAGACTTTCTTCATAGGAAACTGGGCCTTCCCATAGTTCTGAGATTTTTTAGTCAGAGATTTTCCTGAGATATTCTTGCTTCAGAGTAACAGCACGCTGGAGCCCAGTACATGCCTGTGTGTGTCACAAAGAACCTTAAATCAGTTCCTTCTGTTGACGTGGTCAGAGGTGTCCATGGCTGGAAAAGCAATAGACAGCTGCTAATAGGTCCAAAGGCTTATATCCCAGGGGATATTTCAACCTCCAGGCTGTTCAATTCCTCAATTACTGCTCTGGCCTCAAAAATCCAATCTCCTTTACCAGCCTAACTTATTTATGGGTTGCACTGAATTGTGACCAGAGAGAGCAGAAAGCTGAAATAAATCAAGCACTGATAAAATTGTTTAAGCCTTCTTGATGGCTGTCTGTCTATTTTTAGATCTCAATTTAAAGAGACCATATGGAGAGAAATTTATTTTGTTTTATTCATGTTGAACAAGCAGCATTACTTGAGATTGGTTAGGAACAGGGAGGAATAAGGATTTGTGGAGGAAGCTGTGTTGGAAGACATTCTTTGCTGGTTTTGGGTTTGTTTGTGTGTTATTCTCCTCCCTCTTCCTCCTATCCTTAGATTTTTCATATTATATTTAATTTGGTGATGTCACTCTTGTTTCTTAAACAGCTGGTTTTTTACCTTTAAAAAGTACTTGAATATTTTGTCTTGCACATATGTATTGCAACAAAGGTATATTCTGAATAAGGGGGGATGTCACTGCTAGCCCTACAAACTGTTTATCAGTGACATTGTTTCAGTGTGGGGAACAGACTCCTAAATGGAAATGTGTTATTTATGAGGCAACAATGCTGTGCATCCACAAATTATCACTGGGAATCAAGGCAGACATCTCTGCATAACTGAAAAAAAATCTTGTTTGCAGGTATTTGAGCTGTTTTCTGTAGGCTCCGCTGTGCCTTAAACTTGCAAATTAAAGAAATTACTTTGATAATCAACTTGACTGAAGTGACTCCTGAGTGGAGAATTTGAAAGATTTCTTATTACTTGATAAAATGAAAAGCTGCCAGAGATTCTCCCTTGTGTTGCGGCGAGGTTGGTTACAGTATCTCTGTTTACACAAGCTCCTGCAGAAGGAAGTGTTTTCATTCAGCTCGCTGCAGAAACTGACACTGCAGAAAGTGACACTGCAGAGCTGCTTGGCATGAGCAGTGAAATAACCTGATGGTTTTCTCTCATTACCTGCCCTTCCCACCACTGGGCAAATTGAGATTGCATTTCAAATCCCTTTGTTTCCCAGATGTTTGTACTCCCTGACACAAAACTTGGGGACAGAGTGGTACAGGCCATACAGGTTTAGCTTGAAACATAAAGGTGCAGACCTGAACCCAGCAGCCTTCAGGCCTGGCTGTACAGCTTTTTCTTCCAACAAGCTAACCAAGCTGTTGGTGGGTTTGGAAGTCAGGAAGAACCAGCCAGGCTGCTCCCCTGGGCTGCTCCTGCCTCCTCTGTTTAGTTAGTTGTGCTGGGCACAGATGGAAAGTCATCCAAGGTTAATTTGATTAGCTGTACCCAGCTTCTGGGGACCTCTGAGGAAATTTTTTTTTTTTGAAGTAGAAGATACAGATATCATAATGTGATCTTAATTCATGGGTGATATTTAGAAAGAAACAGCATTTAACCTTGAGCTAGGAATACATTTAGAATGTTCTGTGCACAAAGCATACTTTAATCCAGATTTCTTTAGGGCATGGCCTTGCTACTGCTTGGGATGTCTCACATAGATTATCCCCAGGATATCTGGGGAATACTGTGATGCTGCATTTTGATCTTTCTCCATGGATGTCTACTTCCTTGTCTGGTATTAGTCTGGGAGAAGATTGTGTGCCAGATTTTGTCACTGATGCTGTCAGAAAGCTGGAATACAAAGGTGACAGGAAGCATTCTTCACTATTCACAGCTGCTGTAGTTTCAATTGTTTTGAAGAGGGAGGAGATGGCTTTCTGAAAATTGCTTTTACTATCTCTTGGAGAATTTCTACAGAAGATATACAGAATTCAAGTTCTGCTTAAAAAGATCCAGCTGTGAACACAGGAGGCATTCTTAGGTCAAACTAGAGGTGGTTAGCAGGATAAAGAACTGTAGTTCTCTACTAACAAATTTATCTGCTTCCTGTGTTGATGGAAAAAGGAGTTAATATTACAAGCTTTTCTAGTGGTCATTATGGTCTGCACACAGTTCAGTTGATTTTCTTATTGTATCATATATAATGATCTGCTTGAACCTGGTCACATGAGGAGCAGGTATTCTCCCAGTTTTCTAAGGAAATTCCAATTTCTGTTAAACTACTTCTGCCAGACTGTGTAGATTTTTGGCAGTCATTTAAATCTGTTTCATTACCTGAGTTTCATTTGCTTGTCCAAAGTCAATAGCTTTAATAGTTTTTGACTTTTCATGACAATCCTGTTAATTCCAGTTCTGGTAATATTTAAAGCCTTTAGATTGAAAACAGAGGAACTTTTGTGCTGGTTTGTATCTAAAGTCCATTTAAATTTGTAGTACCTGTGATGGCCAGTATAGCAGAGCTTTCAGAGAAGAATCACAAAGCATCATCTGAGTGCCCTTTTCCATGGTTTATCTTCCTAAACTCAGTAATTTAGGGATTTCTTTGGAAATTTCTGGTGAACCAGTCTTTTATGACTGTATCAAGTCTAAATTTGAACTCCTCTATACTTTCTCAATGATCCTGTGATGAATACTTCTTCACACTTCTGATTATTGTGAGAAAGAACTTCTTTGTGATCTGCATTTTACACTGTTGACTTTTCTGTCGTTCTGGTATTGTGGGAAGCTGAATTACTAATTCTCTTTGCAGTGTTTGTAGTGTTGTGAACCTTTAGTTACCTATTTTCTAATCTGAAGAGTCCTGATCTCTTACCCTTTTCTGTAGGAAGGCCTCTGAGCATCTTCATTGCTCCTTATGTCTGTTCTTCTTGTCTGCTTTGTGGGATGAAATGATGACAAATTCCTGCAGCATCCAGTATATGGATGGGTGTAGCCTTTATGTCTGCACTGTTTCTCCTTTGTGGTTTCTTTTGTAACTGTTTTTTTCAATATCCCCAGCTTTTTCCTGCATGCTTTGTAGAAAGAAAATAACCTTCACTGTTCACATTTATTTAGATTTAGAATTTGCCAGTTCATTCTCTATGTTTTCTCTTTCTAAATCTTTAGTGAACAGACAATTCCATGACTACCTGAATGCATCATGATTAGGACTGTGCTTTTAAGAGAAGTGAGATAGACAGCATTATAAAAAAGATAAACACAAAAAAATAAAACAAACAAACCTGCACGAATTAAATTCTGTCAAAACAGATCTCAACAGATGGGCATCAGCTGCTCTTAGCAAGCAGAGAAAATCACCTTGAATGTTCTTCATTCTTGAGAACTGTGACGTGGAAGTGAGTGGTGCCATTGTCTTAAATGTTTAAACATAGTTGATTGTAGATGCAGGGAAGTGTGTGCTGGTAGGGAGTTTTATGAATCATTTACCTTTGTAGGAGTACATTCTGACATCCTAAATGCAATGTGCCATTTCCCTTCCCACACATTACATGCAACAGCTAAGTGGTGAGTAGACAGCTACAAGTCAGCAGACCTGAGTTTTATTCGTGGCTCTGTTTCCCTTGGTAATTCTACTCAAGTTGTTCAGCTTTTCTGAGTATTCTCTAAAATGGTCTACCTGAATCACCAGGAGTATGTTCTGTCTCTTCCAACTTTTCCAAGCATGGTGAGGCACTGAAGTGAGACTTACTGCAGCAATTAATGTTATCTTAGATTTCTATGGGACATTTTTAATGTAATTTTAATCTTACTTTCCCAGCTCTGAAACAAACAGAGTTCCTTTCAAATGGAGTTCCTTTCATTCATCCTTTCTATCACCTTTTTGGGATAGATTTTTGTCACTGACTAAGCCCTGTAGGGCCAGGTTCAGTCATGAGACTGTTTTCTGGTAGTTCTGGAAGTCAGAGGGAGTTGTTCATGTGTGTGCCCATGAAATCAGCATGATGCCAGTCTGACTTGGTGCCATTCAGTAGTGACTGACTCATCTGCTCTGACCCCAAACACTGACTGGGAATAAAGCAGCTCCATGCAAATAAGAAGTTGACTGTTGTTTTACCAGGAGATTGCCAGGGGTGTTGGACATCTTACTTATTTCTGCTTCTTCTGCTGAAGTTAAATAGCTGGTAATTCTTTAGTTCTTAAATCTAGTAACACTTTGTAGCTGTGATTTTTCCCTGAAGCCATGTTTCAGAAACTCTCACTGCTTATATAATTTGGAAATCCTAACAGAGCAGTTTAAGTCTAGCAAGCAACCAAATTTAGCACTGGAAACTTTATATTTATTATCACTAGGAACAGAGGACAAAAGAGCTGAAATGTTCCCAAGCTATTCACTGAGGATATAGCACAGATACTTTGTGATTCCAGGCTTGCAGATTTTATGATTTGTAGGATGAAACGTAATCTGGTACTTTAAAATGTAAATTAAAACTTTTTTCCTTAGCCCTCAAGCTTATGAAGAATGTATCTCAGCCAAGTATAAATTCCTGAAAGAAGTGATGTCTCATTTGGTCTGCAGACAAGCAAAACAGGTAAAAAGACTTTCACTATTCTAAACCCATTTTTAATTCTGAAACTTGAGTTAATCAAAATCAGAACTGTCAACTCTTCACCTTGGTGATCACAGTACCATTTGATTTCATCTTGCTGTTGGAAAATCACTCCTACTACTTGACAGCCCTGAAGGTTTTTGATATTAATTTATTGTTGATCAAAACAATTTTCTGCATATTGAAAATTCAGAGAAAGGAAAATTCAGCATTCCAATAAAAAGATATGGGTTAGTTTCATAAATCATTCTTAAAATTCCTCATTTTCTCAATTGGTTTAAAGAAAGAAGGCCGTGATAATTGGTGTCAGAACATAGTGGAAAATTATGAGGGAGATTAAAACCCTTGGCTGAAATCAGATTCGTATGACCTGTACTTTAGAAACTTTATTTGCTTGAGCCATTGCAGCCTGAAAGAAACAAGTATCTTCCTTGAAAACTTGATGATGAGATTCCAGATAATCAGTAACCTAGGGCATACTCCTACGGATGGAGGAAGTGCAGTCAGAAAAGCTTTCCTTGGATGATAAAAACTTGAAATGAGTCTCAGTATCCAGTCATTAGCATTCAAAGCCCTATCCAGTCACAGAAATGCCTTTTTTTTCTTTCTCCCTCGTTGCTATAGTATTAGGAGGTAAGAATGTGATTCAGAAGCCAGAACCTGAAGGTGTTAAGTGTGCTGTGATTCAGCTGCCTGGCAAAAGATCTTACTTTGGCAGTCCCCAGACTGGTCTTGTGAATTATTCCTCAGGGAGGGAGATTTCTTTCCAGAACTGTCCTCCTTTGGTGTGACCATCTGCCTCTATATAGTCATTTGGGCAAAAATAGATATTACAAACAGAAAATTGCTCTGCTGCCAGATTAGCTGCAGAATACACACTGATGCTTTACTCACTCAGGGGGATTTAGTGCCGGGGTTCTTTGCTGGGGATGAAACACTGTATCATATTTTCCCTTCCTGTCAGTGTTGGATTAAAAACTAAATCCTGCTCATTTTACTTTCAGAAGTAGTCCCAAAGGATTTTGGTAGGATTAATTGCATATGAAAAGCAAGTAGGATTTGGCATTCTGTGTACATTGAAAATTAAACAGAGGTAAACATTATCAAAAGTTCTAACTTACTGATGTTATTTCAACTTGTTTTATAATCTGAGTATTTTCTGCTGAATACTTCAAGGTGCTCATGGAGCTTCAGAAAAGTCACATCTCTGAAAGGAAGAGGGAAGAAATCTGTGTGGTAGGACCTCAACTCACTGAAGACTTGAAATAGCTACTCAAGTCCTTCTCCCTTCCTGAAGTTAGGCATGTATGTAGGTTGTTGAATTTGGGACTTAACAAAGAGCTCTACTCTTTTTTTTTAATCACATGGACATTTATTTTTTTCTGTAGTATTTCCTCTATAATATTCTAAGGCTTCTGCTGGGGAGAGGATGCAAAACACCTTTATGATACATTGGGAATAATGACCTGAAAAATCCTTTTGTTTTATGGATTTAGAGTTTGCAGAACAAATTTTAGTTCTGTGGGTGGATGTAGGGATGAAGAGCTTCAGAAAGTAAAAGTCAATACCTGATAAACTTGGAAAGTTACAGCATCAGCTATTCCAGATTTTTTTTTTTTTGTGATGAGGGCATGGAAGAAGTTCTATGAAAACAGACCTAAACATTTTTTTAACCCTTTAATATATTGCAATCTCTTCTGTCTGGGTTTTCTGTGAGATTATTTCACCTGCCTCAGTTTTTGACCTTTTTGATGTTACCCCACTTTGTAGTTAAGTGTTGATTTTTGAATGTTGTGTGGAATCTGTTTCAATTATTTGCTGTCATGCAGTTTAATGACTCTAGAAGGATCTTTTGGGGAAGGTTGTCCTTCCTAGGGAAGGAATGGAGGGAGTCTGGGTGTCCAGGTGCCTTGGGAGCACATGTGGGCAGGGAGATAATTTAAAAGACAATCTAGTTTACCCAAATCCTGCAGAGTGCATGGCCCTAAAGTACCTTAGGGATACCATCAGTTTTCAGAAACTAATTTCAAGATCCAGATCAGCAGTAATCTTGGATGGAGCCAGTGGGCCTGTGTGAAGGAGTGGGGAGGAAATGCTGTTTGATACCTCTAGCTGCAGGGTTTCTGTGTAATGTTCTGGTTCCTTGTTGCTGTTATTCTTCTGTTTTAAAATTAAGGCTGGATATTTCACAGGGGTAACATCCAGGCTGTCTTGAATGAGTTGTGCCTTGGGCTAGAAAGAAGCAAACTGCATCTGAGGCCATCCCTCATTCAAGGGAGACTTTGTCTGCAACAGCTTTTATGCAAGTTGTGTAACAGCTTGAGCAACAGCGTTCAATAAATAAGAAGTTTCCCTTGTACATTCTGCTGCCCTGCAGCTCTTTGCTCCATCCATCACCACTGTCCTCCATAGTTTCCCCAGCAGGTCCCTCTATACCTGCCCTCTGTCTCTTTGCATGGTGGAGTCTGATCCTTGCCTAGTCCATAGGTGCTGTTGGGATAAACACTCTTGGGAAAGAGTAACATGGGATCAATGCTTCAGCTGCATTTTGAAAGTTCCCTGTTAAATGAGTTGAAGTGAAATTCAAGTCCATGGTTCTTGGCCTGAATCTTTTGTTCCAAGGAAACTCACTTCCTGAATAAACTCAAATGACCTAAAATGACACAATGTGGTTTTTCCTTAGGACAAGGGCACAGTGCTCTACTTGTCTGTTTCTCTACATTTGCCATCTTCTTCAGTTACCTCATGTATATATAGCCCAGAAGGTTTTATGGAAGCATAGGGTCTCTACATTTGCCATCTTTTTCAGTTACCTCATGTATAGCCCAGAAGGTTTTATGGAAGCATAGGTAATAAATCCTACGTGATAACTTTCTCACTGCTGTTGCATCATCTGAGGTGATTCAGTGTCACTCTCAGATGGTGACAGACAGCAGAGCTAGAACCAGAGCTGGATGTGAAATAATCACTGTGGTACTCCCTGTCTCTAATTCCAGGCAGAGAGGAGACTGGTTTAAATGCTGAAATATATAAAGCTTTTCTAATGTTTTATGTGGGAATCCCTCACATTGTGTTTAGGTACATGTCCATCATGTGGTATATTGGTTGGTTATCAAAAAATTCAAGAATCAAAGGCATAGTTTCATAGGTTGATATGAAGGAGGCACAGTGTTTTTGATGTGCTGGTATTTTAAACACTTTTGAGTTAACAAAATCATAAAAGGGGAAGGAATCTTGATATAGTTTCTCAAATTAATTTTTGAGCTTTTGAGTTATCCTGATTTGATCTCAGAAGGTCCCTAGTCTTTTGTTTCAGCCTGTCTTCTCTGGATATTGACAGTGATAGATGATTCAATTACTTAATCCTTTCATGCATGCTTTCACTTTCAGCAAAGCAGCAAGGTGCAAAATCAGAGTGTGTTTAAGACAGTTTTAGTCCTTATTTTTAGCTGTGGTACATTACCCCTACAAGAAAGAGCTGATTGTATGTGAAGCATAACTACTTGAATGAAATCTATCTACTACATCTTTTAATTCTCAGTGCTTGGTGTGTTGTATGCAGAGCTATTTAATGATTAATATTGCTTTGCAATTAGCAGGGAAATGGGAAATACGCAAAGAAGTCCTACAGGAACTGCAACATTCTGGAGAAGTAAGCCTGTTATTTCATCCTTCAACAAAGTACTCCCACTCCTCACTGTATGAGGGTACATTTAATTTATTTTTTCAGCTATGCCTTATTGATTCCACAGTTGTAATGTTTTCCATTGAATTTGTTACCAAATCTGCACTGCTCTGATCTTGTGGCATCACATTTAGATTTTGACCTGCGTCATCATCTTGCCATCTGTTAAAGCCCTGTGTCTGCTAAGCACTATCCTGAGAGGACCAGTTGCTGGCCAAGTCAGAGAGGGTGACAGATTTTTAATTTTGCAGACAGGATGGGAGTGGTGAGGGACTGAACAGTGAGTGGTGATTGGTCAGGCAGTGGCTGTGTCTCCCAGACAGCCTGCTAACAGCACTGCAGTCCTACCAAGAGTGGCTCAGGTTGTGCCCAGGGAATGGCTCTTTGGGGATGAGCTGAGGGAACTGGGCTCCTCGGTGGGGAAGCTGTGATTGATGGGTGCCTGGTGGGTCTGAAGTCAGTAGCTATAGCTTCTTTGTTTGATACCTGAGAAGGCCCATATGAATAACTCCTTCCTGTATTTTCCATTGATTGTATTCAGAATAGGCCACTTAGGAGCTAACAATGAAGAGATTAGGAGTACACAACCCCTGCCTCTTAGATGCACACGATCTTCAGACCATTTTGCACCAACAGGTTGCTGGGTGCTCCCTTGGCCAGTCTCCACATGTGGATTTCCATTTCATCAAAGAAGGCAGGAGGGAAGAGCCCCAGCAGCTCAGAGCAGGTCTGATGTTTAGTTGGGTCAAAAATCCCCCAAGATTTAATTGGAACTTGTTCTGCTTTATTCTTTCCGTGCCTTGATGAGAGCACTTGGAAGGAAGAAAGGGATTAGAAACTTCTGTAACAGCCCTAAAGAGCAGAGCCTTGCAGGGATTGTGACTGCGTAATTAAATGCCAGTCTGGGGATGGACTCTGAGGGTTTATAGTTCCTATAGAACTACTGTGGGCAGATAGGGCATAGAATGGATTTATTTAGGATATGAGAAGGAGGGGATGCCATCTCTAGGCAACAAGGCTGCCTGCAAGCTGTCACACTGAGCCTGGGTCCTCTGAGAATGCTGCTAGCACTGCAGGGCCCGAGGGCTGGGACAAGAGCAGAGGCTGTATACTGCAGGAATGTGATGCATCCCCACCACCATGTGGAGGGCTGGGGAAGAGGGATTGTTCTGATTCTGCCTTTTGAAGCATGACTATGACCCAGTTGGGGCACATTACAGGAAGAGATTAGATTTATGGGCTGGAGCCTTTCACAAGTCTAAGCTCTCCTGGCTAATATTTTAATTTCAGTACTGGCTCCTTTTACTGGAGTGTTTTTAATCAGGGGTTTCTTTTGCTAAAGAACTTCTACTTTTACCTGACATAATGGAAAGGAATGACAAGAAAGCCTGAGTTTTTGTATTCTTTTCATCTCAGTTCTGCCATTCTGCCACCTCAGGTACTGAATGAAGCTGTAAATTAGTTTCTTCATTGCCTGGGCTGTGGAATGGCTGCAGGTGCTCTCTGCCTACCTGCTGCCTGCCCTGGGAGGAGGGAGAAGCCTGGTTTCTCACACACTGAGCCAGCTGCTGGAGGTGTGGGGATAGGAGGGCCCCAAAGCCCTGCATTTCTGCATTGTGGGACTTGCTGTGCACCCAGTGCAAAATGTTCAGCCACAGAGGTTTTTGCCAACAATGCTGTTGACTTGCTGATTAATGCATTAACTAGTTAAAATAAGGGAAATAGAAGGTAAGTTGTTGACTTGATTTCCCCTCTGTTGTGTGCCTCATTAAACTGCACTAATCCATGTTATGACTAGTGAGATTTTCTCATCTATTGATGTAAATATAGTCAATGAAATAAAATCCTTATGGAAATTTAATTTGCTGAGTCATCAGATCTCTCATCATGCTTGATTATAGCCTTGTTTTCAGAGCCAGGCTTAATGTGCTTTAAATTCCTTGCTTGTTACTGACTTGTTTAGCATGGAGCTGAGGGCATTTTCACAATGTTACAGAGATAGGAATTTACTTTCTAATTCTCAGAGAAAGAACTGTTCCTGGCTGATGCAAGAGTAGCTTACTGGAGAAATTTAAATAAAATTAGGGGGATTGATTGTTTTGCAGCTTTTTTTAAATTTTGTTTTGTTTTGTTGTTTCTGATACAGGAAAGATATATTTTCAGCATGGGATCAGTTGGAAAGGCATTGCAAATGCAAGCTTCTGAGTCAGCAAAGAGCTATCCAGATTAGGAACTGGAATGAGTGGTACAAATTGTTTTGACAAAAACAAATGAATCTATAAATGTACCTGTTTAGGCTAATAAATGTTTTCATAAGTGCTCGTGCCACGTGCTGGTTTGACTTTAGCAAAAAACATTTGCTGTTCAAGAAAAAATAGAGGAGAATTTGAACAATTTAGGTGAAATAAGGGCAGGAAAGGAGAATTTAGTGGTGTCTTGAAATGATAATTCCAATTAATTGTGACTTGTAGCCAAAATAAATGGTGCAGTTCTACAAATGGGGAGGCACATTTTGTGGGGTAGTATGCCAGGTATCTCTGACAGTTTTTTCTGTACTTTCATCTGTGTTGCTAATGTGAATAAGTTTTAAATGAGCTGTCTTTGGGAGATTTCACTCTCTTGTACAGTGGCCTGTGCAAGATGATATCTTAGGGCTTAGACATTTGCGTCTTCATAACTAATTATAATCTTCTCATTGTGGGCTCTGGTGGACAATAAATCCAATTAACTCTTCAGATCCCCAGGCCACTACTGGAGGCCTGTGTGCAAAGCAGAAAATGGTGCTTGTTATTATTTGCTAGAACCTGTAACAAATGTAACTGGGTTATTTTAACATATTACTATTACAGCCCCTCTATTTAAATGATCAGCATATGGGAAGGGGTTATTTGCCAGGAATATTTGATTTAAAAACTGAATAAAAATATTCAATCCCAGCTCTAGATTTATCCAGTATAAATATTGCTGGCTCAGCATACTCATCCAGACTGTGAACATAGTGAATAAAGTGGTTTTTCCCTGGAAGATCAGAGCCTCTGTGCATCAAGTGTGTGTAGCTGCTGGGCTGGTCTCACCTCCCAGGACATCCCAGTGTGGGGTTGTTTCTCCTGCCATGGTGCCTGTGAGGCTGGCTCACTACAGAGCCTCCTTCAGAAGGCAAAATGCTGAAGTGCAAGGTTTACTAAAGGACAGGCAAACAGAGCAAGTATGGAGAGTGGGCATTGATGGATGGTGCTGGTGGATGGAGAGGAGTGATGCATTTCTTCAGGCTGACACAGCAGGGACAACTGGGATGGAAGTCATCAACACTGAAAGTTGTGAGGGGACTTTTTTGTGTTTGTTTGGGACCATCTATATCCCCATGATAGTGACAGAAAGAAGATAATGAAATCTTTATCATTAAGACATTCTTCCAGGAGAAAAAAAAAAAATTTTTTTATATAATTGTAATGATATTTGGTCAAGGGGATTAACAACCTTTAAAAAAACTTGTGAACACATTTCTAGTGCTAGCCCAGGATTATTTTTTTTTTAAACAACAACTTTTTAATTTGTTGAGCAGCCAAAAGCTATTTTGGAGATAAACCAAGGAGATAAACCTTCTGCAATAAGTAAGTCAGAGGTTACAAAACATCGGCATTCTAGTGACTGCAAAAATATCATTACTATTGAATTATTTCACAGGGTCATAAAGGAGGTATTTTAAAAAAGATTCTGAACCTATATGCGCTCTCACGGCTTACAATTTGAATTTTAAAGTATTTTATTACACAGTTGTAGGGATAATGAGTATTCTTGTCCTCATTAAGGTCCTTATTTGGAAAAGTGAGAGTGGATAAGAAGTGTGAGTAGGTATCTAGACAGCAGGGTCAGTAATAAGAGCACAACTGCTGTCTGGTAATGACTGGGAGCTATGTAACAGAAAGAGAAATTAAACAGAGAAACAAGGGCTTCTAATTACACAGCTAAAAAAAGCTCAGGCTGCTTGTTTACAATACACAGCTGAAAGTATATTGCAGCGAGGGCAGGAGGAGAAGATAACCAGTCCTCTGATAAATGGGAACTGGGAATGGGTAATAAAGAAGTACCACTCATATTGATATTTTGGCTCTAGTGTTGCCTGGTTTCACATGCTCTGTAAAATTTTCCATTGACCCCAGGAATTCTGCACATGTAAGGAGTGATCTTGCCTGCCAAGGAGGCTAGGAGGTAGAGAAAAAAGTGTTTTCTCCTGAGTCTTCAGAGAGAATATTGATGTAACCTGATGGTAAATACGGAAAATGTGAGTTAGTAATCTTTGGAAGCTTGATCCTGCTGGCCAAAACTGTCCAGTGTTATTCTCTCATACTGGTGTGTGATTTGTCTGCCTTCAGGTAAGGCTTAGCAGAGCTCCTTTACTTTTACTATTGCTGCAGCTGCAAGTCAGGTTTAACAGTCTTGACACCATTTCTCTGAGTTCTGAGAGGAGAAAAAGAACACTTTTAGCTTTTAGCATTACATTTCTAAGGGTTAGGGAGGAGACTGTATCATTAATATTCAGAAAAGGTACTGCCTTGTGTCGAGTTGTCAATTACAAACATATCAGCCAAAATCAGCAGCAGGGAAAACCTTGATAAAACTAATAGAGAGTGGTTTATCAAAGAAAGGTGCAATTTCATTGGAAACACATTTTGGTTGACTGGTGATTTTGATTAAAAAGATAGTGTGATTGCTGGTGGACCTTGTCGAGGACAGAGCAATCATAGTTATTTATCTTGCCTTAGAAAAGGTGCTGATAATCTTGTTGAAGGGAACAGTAACATTAAAAGCATGAGCAGAAGAATACAAAAGAAGACGAATGAGGATTTCCATGGAGAGGAGTTTGAAAGTGGTGGAAGCTGCAGTTCTGTGGGAGTTTTCACATATTGTCTTATTCTCATGTATAGCTAAAATACAGTTTTAAAGTGACTATGACTGCAGAGCAATCAGAACTTAGTGTTGTGATATATTCAGGAAGATTTTTATCTTTTGTGCAGTGAGGCAGCTGTGCTGAGGCAAATATATACTTCATCACATGATTTTGTTTTGAATGCCCCTTGGTTAAAGTTAAGATACTTTTTAGCAGAATTCCTTTACTGATTTGCAAATCTTGTTAGAGCAAGGGGATAAATGTCAGCAGGAGGAAAGAATGAAAAGATTGGCCTTTATACCCAGAGACAGCCTCTTGTCTGCACTCAACTTGTTTGTGACAGAAAAAGTCAGACAGGTAAAACCTCCAGTGAAGCACTTACATCTCACTTCACAAATCAATTCCTGGATATCCCCGGAGGATTTGCACTCTAGTCCTACACAGATACCCTGAGAGGAGGGAAAAAATGCACTAGACTTAATTCCATTGTCTGCAGTCTATACTTATAGACTCATACCATAGCATGGGTCTCATGTAGACTACTACAAACTGCATGCTCCCTATATTTCTCTATTTTTCAGGTTCTCAGCAGCTGTTAGAACAAGAGGCTTGTGGGTTAGCGTGTCTGTCAGCAGCCCTTTGATGGATCACATGCCTGGTGTTATTGTTAGCACAACATGTTTGGTGGTGTCACTTGCAAGAGTTAACTGATGTAAACTGGACCTGAAACAAAGGGAACTATAGGAATTTCCACTAGAAAAGATATGTCTCTGCTGTCTGCTGATTGGTTCATAATATATTCTATTAGCAGATGGTAATTTGGACCAAAAAGAACTTGTTTTTCAAGTGAGTGAAAATAGTTGCCTCTGTCTTGAAAATGACTTCTGGTGTTTCCCATGTTATCCATGCCACTGGCAACCATTCTGTTATTGCACCTTGTTATTACATTTTAGTCTAACTTGCATGTCTCAGCTGAAACCAGCAAATTCTTCTCAGCCAGCAATGCAGTAAAAGAGCCAAGAGTCCTGATCTGGAAAAACTTGTTTCCAAATGTGTGCACTACTTTTGCAGGGCATGCAGCTCTCATTCCGCTTTAGAGTGTTCCATACTATGATTGAACAATCAGCACTTCTGGTTTTTTTCAGTCTTCTGCCTTCTCTTTCTTCCCTTTCCTCAGCACAGTCTCCCTCCCTAATAAAATTAAAAATCTCTCTCTTCTGTGTGCTTGGCAGTTGGATTTTTCTGTTCCTAGAATTTTTCCTTCTTTTGTTTAAAAGCTTGGTGTGTTTGTTTCTGGCTGCCGTGATTAGAGTGGGAATGTTTCAAACAGTCTTGGATGGATTCTTGCAAATCTTGGGGTGTGCAGAAAATGAACTGAGGCCCACAGGCAAGTGACAGGGCTGCAGAGGATTCATTGGCAGAACTGGAAACTGAGTTGTGTTTTAGTCACGAGGCCATTTTGCTCAGTGCATCAAGGAATAAATTCTCAATTTTCATGGTAACCTTTTTAAAAATTGTCTTGGATAATTTTCTGCTTTGAAGAGAATTCAGAAGTATGTGCCCATTTTTTTTACAGAAGTCTTGGTTTTGAAGGCAAGTTTCTGTTCTAGACCTGTTTCACAACATGGCTTTTGTTGATCGCTGTCCCAAAAGACCAGGAGAGGGAGACTGGGATAGAGGTGAATGTCAGGCAGCATGGGAATGGTCCCCATTCTTGCTTTCTGTGCTTTTTTTTTTCCCCTACTCTTCTATTCCTTTGCTCCCCCTAATTTTCCCCCATTGTTATTTGTCTGTAATGAGTCTCTCACTTCTCCTGTTTCCTTTCTGCATTCTTCTCCTATTTATCCTGTTCTTTCCTGCATCACTGGAGTGCTGTCTCCTTGCTATATCCAGAATTGTTTATTGACCTGTCCCTGGAGTGTAGCACACTCTATTTGTGACTCCAGTTAAGGTCAGGAACTACATGTGGGTTGTAGCTGGTTTCAGCTGCCTCCTTTTCGCTCTCATGATTTAGCTCCTGTGTTTTATGGGACACGATGGGACTGAGAAGATGACTTTTCTCCTGGACTGAAAGGTACAGAAAGCAAATGTCACACCAGGTGGGTGTTGCCAGAGGGACACAAAGGTACTCACCACTGTTTCAAGGCCTTGATGAGTTTTGGCATTATTGTCCATGGGGACAGCTGCTGAAGGATTTCAGAATCTGGCATGCAGGCTATATAATATATCATCTGTATTTCTGAAAGAGCAAACGGCAGACAGCGATACATAGAGTATCAGAACATAGCTGAAAACCACATTAGACTTTCAGGGTCCACAGAATTGGATTGCAGTGTTGGTACAAGTACTGTTACACTAGAATAAGGCATTTTCTGTTTTCCAAATAATAAGAAAAATAAATGTATACAGAGGTGTTTCAGGAGGGGCAGGCAGCCGACCCTGTCTTATTTGTGGGTGCATAACCTCAGCTACAGGTAAATGGGGATCACACGGTCAGGCATATCTGGTTTGGCACTGCATGGCTCCAGTTTGGCTCTGGCAGGATTTACTGGCTGTGGTTCTGGCAGACTAAGGGAACCAGTCAGATGTGAGTGATTCAGCTTTGTGCCTGGTGTCAGCCCTGCTGGGTGCAGGCTGGCTCTGTGCCCACTGCTGCTGCTGGATGGTTTGTGTGGGTGGGATGCTCTGACAGCACCGTGCCAGCAGGGCCCTGCTGAGGGGAGCCCTGGCTGTGCCCTGCTGGGGCGCAGAGCTCTGGAGTCCCTGGTGTGGGACACCTGCCCCTGTGCTGGCATCGCTCTGCTGCTGCTCCTCTCACCCTGCCTGAGGCCAAGTGGCTCCAGGGGCCGTTGCTGCAGGCCCTGGATAACCCTTAACAGTGCAGATATGCACAGCCTCTTTGGGCTGGAGCAGTGCAGAAGGAATTGCAGGGCTTGTCAAGGAGCAGTCAATGCATATTCTGGGGAAGGTTTGTTTGGCTCAGGAAAGTAAAACCTGGGAATGAATGTGTTACCTTACAAATATGCTTAAAGAACCAACTCCAGGGAAAGTTGGGCAAGATAGATGTTGGCACAAGTAATAGGCATGAATTGGCAGTGAATGAATTTGGATTGGAAGTCAAGTTCCTAACTGTCAGAAGAATTAAACTTTTGCAGAAGCAAGAGAGGAGTTCAAGAGCAATTCTTTAAAGAAATTATCTGAAATGGGCTTGGTAGCAAGTGGCTTGAATCTGTTATCAGGAAGCATCTTAGTCCCGTGTGCTTCATTTGCAAACTATTCAGCATAATTTATGTGAGCTCAGACTGGAGGAATGCAATGAAGGAGGAATGCAATACTAGAGAGAGAAGGAATCAACAAGTAATCATGAAACAATTAAACTATTCAGCATAATTTATGTGAGTTCAGACTGGAGGAATGCAATACTAGAGAGAGAAGGAATCAACAAGTAATCATGAAACAATTTTTGTTGTTAGTGCAATGTTTTTAATGATGTAGTGAACACAGAAGTTTTCTCATGACTGAACAACAGAAGCAGGTGAGGTTACTGCAGATTAGTACCTAATTCTTCTCACTTGTGCCACTCCTGGGTTTAATCATTTGATGGAGTCTTTGTCTTGCAGTTTTTATTTTTCTTCCTTGTATTCTTGTCAAATCAGGAGTTTATTGTTCACAAATTTCTTGGTGATGTCTACTGAATGCTCAGTGGATACAAGAGATCAAGCTACCTAGTTTAGGCTGGCATTCAGAAATTCAAGTTTCCTTTAATTTCTGGGAAATTTTAATAACTTGTGAAATGATTACTTATGAAACTGCTAAAAGTGACAGGAAAAACACAGGAGCTACAGCCTTTTTCAACAGAATATTGAATAAAATATGTAAGAGGACTATGAGATTCTGACTTGTCACCACAAGAGACAACATTATGATGTAAGACTTAGGCTTTTCAAGATTTAAGATCTCCTATTTTATGAAATGGAAATGTTGAGGTTATTGTTGTATGGAAGCCATAAGCAATATATGCCTATCCCTTCTTGCTGGGTAGTACACTAGAATTCTGCAGAGGAAATTATTTGCCTGAATAAAAGACCTTATACTCTCTGTCTCTCTCTCTCTTTTTTTTTTTAAATATATTTTGGAAGAGGAATGTGCAATTTCCATTAGCTCTTTTCCACTGATTGGTGAGATACCAATTTATTAATCTGTTGTAAAATCTTGAGGATTAGCAGTGGCATTAAAATTAAATGAAAAAATTAAAATTAATTTACTTAAATGTAGTCTTGATCTAGACCTAGATATTGGATTTGGGGTTTGTCTCTCCTTCAAAGACCTAGGAGTCTGCACAATGGCTGAGGTCTGGTTTTGTTGTTTTTTTTTCCTTTGGTGTTGCAGCAGAGTTTGGTCCATGATACTCTAAAGAGTTATTTATTCAATTTCTAAATGCTGTTCTCATTAAAACAGGATTCTGTGTTAATTGATACACATTACACCAAAAATTGAGGGTTTCTGAAATAACTGTTTGCAAGCAGAATATAAATTATGTTTTCAACTGCCTGGGGAAGAAAAGTGAGTGGCTCTTCTACGTGCTATTGATCTCAGCCTTAAAAATAGAATTGTCTTTACTTACAGCTTGGGTTTAATTTGCAATTAAATCTGTAGAAAGAAATCTGATTTTTCAGATCAAATGAAGGTTTGTATGTGAGAAAAAATATTATGAGTTTCTGAAGAAAAGATATTTAAATGAGCTTCTTGTGAGTCACTCTGTGGACCTTATGTCCTTAGGTAGGATAAGATTTGAATATAAACCATTCCTTATCTTCTAAAGCATTTCTAAATCTATAGTTAGTGTTAAATTACTGCATTTACTAAAATAATTGGAGTAAATTACTGCTCAGTGTGTGGCCTTCATAGACGTACCTATATATAAACTTGCTGTATTTCATTTGGTTGAAATGTCGTTGTTCAATAGTCTAATTTTCAGTTTAGTATCAGCTTATTCCTGACTGACTTCTAAAATCAAATTGCATCTGAGTTAAACTCTACTCGTCAAGCTTTCCATACAGAAATAATTAGCTTGATTTAAAATAATTACACTTTCTTTAGAATAATGTGACTCATTTTGTGGACAAGGCATTGGCCTCAATAATTAGGCTCAGAGGTGGTTTCTGGTAAAGAGTACATGCAAAATACCACTTTGTGCCAGGGCAAAACAGATTCTCTTCAATAACTACAAAAATGGTTCTTCTCAAGAGGGCACTTGGATTGGCTTTCCAGTCAGTGGATGCCATCAGCATCCAACTGAACAGTCAGGTTTTAAAATCTGGTGTTTAGAGGACCCAAAGGAAAGCATAAACATAGACTGAGGGGGATTCCACTGGTTTGGCTGGATACTGCAGCAGTTGCTTTGTGCTGGGATTTGTGAGATTCCTGTATTTCAAGAACTGAGGCACAGAAGTGTTATGAATAATTGTGGCATATGAGAGCCCAGAATGGCAGGATAGGATTCTGGCAGAGTTATGTATTTTCTGTCTCCTTAGAGCCATAGACACAACCAAGCTGTCTGTTATTTCATCTCAGTTTTCTGAGCTACTGTGATTTGCTTTCGGTATTTGCATGTCAGCTGCTGTCTGACTGCCTGTTGCATTCTGGTATGGAGAAGAAACTGTGATTCAGCTGACCAAAAGTGTAATTTCAGAGACCAGCTGCTCATGGCTGTCTCTACCCACACCCAGATTCCACAAGCACATGTGAGGTAGCAGATCTGCATATCAGCAAAATTTAAAAAGTTCCAGACTTCAGTATGGCTTTTTGCTCACTTGGGAGGTTGTAGAATTGAGTTCCAGCTCTGCCTTAGAGTAGTGTAGATTTTAGGGTCATTATTCCTGTAAATATTGAGCTTAACTAATATTCCATAATGTCCACATTCACCAGTGAATAAGAGGCAGTGAACATTCTTTGCTGCTGTATGGCTTTGTGCTTATTGGTTTGCTCTTTTTCACTGACTGCTGGTTTGTGCATCCCTGTGGTATTCCTTGGAGAGGCTGCTCAGCAAAGCTCACTGTGCTCAAGCATATTGCAGGAAGCTTCTCCCTCTCCTTACCTACATTTCTAACAAACTGCAGATGAGTGTCCATACTGCCCTTTCCTCTGATGCTCTAATTTCCTTTTCCCTTCTTAGTTTCATCTCCTTGTAGTAACTACTCATTCCAGGCATGCCCCTCACTCTATTCAGTCAATCTGGCCATATTTGCTCCTTTCAGCATGTACTGATTTCACTTATTAGCTGAATTACTACAAGAATCCTCTTCTCCCTCTTTTTATTGTAAACCATGCTGGTATTTATGTATGTGGGATTGTCATAATATGAGTATTGCCTAGGGAAGAAGCATCTCTCAAATATACTTGAATTTGTAATTATGTCAGTTATACTGCCAATATCTCTGTGCTGTGTCTATCTATATGTGTGTATGTGTGTGTTTGAAATCAGCTTTTTTCCTGAGTTAAAATGTGTTTATAGCTGTGAAAGCTGCAGAGTATCTATTGAAGCAGCCTTGCTGTTATGATTAGGTGAGGTTTAAAGCCTGCTGTCTTCACTCTTCCCAGGGCCATTTGAACAAACATCTGAGCTCCAGTGGAGTCCTCATGACTTCACTGAGACCTTATGTGTGCTCAGAGGACAGTTAATGGGTCAGGAACTAGTTTAAAATCAGCCACAGAACTCCATGTAGCATTGCCTTTTATTTCCAGGTACTTTGCATATTTTCCAGTTCTGTGACTCTTTCATAATTTACAGTATTTTTTTTTTTCACTTGAAAAGTTGTTTGCAGTGATGGGGGAGTGTATCTCTAGTATCTCTGAAAATAACTGAATATGTCATGGAAAAGAGAAAATTAGCTTTATAAAAATACTTGTGATTGCACAAAACTTCCAAGTGAAAATGTGGAGAATTTTTTTTCCTTTTAATCTTTGAGGTGCTCATTGAGTTACAGCAACACTGGAGTAAAAAATAACTTGATATTATGAGTCAGATATGCAGGTTTCATTATCAAGATTTAATGACTGGCTTATCCAGTCCTATATAACATGTTCATTAAAGTCTTTATCTAGTTTATGGTACAACAAGTTTTGCTTGGTACACAGCTGGATCCTGTCTGTGTGCCTGTAAAGTCAAAGGATGGTGCCCTAAACAAAAGACTTCCAGCAACTTGCTGGAGTGTAATTGGCTTAAGTTACAAACACAGTAAGGAGATTACAACAGCTGTATCTATAGCATTTTTTAATCTGCCTCCTTAATTTTCCTTAAAAAAAATTACATCAGTTAGATCTACACAGAACAAGAGATCAGCTCATTATATTATCTCTGAGTGCTGGTCTTAAATTTGCAATCCCATGCTTGGCATGACTTATATACTTAATGCTGTGGGGCACTGCAGCATCATAGCAACAGGCCATATGGCTTTTCTAAGGAGCACTTTTTTCATCCTAAATTCTGGGAAATCATTGTCATCTAGGTTTTTACATTTGGGGAAGGCTCTCAAAGTCAGTGCTGAGACAAACAGAGCAGACCACGGTGCTCTGCAGCTCACCTGGCTTCACCCCAGGGCTGTGGAGAGTGTGGGCACAGGTAATGTCACATCTCTGGTGTGTCTGTAGCAGCTGCACTGAGGCTGTGCATCTCTGTGCTCAACTAACAATGCAGAGATCCTCAAAGATGCATACAAAAGAAATCCAAATTTGCAATTCCACCAGAATACTGGATATTTCACTGATTATTGAGAGTGAAAGTATGCATTTAGTTTCCATATGGATTTGTGTCTGTTTTCTAACACATGGCTAATTCCTGATGAACTTATCTACTTGGAACCCAGCTAATTTCAATTTTTTGGCTGCTGCCTGATCACCCATTTTGGAATCCTCCTGTGACAAGGGACTTGGCTGGGAACATTTGTTGGCTGCAATGGAGAAATCGACTTTGAGCGGTTCACTTGGTAAATTAGAGGCTGTGCTCCTAATTATAAACACACACTTGTGGGAACATAATCATACAATTCCCTGAGGTATATCTGGATTGCTGCATCCAGATTTTGAAAGCTAGAGGGTAAGATACTGGGTTTTCTTTAACATTAAATTATGAAGTGAAAGCCAGGGGCCTGAGGTCACACAGATCAATTCATGCTGTGCTAGCAAAATAATGAAAGCCTGCTTTGAAGAAACACAGGAAAGTCTGCCTTCCCTATAAATATCAACCTGACCATCAGAGCTGTTGTTTAATTCTTGAATCCTTACTCCTTGTCACAGGGCAAGAGCCCCTGGAGGATGTCAGCCCTGCAATAAACTGTAATCACAGAAGACAGCTACTACCCTGCAATAACCTGGCGAAGGCTCTGAGGCCAGGAAGCAGAATGGCAGCACAGAGGGAAGGCTGAGGTGTGCCAGAGTTTCATATCAGTAATGGGTGACCTCCTGCTTAACCAACAGCTGAAATCAGAGAATGCCATTCCTACCAGGTTATTTGGGTGAAACATCTCTCACTTTTCTACCACAGGGCAGTGTGCAAGCTGCCCCTGAGCAGCACCACTGCAGGCATGGCACTGTAACCTGTGTTTATTTTGCTCTTGGAGATAAATCCTCTTAGAGCTGCAGTCAAGGAGCCGCTCTGTGCTGCAGCCCATTCTCAAGGGGACACACCATGAGACCAGTGTATTCAAACGAACGATTTGCTTCTCATTCCTCACTTCCTGACATAATTTTATCCAGTGAGACAATGAGGCTGATTCTATTTCTTTTCCCCCAACAAATCTTTTTCCCCCACTAGCTTTGCTTAGCAGAGTGCTATTGCCTCTGTGGTTTAGTTTATAGTCCTTCAGCTGACACACTGTGTAAGGACAGCTATCAGAACAGTGTTACATGTCTCATAACCCAGTTTTGCATGGTTGTCTGTCTCTTAAAAGACTACCAATAGTCAGATTGCAGCTTCCCAACTAGGGGTTAGTTATAACCTTCTGGTGTATCCTGGAATCTTGGGTCACTGACATCTTCATTGACTTCCATGCTCAGAGCAGTTTGCAGCACCCAGCTGGTGATGAGACCTGCTGAGATAACAACACGTATCAAGTCTCTTGCCTTTAAGATTTGTGGCTTGTTCTTCCCATCACATTAACAAAGACATTGTGGAGAAAAAACGGATTGCTGGAAACCTAGGATTGCTGGAAGCATTAAGCATTTTGTTTAAAGGCAGCAAAATCAGGTATTTTCTCTTGGGAGGAAATACTGTTGCATAGTAGGAAAAAAAAATCTAGGCGGCTAAAATATTAATGGAATGTTGCTCCTATTAATGTTGAAATTGTTGAAAGGCTGCATACTAATAAGGAAAGTATTTCCTTTAATCTTGTCTGCAAAGTCAGAGTCTGCTGGTTTTCCTGGGTGGTTCTGAACAGATTCACCAGGTTTGCTTTTGGAGCACTGCCACTTTGGTTATCAACTCCATTTTGCTCTGTGACTTGTCTGAATGTCTTTGTTCTGTTCGTGGTTACATCTGATGAGCTAGCAGATGTTTTTTGTGCTCTTCCTGGCTGTGAAATTCTACTGAAATGTCTTGTGTATCTATCTAGAATTTAACTTTTCAGTACCTTAGAAAGAGTTACCATAAAGCATACTGGCCATCATGTTTGTTTATTAGACATGTGTATAAAATCCATGTATCTATTTGCCATGTTTCTGATACAGGGCAGAACAATCTCAATAAAAAATGTTTTTTGCAGTCTTGAAACTGACTTTTATTACTATGACATTTCCCCTTGCTCAGTGATATATTTAATAGGGGTTTTCATGCTACTGAATCATTTTGTATACAAAAGAAGGAAAATGACATTATGAATCTTAAAAAAAAGATTTTTTCTGGCTGGATTTTCACATACAAAAAGAAACTAACTCCTGTAACTCATCAATCTGTTTGCTGGCAAAACTTGCTGTGATGTAGTAATGCAGCACAGCTCAATTATGTACAAGTTCTGAAGTTCAGTAAGTGTTACCATGCCCTGAATGGAATTTCATGTACTTTGGAAAACCCCTTAAAAATTACCCCTGAGGTAATTTATGATGAATACTTTATTTTTTAAAATGAAGCTAATTTGAAATAATTTATATCTCTGTCTTCTCTATTACATGAAAAAGTAGGCCAAGGAACAAGCTTTGTCATTATTCACATGTTACCAGTTCAAAGTTTATGGCTGTGTGTTTAAGTGTTATGCCCAAAGCAGTTATGGTTTTAAGTGTTTAGCTTGCATATGTCCAGGTGCTAGGGAAGCAAAAGCTTTGTATAAATTGGTATGATGGGATTTAATCTCCTTTTTGATATTTTAAGTGCTAATCGAGTTTGCAATGGTACTTGCTCCTGCAAGAGTTAATACTTAAACCAAGTGAAATTCCTGTAAAAACTATTAGCAGACTCTTCTGGAGAACACCTGCTTAGGTAGTAGTTACCTGTTTTCTATGTAATTCCATCACCTGAGCAGTGAATCATTTCACAGAGTCACAGAATGGTTTGGGTTAGGAGGGACTACAAATACCATCCAGTTCCAGCTCTCTGCCATGAGCAGGGACACCTTGCACCAGATGAGGTTGCTCAGAGCCCCATCCAGGCTGGCCTTGAACCTCCAGCGAGGGGGCAGCCACAGCTTCTCTGGGTGACCTGTGCCAGTACCCAGCCACCCTCTCAGCAAAGAATTTCTTACCAATATCTAAACCTATCCTCTTTCAGTTTAAAGTCATTATCCCTCATCCTGTCACTACACTGATCAAGAGTCCCTCTCCAGCTCCAGCTCTCTCAGAGCCCCTTTAGGCACTGGAAGGGGCTCTAAAATTTCCCTGGAGCTTCTCTTCTCCAGGCTGAACAATCCCAGCTCTGTCGGTCGGTCTTCATAGGAGACTTTTTAAACTGCACATCTATTGTAATTCCAAGGTCTTTAGATAAATTAATAGAATTATTATAACTTCCAAAAAAAACCTATTTCTATTTAGTTTATGTCTTCCTTTCATCTCACAGTACTTGCAGTGTAATTACAAAGATTAACAGAGAGAATTTCACGATACTCCAAGGCATCTATTTCCTGTGATTGTAATGTGAGAGGAGAACCCGCAGAGGGCACTGTATTGTCTCAGATGCGACACATCCTCCAGAATCTAGGAGGATGTAGGATTTTTTAGGTTTCTGCATTTTCGTAAAATTGCAGTCAGAAAATATTTTTTTCTTGTATATAGCGATAAGCAGAGTTACAGATTGGACATAAGATTTACAATCTCTGTTACTTATATCTTTGAGATGAAAAGGTATAATCCAGAACTATCATGCCATATTTTCAATGCAATCCTTGTCCTCACCTTCCTTCCTTCACTCATGCTTGTCTGAACATTTCAGCTGTGCAAGCACTCGGAAATGAATGTCGTAACTTAATAGGGTAAATTCTAAACCTGCCATGTGTCAGAACAGACAATTTGAAAAGCACTACTACAAAGTGTGTAAAATTTACTGCCATCCATCTGAAGCAGGGCTCAGATTTCAGGTCTGAGCCTTATCAGGAGGAGAGTACAATAAAGCTCTTCTGCAGAAAAGGACTCACAAATGGAAATTTCTGGTTGTGGTCTTCCAGAGATTGAAATTTGCTCAGCTCTGTTTTGTTTGTATTTGAAAAATACAAAGCATTTTTCATGGTTATAGAAAAGTGATGAAAAAGTTGTGTTCCACTGTGTGCTGGCTGTGGATTTAAATTAAGCTTTAGGGATTTTAAAATGCAGCCCACAAGTTACTGTGTGTTTCTTGAAGTCTTCTTGACATCTTTGTTTAGACTAAGGGTTTCCCTGACCTAGCTGTTGCCCCAGAATTGCTACAATCTAACTTATTTCTTTTTTCTGCAGATGATTATAATAGAATTTGCTTTCTAGTTCTGCTTTCACTAAAGTGTAGATTTGGTCTGAAATACAATTATGCCTAAGTTATTATTGCATGCTCAATCTAGTGGTCCCTTCTCATGCAACATTTACAAAACAGGCCTCAAGAATCTGTCCTTGTTACAAAGTGATGCTTTACAGAGAGCAGTGAGCAATTACAAAGACTTCTACAGGTTGTGCTCAGCTAACAAATACAGAGAATAATGTACCTTGATTTTTATCTTGGGTCTTCTTTTGTATTTTGAAAAATCTGTCTTCTAGTTCTTTAATTGGGGGGATATTGTGTGATAATGACAGGTGTTTCAGAATCTCTGTCTGGTCACCTCGTACTTCCACTGCAGTATTGCAGTTTATTTTTCCTGTAAAATTGTGCAGAGGTAGTACCCAAGGGAAAAAAAACCAAAAAAAACCAACAAAAGCAGAACCAGAGAAGCTAAGAAGTATCGATCAGATTTTGCTTTAGAAGGGTTATGGAATGACCTTCACCCTTCAGACTTGTGGCCAAGCTTTCATCCTTTGCTTCTTAGCCCCAAGCTGACAACCCCTCCTGGTGTGCAGGAGAAGAGTTGATAATTGCCATGTGATCAGACCTTCCTGCAACTCAGCATTTAAAAAACGCTGTTGTCCTTTATGCATTTCTGTCAAGGGGACTCAAGTCAGGTGAGCAGACTCCTGTCCTCTCCCCTTCTCTTCCAGAAGAATTATTCAGCTGTCAAGGAAATTTATTTGGCAGAGGACAGTTCCTGTTTAAGTCTTCTAAGGTTCATTGGGCTGGCACGTCCTGATGAAGAGGATTTTGCTTTCTGGCTGGACCTGCAAGCTGACACCTGAAAATTGTATTAGAAAACATGTTAATCATTGTATGGCAGAGAGATAGCAGCCACCTGTATCGGAATGCTTTTACTGAACAAAAAGGAGACTCAGCACCAAGTCCATAGTTTGGTTCTCTGATTCCAGGCCCACTGGGACCTCTATTGGGACTTTATGGTTCCCTTAGTACCATGTGGATAGATCTCTCAGAACAGGGGTTAACTGTCACAAAAATCCAATTTTCAAAAATGAAAAATCAAGTTTTGCTTATGAGTCAAAATATTAACTATCTCTTTATCTTGATTTGTAGAATTATAGTTGGAGTAGGGTGAGCTGTAAAGTCAAGGAAAAGGCTAAAAGTCCTGACAGTACCAAAAGTCCTTTTGACACTTTAGAAGTAACAGTTATGACAGCAAAGAAAATGCAAAAAGTCCTGTCTTTGTTCCTGCTGTGGATCCTGTCTCCTTGATCCCTGCCTTGTCTCTGGTTTCCTGCAAGTCATCATGAAAGGGAGAGGTGTTAGCAGCTCTGCAGAATGGTGGCTGGGACCTGCAGAGCTTTGTACTTCCTCTGCAAAAGAGCACATTTAATTCACATCCCACAGAAGGCAAAGCAGTACTAAAGCACTTGGAGAAGGTAGGTTTGTTCTGATCACTCAGAAGATGACCCAGAGCTTTCAACACCCCTTTCTTGAAAACCCCTGCTGACTACTGACTGAAAGTAATTATTCTGTGAGAACTGAGTGGCAGTGATGTGTATTTGGTTTTGCCTTGTACAAAGTGTGGAGAGCACATCAACCCTCATATTGAGGTGAGTTGGAAAAAATATGTATCAGACAGTAGATGTGGTTAGCTATGCTAAGCTGACAAAGGCAGCACAGGCATGAAAGATTAAATTAACTGGACACTGTACTGATCATGGACCTCTCAAGTAAAGATTAAATATGCTCCTATTTTTGAACATTCTTCTTGAACTGGGAATTCTGGATACAAACTGTGAGTAAAGTAGAAACACATATGCAATTTTAAGAGCATCAGACTCACTCTGTTTTTATCTGACTGTGGAAACAGAAAAGGACAGAGCCATTTACCATAGGTCTTCCCAAAAATAATCACATAGAAAAATAATTTAGCTTGCTAATGAGCAGCTGTCTCTAGAATGCTCCACAGTGGTTTATTAATAAAGTCTACAATACTTACCACAATATAGATTGGATTACAGCAAGGAAGAGCTTTCTGCCAAAATGTAGCTGTCCAGAAAGATTGTATGAGCAGGATATAATCTCTTTCATCAGAACTAGGGCATGTCACTGTCATGAACACCTCTCAACCATAATAAAATATGCCACAGAATCTCTAATGGCCGCAAATAATCTGGATTGCTGATCTTGTCAGAGATACTGGACTCAGTAAAGTCAGACTACTCAGAGCTCTTCTTGTGCTGTCTCTGCTTGGCATCTGAGATAGAAATGATGAAGCACGATTATTTCCGCTTCTTCTTCTTCATTTATTTTAAGCCCCTTAAAAATACATCTGAAACTTTTTGTCTTGTGTCCTGAAGACAATTGTAAACCTGTGTAAATGGGTTTGTCTACTGACCTGTCTGACATAATTGTAACTGTAGTACTGCAAATAGTGCTCCTGTTGAGTAGGAATGGGGCTGCTGTGCATCCACTGTTATGTATATGTTTAAATAAAAATCAGCTATTGTCTGTTTGGGTATATTTATTTCTGTACCTGACTACATGGCAATTTAAAGCAGATTAGAGGAAGGTGAATATGTTTGTCTCTTCTGTTCTGATTCATGTGGGAGACTGTCTCAGCAAACATTGATTATTATTTCACTGAAAAGGCTTTTAATATAGTAAATTCCACTTAGTGACAATCTAATGTGACTCTTTGAAATGGCAGACTGTACAGAAACCTGCTGGGAATATTGATAGTGTGGCACCAAATGAGAAGTGTATGCAGTAGTCTGTCAGCTACTTTTCTGCTAACTGACACAAAGAAATGCAGAGCAACCCAAATTCTTTAAGACAGATTTCTGTGTTCTGTTGGGATCCTCAGATTGCCCTTAACCAGCTGAGTCTAACTAGGGAGCACTTTTTCTTCTAGGAATAGGAAAAATATTGAGCTTGTTACATTGTTGTTTTAAATACTGTTTTATCTCCCTGGGGTATGGCTCATTTATTCTTGTCTGAGGCTGTAATTACAAATTAGAAATCTTTTTTTTTTTTAAATGCATGACTCCGACTCCCTCTTAGTCCTTGCTTTTTCTGTCACTCCAAATACTTTGATAATCATACCTGGACAGTGTAGAAACAAACAGTATTTTCATATAATTCAGTTTAGGCCAATTCGACAAAAATATTGCAATCTATTTTATACTGAAGAATTTCAAGATTGTTTGATGACAGTTTCAAGTTGGTATGTTGATAGCTTAATTTTCAGGCCCTCTGTGGGTTCTGTGATCTGGAAATCTGCTTTATAAAAATCTGTGTGTAGCCTGATATTGGCAGGGATGGTGCTGATATGACCGTCATGACAAAACTAGGAGGAACTGCAACTCAATTTTCCATGAGAAAAATAGAACCTACTTCATTTTCCATAGGTTTTAGTCACTCTTTTAATACAAGCATTTTATCAAGGACTTTTGTTCTAGTCACATGTCTTGAAATCAAGACAATTGAATAGATTTAGTTATAATGCAATAATTGACATTCCAATTACTCCTTTTCACTTTTTTGAGTCACTGAAGTGCCGCAGTTTGAAGATTGCAAATCATATCAAATAATAAAACTATTTAAAGCCATTTACATTGTGACTACATTGTTTCTAGGAACTAAACTGAAACAAAGTCTAATCAATGATGCATTAAATATCTTGGCCTATATACATAAACAGGCCCCTCTAGGAGTGGTCCTTACATATTAACAATATGTTATAAATGGGGATTAAAGGAAGAAAATATTCTAGTTTTAAGTGGTTTAGTCATTTGCATATGTCAACAAAGAATATCAGAAAATTATTATTTAAGCAGTTTGGTTTTAATGGCCTTTTTTCTCTCAATTTTATTCCATTCCCCTACCTAAACCTGTAGTTACCTCTTTAAATAATGCCTTCATTCCACCGTTACTGTAATGGATTGAAGTACTGAGTCATGGCTGAAGAGAACCCAGACTGGTGCTAGAATTTATTTGCTCTGTGAAAAATGAGGATTTGGGCAGTGATGCAGTAATTATAGCATCTCCTCGAGCTTTCGAACGGCTGCAGACAGACGTGTTTTATACTGCCTGGGAGGCAGGCGGGCACTTCATCAGGGGCTGCTGCTGGGGCACTGCAACTCAGCGTTGACTAATGCTTCATTTTTCTTATGTGCTTTTCTCCAGCTTGGCATTGTATGCATGAAAGTGAGATCAGTCTGCTTGGATCAATGTCCTCAGCGATGAAGAATTTTGCACTCATTTTATGTTGGTGACAGTGTAGTGTTATAATAGTAGCAGCTATTAACCTTGTATTTACTGTGCTCTTCTCTGTTAATGGCTATGGCGCTCCAGCAGAGTCACTAAAGAGGGGAGACAGAGACACTCAAACCAATTTATAATTTTTTTCCTTTGGTCTTTCTATAGTTCTGATGTGTGTGAAACACTTGTTCCCATTTTGTTAAATGCTGTAGTCTTAAACCTCGAGCTCTTTCTTTATCTCGTCATCCTTCTTCCCTTTGTAAAAGAGAGGAAGCTTTATGCTACAAAGGCTGCAAGTTTTATCTATTCCTTCAAAAAATTGAATTTTTTTGGTGAGATGTCCTTTATTCTGTAGCTGTTGTGAGCATCAATGAAGTTAAAATTTCTACTCTGAAAAAAGTGTTGCATTGTAAGTACACAGATCATGGTGATTGGGAGTGGGGCTGTGGCTGAGACTCCTCCCCAGTGGGCACAGCTGTGAGCAGCAGGTGAGCAGCACTGACAGCAACGAGCCAGGGAGTGCCCAGGGGCACTGACCAACCACCAAAGGGAGCAGAGGGCACACAGGTGCAGGGCATCAACATGAGGGGATAAAAGGCTGGGCTAAAGAACAAGAGGGGCAATGCTTGCAGCCTTCTGAAGTGACATGGTGTTACTCTGTATGGGCAGGGTCCTGAAGCCTTCTGGTGAGGTGAGGTGTTACTGTGTGTGGGTGAATGCTTAAAGCCTGCTGAATCTGTATGGGGATGCTCTGTGTCGTGGCCATATGTGACAACTGTGATGTATGCTGTGATGTTGCATCACAAAAAAATCCCCTTAGTTTGCACTCCAGGGAGCTTCTAATGCTCAGTATCATTACAAATTGCACCTATTAGTTTGCACTTTTGCCAAATTACTGCAGTAACAAGTAATGTGACTTTCAGCAATCTCATGGGGCTTCAAAACCTGAACAGAGAAAAAAAAAAAAAGAGGAATTTAAAATTATTTCTCTGTTGAAGAAGATAAAAGTAAATGCAATCAAAGAAGATGATATATGCTTCAGTTTTGGATTAATTGAATGACAGGCAAGAGAGAGCTTTCCCCACCCCAAACACTTCAAATTTAAATTGTGAAACAATGCTCTGGAGCATTTTTCAAGCTTATGGCTGTCACAGTAGGGGTAAAATATAGCTAGTGACAGTTATAAATAGTGCAGGCTGTATTAATGCTCTGTACTGTGCCATGATTTGTGCTACAAGGAAGGTGAAACTCAGATTTGGCAGGGGGGTAATTTTGAATGAAAGGTTCAAGAAAGCCATGATTTAAAAAATACTATATACCTGACATTATTATTGTGTAAACATAAAGGTTCAGCGCTGACAATTGTAAGCTGATGTAAAACCTCATTTAGGGAAGAGTCAGTGTTTGTGAGAGATCTCTGGTCAATATTTCAGTGTCATTCCTATGTGCTCAGAGCAGCTGCTGCGATTGCAATCACACAGTCCTGGTTTTCTACCCCCAAACAACAGTCATAGAAGAAAGGTGGGTGCTCACAGCAGGTAGCAATTAGCAGAGTGGTTCTCAGCCAACCTAACTTAAATCCAATATTTTCTGTGACCTACTGCAGCACTGAGTTCTCCTTCAGTAATTTTCCTTGCTTTCTGATTTTCATCAATACCAGCTTACAGCACCAAGGCCAATTCCTTCACATGTACCAGGTTGGTCTGACTGTCATCTTCTATAGAACTCTTTTTTCTGGCTGCAAACTCTTCTCACCAGTTTGTAACTGCTACACTAAAAGCTATATTTTGGGGAAGTGAGGGTCAAGAACAAAGGACTTTGTGAGGAGCAAATAAAAATCAACACATTTACAAAATTGACTATTTTTGCTTACCTCTACTAACAGATGCACATTCAGATGATAAAAAAGATAACTTCTTGATTTATTTTTAGGTGTGATGGTGCTCCAGGGCAGACAGAGTTTGCAGTGGACGAGCCTGGACAGTCTTCTGAGTGAGGTGCCTAGAATGCCCAAAAGGCTTTAAACCATACCCTTCTAAAATGTTTTATTAGAATTAAACTCAAAGATTTAATGCTTAAAACAAAAAATCTGAAAATCTCAGTGCAGGTGGAGCCTGAATTAGATCTGGAGTTCTTTAGGTTTGCAAATGAGTCTATAGACTAAAGCTTTGTATTGTCTAGCTCAATAAATTTTGCCACCAGCAAACTCTGCTCAGTTCCCAGTAATTCCTGGGAAGTTTTGCCCTGAGAAGCTCTTTCTTCTCTGTTTCTTTCTGTATTTCTGCTTGGGCCTCTGTTTCCATGTGATTGTGCTTCTCCAGAGGGCTCCAGCAGCTGTCCACTCAGGTGATGTCTGTTAGATCTTTGCCTCCTTCCCCCACCCCACCATGTGACTGTGCTTCTCCAGAGGGCTCCAGCAGCTGTCCACTCAGGTGATGTCTGTTAGATCTCAGTACATTCAGTTGCTACTTCTGGTATTTTTTATGAATTTGTAACATCTGTGTCTTGGTTGATTGGGAAACTCAGCTAACAGGAGCATTGGAAAAACAGTAAGCCTCGCAAACTGGTTTCACATCAGATGAAAACTAAGTGAAAATTTATGGCATAAAACTTCAAGTTGCTGGGTTCAGAGAATGTTTAACTTGTATTTGCAATTGAGCCAGGAGTTATTTTCATGAAACTGCTATTGTGTAATTGATGGCTCTTTCATGAGGGCTAAGATGACAGCAGAGGTGCTCCATAAATCACTAAAATTAATGTTTGTATTGCATTATTATAACAGTACTGTTCTTGATTAAATCACGTGGGCTTTGCTCTTGTGCCTAGAGAGCCAAGAGAGCTTGTTTGGATCTTGGACAGGCTGTCAGCACCTCATTCACAGAACACAACCTGGCTGCTCTCAAGGGGTTTGCAGTTCTTACAAGGGAAGAAGTCCTTTCAGCATAAATCAATATCCCAAAGCTGTGGAAAGCCTGTAGCAAGGCAAATAAATAGTTGCACTATTGTCATTTTCTGCAATCACTGAAGTGCTGTAAACATTAGCAGCTTCAGAAATGAGTGAGATTATAAGTGGATCAGTTAATGTAGTTGTCTAATTAGGTTGGGTATGAAAGCATGCTTTAATCTCCCTAATTATCTACCTACTGGAAAATGAACAGTTAATAAAATGGAGGTTTTTTAATGAAAATGTAAGACCCTCCTTTACTGCAAAAAATCTTTCTTGGGAAAGCAACTACTCATAGCTGTGTGGGTGGGGAACAAACTTAGTATTCAAAAGGCAAGTTATGCAGACTGGGATAATTTCATTTGCATAAAAGTATGGATGTTCATGCTGGAATAACTGATGTTGGAGTGGGTTTTGTTTGATTTCCCCCTGAGTTTCTGACATTTTAGGACTTTGTCCTTGTTATATGTGGCAGTTGGATTTAAGGGAAGTTAATATCTCAGAAAAAAAGAAAAGCATTAATGTTAGCCCTGCTCTAACAAGAAATTGACCTAGACTATAGAGCTTCCTTCCCAAAAACATTTTTCTAGAACAAAAAAGCATGGATTAACAAAGGTTTTCCCTGCTGGAATTTAACAGGAGTTAAATATTATTAAGGCTTCTGTTTTCTAGGGAGGTATTCATATCTTCTGCAGTTTTGATTTTTTTGCAAGATATATAGGGTGCCAAAATATTGGCTCTCAAGGTATCTCATCAGTGCAGAAAGGCATCCACTGAGCCTGGAGAACTGATGAAAGCAAATATCTGTGCCTGTGAGGTACCGAGGAGCAATGAAAACAGGGAAGTAGAGACTTGCTCTCAACCCAGCGCCTTCTCTAATAGTAAATTCATGTAGAAATCTTTTCTGTTACCCATTTAAAATACTCTTCTTCAATCATCCAACACGTCTGAAAGTGATTTAGGAGTTCTGTACGCTGCCACAGCCTTCCTGTATGTTCTTTCCTGGTTGCATTGCATCCCTATTCCCTGCTCTTTAGGAGACACTGTACTCTTGATTCCCTGTAGCTAGTCAAAACTGACATAAGGTAGACTGAAGTTAATGTGCACATTGTATGTGCAGTAAACAATTTATTTAGTCTTGTGACAACAATAAAATATGCTTATTTATGGGGGAAAAGCTGTAATTTCTTTCTTTGAACAAAAACCTCTCCTTTCCCTTCCCCTTCTCTCCTTTGTCTTTCTGCCTCTCATCTTACTGGAAAAAGATCTCTCTTCCATGAGAGACAAATATTTAGAAATCTCTACCAAGCATCAACACTTCTAATTTTGTCTGGTTGCTTTTGACAGTAAGAATGAAGAATGAAGTCTTGACAGCATCTAATTAAGCCACAAACATGTCTTCTAACATGTCTTGTGAGGAAATGAATGATATTTTTGAGAGGAGTCCTTCTCTTGATGCCTATAATGGAACTCTGGGCTTTAATGTGATTAAAAGGATTACTGAAGGCACCTGGATGCTCAGCATGCTATTCATTGGCTCTTCTGAAAGTGTTTTTCTGTCAAAATAGTAACAGCAACAGTAATAATGAGAGATGTCTGCTCTCTGTGCAGGGATGACGCCCTGGGAATCTCCGCTCAGGGTGGCACATCCTGCCTCCAGTTTTATTGCAGGAAACCAGGAAATGCTATCAGGAGCTGGGACAGATGGGATGGCAAGGAGGCAGGCAAGTGGGCTGGGAGCCAAGCAGGTTTGGTCATTAGAGTTCACTAAACTGACTTGCCCTTGAAAAAGTTTGCTGGGTTGGCATTTTCTGATGGAAATTTTTTGTCTGTGTCTGTTGAGGAACAGCACTGCTTTTGAACAACAAGCACTTTCCCTGCCAGGCTGGATTTGTCACCGCACTTTCTTTTCTTCCTGGATTGGGCTGCAGAGCAAGGACAGGTTCCAGGTGGGGCAGCACCATGTGGTCTGACAAGAACTTCTTAGCAAAGGGTACCTGCTACCCTCCACTGGGGCCCTGGGAATCCACTCCAGGAGATTGAGATAGTCACAGCATTTCCTGACTATAAAATCTACAACTGTGCCCACTCAGTTCTTAGCTAGACTAGACTAAAGACAGACTAGTTGAGCTCATATTTTCCAATTTCACTCTGAAAATGCCAAAATTATGTGAGCAGATTTTAAGGAATAAAACAAAAAATTTGCTGCAATTTATCAGTACCCTGTGAGACTTCTGCAGTTTGCACACTGAAAGGTCCCTAAAAACACCCATCTTGTCTTTTGTTTTGCAGATACTCGAGAGGAATGGTATCTATTGTTCCTCTCTGTGGCCCTGATCCATTAACGAAGCCACCACTTGCCCCCCAAGGTGGGGGTGAGGCTTATATCCTGTTTCTCAGAAAAATTGTCTCTTTGTGTATTTGTATATTTATTTTTGACAGACCTAGTTATAGCAGCTGTCTTGCTTCCATTGCTTTGCTTTTTAAGCATGGAATTTTGATTACACCCTTGTCTTCTCTGAAGTATGAAAAGCCATTTACAGTATTGTTGACATGTCAGTTGTAATGTCTTCCCTTCTGCTCTTCAGAGACACTACCAAAGGGGATTGTATTTGAGGGAGATCAAGATTTTCTGATGATCACTTTTAATATAGGCAGATGAACAGAATTTTAAAATCAGCTTTTATGTTTGATAAAAGAACAATATATACCATGATGGTTTAATATAATCCATCTTCATATACTTTCTTGTTGATTTTGTCTCTCCCTCCTTAATTTAATAAGATTGTTGTGTATTTGCGCGAGGAGACTTATTGAAATATACTGGCTTCTGCAAATTTTCCAGTGCAAATTATTTTCTGTGTCATGGTGTACTTCACTTTTGACCATTATGCAAGTTTTTCTAATTGAAATGTGGGTTATAAACCAGACAAAAGTATTTTTATCTTTTTTTTTCCAATATATTTGGTAATGCTTACTAACTAATAGCACCAAACTGACAGGTAGGAAATAAGATTTGAAAACTTCCAACAAAGCAGGAGAAGGCTGGGATGTCTTAGGACAGGGTCCTGTGCACGTTTCTCAACCATTTGTTCAGTAAGCAGCTCAAAGGGCTGTAGAACCCTTGCCATGCCAAGGGGGCTGCCCATCCATGTGGGCCAGCAGGCAGAGCGAGCACCAGTGACACTGCTCTGGTCACCTGTGCCACACCCACAGCAAAGTCCTGGGGCAGGTCCCTTCTGGGAATATGCAAATGGCTGCTTTGGTCATGTGAGGCAGCTCTGAGATTTACATTTTTTAAAAGCCTTTTCCCTAGTACAGATTTTCTGCTCTGGTCCACCTGAGCTTTGATTTATAACTTAGTCATGGCTTAATCACTGAACAGGAAATCTGCAGTGTTTGCTTTAACATATGGTGTGACTGTTACAGACCCTGAACTAGCAGAAAAGGGAATTTTCTAGATTAAATAGTAAAATGGAAAACCTTGGAGACTATTTGGGGTTAGTACAAATACTGTTACAGTAGAGTGAGGCATTTTCAGTCTTTCAGAAAAGTCAAATGAACAGTGATTGTCAGTAGACAATTCTCTGCTTGTTTTTCTGCAGAAAGATTGATTTTCTTCCGATGGATCAAGGAAAAAAATCCAATATCTTCATAGTAACAGCTAATAGAAACCAAGGAAGGAAAAGAAAATGAAATTGCCAAACTTTGTTCCTTTGGGATCAAGGATCATTGAGTCATACAGGCATTGAAACAGCAGAATGTGGAAGTTCTCTAGAAGAAAAATAAAGCCACAGAGATTTATTTCCACTCCCTCTGACAAGGTCAACACAGACATTCTCAGAATTCCACATCCTGCTTCTGTGCAATTTCTCCGTGAGAACTGTTTGGTTAGGTTCAGTGAAACAAAGCAGCATTAAGAACAGTGCTATGGAAATATTTTTGCTTATGGAAACATGCATTTTTAATGAGTAAATATAATGTAAAATGGCACAGTAGAATGGTGCTTGTTGCAATTGAGGCTGCATGCTGTACTGCTTTCCATGCAACAATGCCTTTTATACAACTTGTGTTAATTGCTCTGAGAACACATGGCCTGTACAGAAATGGGTGTTGCATTCCTTCTTTTCCAGTGTGACATATTTTCATGAGGCCATGCAGCTCTAGACCATCCCCTGGGCTACTGCTGTGAGAGCTCCAGAGAGTCAGTCATATTTCTACTGGATCTTGCATGGACAAGTTTTGGCTGGGTGGAGGTGGGAAGGCAACCTGCCAGCTCCCTTGTGGCCACGTGCTGAGGGTGAGCAGGCTGTGCTCCAGCAGGGCAGTCGGGCAAGCAGGTAATTTAATTTTGGTCTCTCTATTGCAGCAGATCTACACCTTCGTGCCTTAAAAGGTTACCTTGGTCTAGTTTTCCATATGTTTCATTTTAATGAAATCTGGCTTTGTAAAGTGGAAACCTTTGGTGCCTTTTGAAGTGGTGATGAAACAGTTCTGCCCTGAGATACTGACCAAGTCAGGTCTTGTAATATGTGGCAGTCTGAGGAGAAGAAATGTATCCTAATGTGTCCAGCAATTTAGAAACTCACTCTTGAAAAAGCAAGGAAATGGAAGAGAAGCTGCCTTTGGTGAAATGTCCAAATAGCCAAAATATCTAATACTATTCTAATTTTGTTTTTCTGGCATACGCTGGTGGGAGGATCTAGGATAATATATTGTTTCAGCTCAGAAAAACAGGTAGTAGCACAATGCAAGAGATCTCGGATGGAAAAAAAGTCACTGAAACAGACCTTTGGCATATGTAATTTTCTATTTTGAAGGTTAAATCTGTCTAACCACTGCAACTGAGAGAGTCAGTGAGCACAGACTGTCGGATTACAGAAATCCTCCTGTAATCCTTCTGTCCTGGGTAAAACAAGCAGGCCCAGCATCCTGTTTCCCCTCCTACAAAGCAGATTCCTCACTTCCTTCTTGGGCTTTATAAATATGCAAGGGTGTGAATTGAAACAGAAACAGGCTCTGCAGAAAATATACTACTTTTTTTGAGCTATGGCTGTGATCATCAGGGCATTGTCTATGTCACAGGATTTGGGTTTATGCTGAGATTACTTGGCTCCTTTGTTTCCATGTTCTCATTCAATTTCATAAGAAATTAAAATGTCTTTCAAAATAGTTATTTCCACAGCTCTGTGTTTTTAAATTGCAACTGATAAGCCAAGTAACTGTTGGGGATTAGGCTGACATCAGATTCATCACATATTTCAGTTTTACTTCTATGCACTTGTTCTAAAATTGCAGCATTTCCTCCTGAATAATACACTTTATTTTCTATGTTCTTCTGATTAATACCAAAGATATATTTATCTCCTTCATATCAGAATTGTTTTGACTAATTGTATTGCACATGCAGCTATATTTAACCTCTTAGTATGTAATGAAAAGGATGTCAATTACTTTTTCTAAATAACTACTTTATTTTGCTGTAGTGTAGCTTTGCTTTAGCTTTGCATTTGAATAAATGTTATAAAAGTGGGAAGAATGTTGATGACATTGAACATTTTAGCTTCAGGGTTTGACACTCTAAATCTGGTTAAAATCTAAACTCTTTAATGTTTCTTTATCTGTACTGACAAAAAAAAATAGTAGTGTGGGCTGAAATTCTAAATGCTCCCTGAAATGCAGCAGCACAGTGACTCTCTTGCTTTTAGTTACGATCCCTGGCTGTTTTATAAAATAATTTTTGTTTTTCCTATAGCATTTTTCAGTGTAGTGATCACCTTTTGGAATAACTATGTAACTCAGCAGGAGGTTATTCAGATCCTATGTTTTCTACTAGATTTTTGAGTCCTATGGTTACAATTGCGGACAGGCTTAGGGAAGACTGGTAGCTGCTTTGTAATTTTTCCTTCCAGCAAGACCCGCAGTGTCAAGCACCACATGCCTCCCTCCTAATCACAGGGGCGTGCTGCTGCAGCGCTGTTCTTATCATGTTTTCCTCCCAAGCCTCAATTCTAATAAGGAAAGTGCCAAGTGCCAGATTTCTCTATTGTAAACTAATGATTTCTGATTTGACAAGCAGAGATGAAAGTCAAATAATTTTTAGGCAGCAAGGGAGTACAGTACCCGGCTTGTTTGACATTACCGAGGCATTTTGCTTTTGGCATTTCTGCATGTTAACTGGTCTAATGTGAAAAGGTTTGGTGAAAAATTCAGAAACATTTGTTTCTTTAGAATCTGGTCTCAGGCTAGTCATGGGACTGCTTGGCCCATATAGGAAGTGAAAATGGTGCTCAACACTATAGAAGTGCTGTGAGCTTTTTGGGTAGAAGTGTTGTGGTTAATACAAGTATCTGCATTCCTCCCTTTGGGGCAGCACAGAAGGAAGACTCTTGTGCAAAATGTACCAAGACTTGATCAGCAGGTGTCTCTGACTGCTAAGTGACAGCTTGGTGGTGTTTTGTGGTATCAATCCTTTCTGATTATCCAGCAGGTGGATTGAATTTCCTAAGTAAAACCAGGCAGTTTTAAACAAACAAAATAGTTTTTCAAGTGGTGAAATCCACATTCATAATTCTGCAAACTGTAGCTATTACTTGTAATAAGTACAAGGTAATGAAGGGGGATATGTGGCCCATTTTTTTCACAGAATACAGCTTGGTAATGCAAGTACTTCAAATGCATTTTTCATATTACTGTGGGGTTTTTTTTAAAATGGAAGTTGTTGGCATCACATCAACCTCTGGTGTTGTGGCTACAAATATGGAGGAAATGGTAGTAAACCAAGTCCTTAAAAAAATTGAAAGTGCTAGTAGAATTTAATTACTGGCAGAGGGCAGCAAGAAGAAAACTGACTGTCAGATGAATAGCTCCCCTAAAGGTTTTAATTTTTAATTATAGATTAAAGAAAGCCTTTGCTGAGTTGCCTAAGATCAATATGAAATACAGACCATTCATCCACACTACAGTGCACTAGTGGCATAGTTATAAATATTCAAAAAGAAAATTCAAGTAATATAAACAGCCCTATTTTCTGAGAACAATAGTTTCAACCTCTGACACTTCTATATGCTGTGGTGTACTGCAGACTATTCAGAATCAATGGCTGTGTTCCAAAGGTCCAGAAATACGCAACAGAAGAAAGATGTAATTAATGACAGTGGATATTCATCATGACGGAATTTTCCCCAAAGGTTCCCTCTGGAGTATTTTTGCCTGGCAGGTGAGGAGCTGCATCGTTACATAATGATGCTTCCAGAGTGCAGTGCCTGGCACAGCCCGGGGAGCGCAGCTCACTTCAGTGACACTGAGATTTTGTCTGAACTGTGGCATTTTACTTTGCTTAATTTTTGCTCGGATTTAGTTGCTAAATTACTGACCTTTATCTGCCCTGAGACTGCTAATCTGAATTTATTAAATTAGTAATTAATGTATTGAATTATGATGTTTAACATAGGTAACAATTGTGCTATTCTTTATGCAAGAATGAAATCAGTGTCAATTTTAATTTCGTGAACCTTTGATTCTTTTGTGTTCTGAATAATGCTGAGATATGGGTGCAATTATTTTAGTTTCATCCTTCGATAAGAGTATTATGTTGCGTTTTTTTCTAGATACCCTTCCTTTTGACACATGGGGTAGGGTTATCTGGATTATCTCCATTGACAATTTTCTGAAATAAACTGTTGTAACCAAGGGAGACACTCAGTGAGCTGCAGCGTGGCTGATGTGAGCTCTGCCTGCACTGGTGAAGATTTTCTTTTAACTCTGGCACTGCAGGCTCACTCACTTGGCTGTTCACAGGTTCACAGAGGTGCTGACATGATAGCTTTTGTTTTATGAAAACCAAGGGGATGTAAAGTTATCCTGATGGGAATGAGGAACACGTAGTGCTGGTGCCGTTTGCTGCAAATGCCAGAGATAATAAAGGGGCCTTCACTGAGCCTGGTTGTGGGGGTATTTCATACACTACATAATTGATTAGTAGCAATTACATTTATAAATCAAGTTAACAAGACTATACCAATGTTCTTTAAGTTACTCTTCATTCTGCCAGTACTGCTGGTTAATGCCATGGAAATACTGTCTTTTTTTCTGGTTTATATGTTGGATACAATGTCAGAGACAGAAACAAAATCATGACTGAGGCAGACTGTACCTTATAAGGGAGTTTCAGAAGGAAATTCATCACCTGTGTAGAACTGCAGAAGAAAATATCTTCTGGCAACAAAGTCCTTGAGTGAGACTGTCTTAGAATATGAAAAATTCTTAAGTGCTGATGTGGGGGCATGGGGTGGATGGTACTGTCTTCAGCTTGTGGGGCTGTCAGGGAGGACAGGATGCACCATCCCATGAGCAGCATGCTCAGAGCAGCTAAGGTAATGAGATCTCTCATGTGCTCCTTTCTGGGGATGCCCTCTCCCACAAATCTCTTCTTAAAAATGGAAACTCCTAGAAAGTCATGGAAGGTAGCAGCTCGATGCCTTTCCATATGGCAGCCTTTAGAGAAATGCTGAGTAATGTTCCTTGTGTTTTACTTTGTAGCAACTTTAGTTGTCAAAAATGGGAAAACTTCTTTGCACTTGCTCGCAGCACAAGGAGCTGTGGAGAGAGGGGACTTGTTTTGCAGAAATGGTTTAAGTCAGCTGTTTTGACAGGTTTCTTGGTGTTGTGCTTTAGCTGTTAATATTCTCAAGAGCATGCCAAAATTGCTTATTTTTCAGCAGTGGGAATAAAAAGCTTTTCACAATAACTCTGGCTTAGCAGGCGCACATTGTTTATGAGCTCTTTCCCCCTTGCCTGCAGTTAGCAGAAGGTGTCTGGGCTGTTATGATTCTGCCTGCAGTGTTCTTCACTTGGTGCTGCTGTCTAAAAGCACCAAAGGCAGAGGGCTGTGGGACATGTTTATACCAGGGAGAAATTTGCAAGAAAACCCAATATTATTTCAGTGCTGGATGTCATAGAAAAACATTGTTTGAGGTCATTGTTGCGGAGGAAGAAGTGAAGTTAAAAGGTGAAAACTAAGATGCAAAGAGTGGATGCAGCTGGCAAGAAGCATCTGGTCATCAGCCAAAGCATCAGACTGCAATAGATACAAAGTGACATTTCAAGGGGAACAAGTTAGTATGGCTCTAGCATTAGATAGCTCCAAAGTGTGCATTCAAGAAGGAGCATTTAAAGAATTATTTAAGAATTTTTCTTTATGGCTCTTTGTAGCTGTATACATCTGAGGAAATAGTGAGCCAAGGAGAACACTTTAACGTGTGGCTGAAGAGAGGCTCCTGAGTGGTGTTCTACAACCATTCTGGTGTGGGCCTGGCTGTGTTTCCCAGGCTCCTGGGAGGGCTGCACAGACCCTGCCATGATTATACTGTCTGCCCTTTCACTTATTTTGCTCAAATGGCTTTGCCAAGCTCTCTGGTATTAACATAATTGTGACAGTCATTTGTAGCTATGCAGCGGTACCACTTCTAACTCCAGTGCCCCCTATGAATGCCCTTTCTCCTTGCTGTGACTTCTGTTTTGTATGCATACTGTTGGACAACATACATTATCCCCAATATTTTAGAAATTAATGTACTGTATCAATATTTTAAAGAGCTCTGAAGTTTTGAAATGTCATTGTGAGAGGAGGCATAGGAGGAAGGAGTCAGAAGAGGTTTGGGCTGTCTGCCCATTTTGGTCACAGATGTGCTGTATGACCTTGGGCAGCCTCAAGCTCAGACCCTTTCTTGCGCTGGGAGTAGTTCTGTTGACTGCAGAGAAAACACAAGAATGCTGTGAGAAACTATTCAAAGTACCTGAGTGTAATATTTAATATTTTTAAGATACTTTTGCCAGTAAATCATTTATTTCCTTCACAGGGGTGCTAGAGATTAGCTGCACATTTCAAATTCATGAATGAAAGGGCTCTTGCTCTTGCAGGGTTATTGCTGTGTGGAGAACGTGAATTTGAGATCTAAGCAGAAGTATTTCAGTAGAGTGGTTTGCATAAAATCTGAGCAACTCCAATTTCACTATCTACAAATTAAAACTTTACAGTGAAATTCAGCAGCATGTGGGGATTATCCAGACCTTGTCTATGGTGGGGCCAAAGGGTAAAGTAGAATTTCACAGTGTTTCCTGGGTATTCTTCCTTTTGCAGAATTCTGTGTGGCAGGTGTTATTTTCATTAAATATAGTATTAAAACCCCCCAAAACCCACAAGTTTGAATATAATTATATCCAAGCTTGCATGATTTTTTTTGTATGGGGGGAGAGTTCAGAGTTTTGATTCCAAAGCTCTCTGTACCACTAGCAAAGGCCTGCCACTGTACATGGATTTTTAAAGCAACTGTATGAAAGAAACTGGAAGGGTGGACAGAGGAAACACAAATCTCAAAATAACAACAGGAACTCATAAGGCTTGAAGGAAAGAAAAAAAACAAAGAAAAAAAAATTGCTCTGTAACAACTTGCACTTCACATCCTATAACCAGGACTTCTCTCTATGCCTTCCCACTCTAGGAATTAAACTTCACAGACTTGAGAGTCTGCTTTCCTTATGGTTTCTTTGACCAGCAGTTTAGAGTCCTGCTTCCCTGGACTGATCCATTAGGAGTAAATTTAACCCATTTCTTTAATGGAAATAATTTCAGTGTGACTGAGAGCACCTTCTGGTTTTGCTGATGCTTCATGGGTCATAGTTTAGGGAGAAATCGGAGCATGTTATACCTCCAGAGACATTGTGGCTTTTCCAGTAGAGAGATGGGTACAGAACAGTAAAGTTCACTTTGATCCAGAAGTCAGGGTATGCAAGTCTGAACCACAAAAAGCAGATATACTCTCAGATGAAAATGTGGTAGGGATTTTATAAAAGGAACAGGAAGATATTTCAAAGTCATAGGGGAATTTAAGCTGTCAGGCAGTAATTGCAAAAGTTGGAGTTGAGCCAGCATGCAAGGACTGGTGTCCCTGGCTTTTACAAATGGCTCTATGAAATCTTAATGATGAGAAAATGTCAAAGACTCAGGCTTTACTCCTTAGGCAGAATGTCATCTCTTGATGTATTCCAGGAGATCTTGTTGGTTATTTGCTCCCTCAATAAAAGGAACATTTCTATGAATCACTAGCATAAACCCATCTAACGCCTCTGGTTTTGTGGAAGATTCCCATTCAGATTATTTCACTACTATAGGATTTGAAATCAGAAATTAAAAAAAAGTAAAATGAGCATATGTGATTTTAAGAGCCTTGCAAAATTGAAGAAATATGGAAGTTGCCTTCATTATAAAGTAATTGATTTTGCAGACAGTTTAAATCCTTTCTGATGTTCTCTAGAGTGAATGTGGATCAGTAAACTGTCATCCTGCTATATTTGTTGATCAGCTGAAGTGGGAAGTCAAATCTGAATTTGTTGTTGTATCTTCTACCAATAGACTTGGTGTGCCATCTTACTGAAAAAAGGCCATTATCCATTAGTCTGTATGGTTCTATGGCAAAACTCGCTCTCTGAAGAGTGCTAGAAGCAATTTAAAAGAATTCCAAATTGTGTAGGTTTTTACTTGGATCTGAGGTTTGAAGACATAAAATAAAACTGCAGAACACCTCAAACATTTATTGTGACTTTTTCCAGATTAGACTGTCAGCTGCAGAACTGTAAAAGAAAATATTACAGATCTTATTTGCTGTAACCTCTTTTTTTTTTTCCCCTAAGCAGCATGGCAAATATGGCAATCTCATCATGTGTTCATCCTGCAGAGCACTTATTAATTTAAATAAATGTAATAGAGGTTAGGATGTGGCTAACACACTTGATATCACTTGAACTGCTCAGTAGTATTGACAAAAATCAGGACAATTTTGTAGGCAAATTCTGATCTATCATCTCCTCATAGACTACAGCCATAATATTAATGGAAAAAGGGTTATATTTGATTGATTGTAACCTAGAGCAGAGCCTTGTCTGATGTATATGTAACTTTCAACCTTTTTCACTTAAGGACCACTGTAGGTTGAATTTAGTTTCTTGTGTTGCAAGTTTAAACCTACTGATAATGGGCTTTCTGTTCTTAGTTTCATGCTGAAGACCTTTTATAAATATTGCAGAGCCCCTCCCATGGTTCCACAGATCACCAGACTAAACCCACAGGTTTAAATACAAACCTCTGTTGGATGGGTGCCATCCCTGGTTGGACTGAAATGTTTTACAGCTCTTTGTGTGAGTGTTCCTGCATCAATGGAGTCATAAAAGAACAAGGGAATAGGTAAATCCTCACCCAACTTTTTCAGGCTAAACCAGTGTCCTCATTTTCACCTCAGTTCTCTCAGTTCCACCCAGGATCACCTACAGTGCTTATTTCTGACTGCTCCAAACAAGTTAAAACTGATGACTCCTTTATGCCTCAAATGGTGAATAAGCTTCCCACTAAAACAGATGACTGTGTGTAGTGGAGCTTTATAGTAGGGATGTGTTTTGATGCTTAAGTTTGCAGGAGTTACGCTCTATTACTCTGTGTATAAACAGTTGCAAATAACATTACTCCTTTGTTTTTAAGCTCTTATTAAAGAATATTGTATTGTTACGTTTTATTGTGCTGAAGTCAGAAAAATTACTAAGTGCTTGCAGCTGAAAACACTGGTGTATTTCAAAGTTTTAGATGTATTATATATTTTTAAAGCAGTAAACTTGTGATTGCAAGATATGGCTTTCAGGTCTTTTTCTTGCACAAGATCCTCTTGCAAGAGTTGGAGGGATAGAGATTTTCAGCCATTTCTCTGTGCACTTCAGGCTCAAGGCACTTGTATGTTAAAAGAGGAAGTGTTTTTTCTTAGAAAACAAAGGAAGGAACATTTTTTAAAAAAATCAGCATACACTAAGAGTCTCTATAAATAGAAACTAAAATAATGCAGGTGAGTCTATTACTTCTTTCTGGACTTAAAAAACAGGGTCAAAAGAGCAAAGATGAGGTAACTGTGTGAGGTTGTGTACAATAAATATATTTAAGCTATAATTTGGGAGCTGCATGGGAAAGCTTGTCCTTAACGAAAGGAAGATGTATAATTTAACTGGAAAAGCTCACTGAAATTTTTTGTGAAAATTTCATATGAAAAACAGAAGAGTGTAAAGGAGAGAAGAGAGTGTATCCAAAAATTACTGACAGAATTGTCATTTGGCTTCCCTGAGAGGGAACACTGGCAAGAATATGAGACAAAAAGGTCAGAGAAATAATAATTGGAAATGGCTATTTATAGCCAGCCACTCCTGCATACCTCCTAGGTGTTTTAGCATATGAAAATGCAAACTAAACCAGGAGAAGTCAATGCAAGTAAGAAAGGTCAAGGAAATAGTAATTGCTAAATGGAGTTAATTGGACCTTTGTGGAATTGTTGGAGTGGAAAAACCATTTTGTAGGTGGAAAAAATAGCTGTAGGAAACATAGAAAGTATTCAGATAAATATATTACTATACTTCTAATAATATTTTTTTGTGTCTTGCATGAAAATGTTTTGGCTATGTAGGAGGAAGGTGTTGCAGGTCCATACCCTCCTTGCAGAGCAGAATTACTGAAAATTTTATGTTCCCAGTGGAGGTTGTTAATGAAAATACAGAGACAAAAATGACTGAAGAAATCTCAGGTTTATGCTCTGGGCTAAGGGAATGAAACCTACAATGATTTTTATTGAAAGATCTTCAATGAAAGCATTGCTAGAAGTTACACATTAAAAGAGCAAAGCAAATCCAACTTTCAGTTCTTCCCCTAAGGTAAGAAAGCCAGTTGACAACTGTCAGGGGAGCTTGGGTGAAGATGCTGAGAGCTGCAGAGATCCACTGAGCCCTCTGCAGGAAAGGCTGCGGCCCTTGGCTGCTGTTCAGCCACTTGGCAGGGCAATTACCTTGTCCAGGGGCTGAGCCACTGGGGGTTCTGAACTTGGAGAGGTTGTCTAGGCATGGTTGAATCAGATCATCTTTCTTTCTCATTGTGGTGATTCCACACTGTTTTGACCATTGCTCAGACCCACTGAACTTTAAAACAGCCCTGCTTAGCTGGGCTGCTCTGACTAATGAGCTGGTGAGTCTGGGGGAGGTACCACACTCCTCCCTTTCACCGCAGCACAAAGCCTCCTGAAGCTCTGCCTCCCTGCCTGCCCCCGGGGCAGTGCTGACTGTGGCACTTCTAAAAGCAGAATTGAACTCCTCACACAGAACTTGTGAGAGCTCTGAATGCCATCAAACATTCCGTGTCAGGTACTGTTTGAATGGAATAGTGCTGTACCCATCATTGCAGGCTGCTGATATCCTCACCACCTGCAAGCACTTTGGGTCAAAGACCTAGTGCTTGAGTTTTCCCTTTTCCATTGATCTCCTAGAGCTTAAGAATGACAAAAAGAACTGAACTGGAAAATATCACTGAAACTTAGAAATAGCAGTTGAAGGCATTTAATCTTTTCATGACCATTAGTAATTGCAGGGGAGCCACCTCTGCCCAGCAGCCAAAGGTCTGGGATAATCATAATTGCAGCAGATTTGATGAATGTCTGTGTGTTTTTCATGATTTTTTTACTCAGATGTACATTTTTTCCCTCTCTATTTTGTGGGAGAATAATAGATTAGATTATACCTTTGTAATCACTGAACAAAACCTTTGCTAATAGTGTTTCAGTTATACGTTACAGTTTTTCAGTCATAATCTTATACATTTTTTGGTGTTAGTTAAGTAGTGCAAGAGTTTTCAGTCTATGTACCATTGTGTGCATGAAATCTTTTATAGACTTAGATAGTTTATAAATTCAGTTGTCATTCCTTGAATTTTATTTTGCTTTATTCCATTAGTTGTCATGGTGTTATGCATTTTATAAGTGAAAGAACCAACTTGTCTGTTGATATCACATTAATTTATTTTTAATATGTCCCAAATATAACTGTAACTTTATTGGTGTTAAGTAGTGCAAGAGTTTTCAGTCTATGTACCATTGTGTGCATGAAATCTCTTTTATAGACTTAGATAGTTTATAAATTCAGTTGTCATTCCTTGAATTTTATTTTGCTTTATTCCATTAGTTGTCATGGTGTTATGCATTTTATAAGTGAAAGAACCAACTTGTCTGTTGATATCACATTAATTTATTTTTAATATGTCCCAAATATAACTGTAACTTTATTGAATTCTCTTTTTAATAATGTTTGATTTATTAAAAAAGACAAAGGTGAAGTGATAAAAGCCTTGGAGCAAATTAATGTTATTTTAACTAATTGGCTTCAATGGAGTTGGATTAGCAGGTAAAATAATACAGGGCACTCTTTTTTTCATCCATGCCATTGCCAATAACTTTCAGTTCTGGAAGCAAGCTAGAAGTCAGACATATAACTGAAAATATTCGTCTGGTTTGTCTGGAGTTTCCAGATTACCCTTAATTCTCTTTCCAGCTTCATAGTTCAGGAACCTTGTGCCAATAACCAGTGAACCAGAATTTTCTGCTGCATGAAATGCTGCAAACAGGTTGACTCATCAAAACCAACTCAGGATGATTTCTGTGGTCTTTTTGCTGTGATTGGTGAATATGGATATGGATTTTTAGACGCATCTTGGTGTTTGCCTGGAATCATGAATAACAACCATAAGAACCATTGTTCACGTGAGGGAAATTCATGCTTCTGTATCCATATGCTTTTTGGATATTTTTCTTCTGTAATGCAACTCATCAAGTCTAAGTAGTGTGACATAATAAGGTAGGAAGTATGGCAAGGGCAAGGCTGTGAAATGTGCTGCTTTATGGTTTCTTCTTAAGGGTGCAGTACTACGGAAATAGATTTATTTAGGTTTACGTTTTAGAGTTTTATTGTCACGTTGTCTACAAAAACCAGTTCTGTCTGATGCTCTGATTTTGAAAATATTTTGCTTACTGTACTTTGAAAGTTTTCCCTTTAACTGACTTTTCTTTCTCTGTTGGAAATGATAGGAAAAATTTGTTCCCATTGAGGAAATGTTTTTAAAAATATAGCATTTTGCTTACTGTACTCTGTTGGAGTATGATAGGAAAAATTTGTTCCCATTGAGGAAATGTTTTAAAAAATATAGTACTAAAATGAAATATAAATCAAGCTGCAGCTGATGAACCAGTGAATGTCTGGGACGTCTTGATGCTGGATTGTTTAGGAGGAAAACTGACATCCATGTGGGACCTTTTAAGACTAGCAGAGAACGCTGAAATACAGAAGGGGAACCAAGAGGAATAAGAAGCTGGAGAACACACAGAATTCTGCCATGTTTTCCTATTTATATTTTTAATTTATATGGGTTAAGACACACAAATCTGAATGTCTTCTGGTGAATTTAATTATGAGAATTGCCTCATAACTAAGTGACAGAAATATCCCAAGGGAAAGACCGGATATTGAACTATGTGATCTTTCCAAAAGTATCTTGCACAGGCTCACAAGAGCTAATGAGGAAACAGGAAAGTGTGATTGCAGGCAGCTGAGAAATTTGTCCTCTCCATTAATAATAATTTTGATAATTTTGAATGTATAATTTGCACTACGAAAATGTTGAAACATGGTGTATGAAGACATCTTCGAAATAACAAAGCTGTTTCTTTTGCAGAACTACTTGGTATCATTGTTTATACACTTATAAAGGAAAATCTTTTTGGTGTCACATTAGTCATGTTCAACACAGACACAGTTCATGGTTTTGTTTGTTTTCTGCTCCAGGAAAATTTCTGTCCTGAATGTTATACTTAATGCTCCTCAAAGTTTCTTTTTCTGGCTGATGACCTCTGTCCTTGTAAGTGATTTTTTTGTGTAGAGCATCATTAGATTCTTTCCAGAGGTTCTGGTACTTCTCTGTTGCAGTTCATTTTATATTTACCACTTCACTAGTGAAGAGGAAAAGCAATTAGGTCATAATCTTCCTTCTGTAAAAGTCCCTTTTAATCTTCCTGATGTATTTGAACTTCATGGTATTTAGTGCTTCCAATATGTTACTTGCTATCAATTTGATCTCTCAGGTGGCCATCTCACTATTTATTATGGTTATTCTAGAGTATCTGCATTCTTGATCAATTGCTGAACTTAATTATCCCATATAAATAATTTTGATCAATATCTTTCTGTCCTAAAACTCTTGATGCACTGAATAATATTTAAAAATCTTTCTCCCTCTGAAAGGCATTGAAACAAAGACAGGAGCAGCCATAATTTGTTCTTCTTTAGTGACAATATTTTGGAAGTAAAACATTGGAGATCTATTGAAATATCAATGGATAACAAAATAAATGGAAAACTGTCCAATAAATGAAAAGTCTTTTCACTCTCATTCATTGGAGCATGATACCTGATGTAGTTAAAAGGAGAAATTGATGATCTTACCAGCTGGACATAAAGCTATGCATATTCTCCTGTTCTAGCCTCTCAATAAGAAAAAAACAAATGGCAGGAAAAAGGCTCTTACCTGTAGAGGTTAAATAAATAAAGAAATGATTTGTCATTGAAGATGTTCTGATTATGGTAATGCTTGAATACTTAAAGTATAGAAAGGTTAAGACAAGGATACAGTTTTTCTCTCTTCAAAAATATCAGGTTAAAGGCAAAGCAATTTGTGGAATAGTTGTTGTTATATTTTATTTCAGGATGGACTTCCACAAGGTAAGAGATTGAAAAACAGAGGAAGAGAACAAATGTAATAGCTGCATTGAACCAAAGGTTTAATATTCATGGTGGTACTGTAACATGCACTGTGCTGGGATATCTTTCTCTTTTTGCAAATGAAAAAAAGAAATCAAAGCCTTTTTTAAAATGCTATTTCCCCCATTGTGAGATCAAAGTTTCTCTACTGCTGTGTTCCTGATAGCATTACAGTAGAAAGTATGTTGTCTCATTTAGCAAAGTAGTCTCATTAATGTAATTCTCTTTAGGTTAGAGTTCTGTCAATTACCAATATTGAAAACATAAAATGTTTTAATTTTTCAGTGTGTGAAGAACTCAGATATGCATTAGTTTACGAATCCCATAACTCTACTAAAAGCAAAGATAGCAAGAAAGGGTCATCATGTATTTGAAGTAAGATACAATTTTTAAACAATTTACAGCACAATTTGAAAACAAATTGTTTTTCATCTTTCAGGAAAATTCCCTAGGAAGAACTCACCTCTGTGCTATTCCTGCTTTTTTTCAATTGCTGCACGTTTATGCACTGTTAAAATCATATGAATCATTTGCAGATAAAGTCTTCTGACTGGTCCAGGGACCCAGAGGAACAAATACCTTCCCTCAGGGATGCTCCATGGTCAAGGGCAAAGGCATCACTTGTGGCCCTTTTGTGAGAACACAGCGTGTGGGGTTGATGGTCCAGCCAGCCCAGGGTTTGTTCTTCAGCAGTGATAGCAGGAGATGTGGTTTAGAGAGACATCAATGAACTTGTCATTATGGAGAGAGAGAGAGCCAAACCCAGCAAGGCTGAGAGAATAATGGATATTATGAAATGTAATTCTTGTCAAAACTGATTTAGGAAAAGCAGACAATAATTGAGATAAATGACTATGCTCCACTGCACCACTTCCTCCCTTCCTTCCAACCCCCCAGCACTGCAGGGACATATGAATGTGCTTTTGGACTTTTTTAGGGTTGGCTCTTTGTCAAGGTTACCATTACTTGACTTTCTGATACTGTGTTGTAAAGCTTTAGTCAAATTCATTGATGTCGTGTCTGGAACACAAGCCATGACTTCCAGGGCTTCTCTTAGCAACATGCACTAACTGACCAAAAATAGTCACATGCACTGCAATAAATGCAAATTTGAGGGGTTTGAAGTTCATGTGGTTATAATGAGAAACAAATTTCATCAGGCAGCAACCTGAGATTCCCTATAGCAAGTGGGAATGCTGGAAAATCTATATTGAAGAACACAATTTTCTCTTGCATAAGTTTTAAGTGGTTTTATTTTTTACAAAAGATCTCTTTCCAGGTCAAATTATTAATTTTATGTTGGCTTAGAAATGCCTGAGCAAGCCCAGGAAATTGTAACTGCTGGCACACGAGGAGTCATCCCTGAAGGTTGTCCCCAGGCTGGTTCCAGGGCAGTTGTGCCACTGCATGTGCAGAAGGTGGGACTGAGCTTCCCTTCATTCTCATTTCCTTGGCAGAGATAAAGTCAGTGTTGCAGTGTCATGGTTTAACCCCAGCCAGCAACAAAACCCCAAGCAAGAGTTTTCTTCCCCTGGATGTGGCTCTGAGATGGGTCTGTTACCATGTACCTGCTCAGAATTTTTAAGCACTGAAAGAAACCCAAGGACCCAAGAAATTCAAAAGTGAAACACAGATAAGTTTCAGAAGAGTAAATTTTTAGAATCTTCTTCAAGGCAAAGTTTGTAGAGATTTATCTACCAAAAATGACCTAATCTAGAGAAAATTCAATTGACTTTGCAAGAGTGCCAGGTTTTGGGCTCTGACTCAGCAATGGTAATGTGAGTAACTTCCATAGTGCCAGTTACTAAAATGCGTTTTATGAAGTGGAGCTTTGGAAATGGAATTGTTTTAATGCAGGAATAAATGTATCATAGTCTTCTAAAATGACCCAGAAAAGCAGCAGGTAATTTTGATATATAATACTGTCAGGATAGAGGGGGAGATGATCTGTTACTATTTCTGAGCATTCTGCAGAAGCTGAGTCAGTGCAGAAGGAATTGTGTGTTTGTAGCAGGGAAAGGCCCTTGTAGCTGGGCTCCTTCTAATGCAGGTTCTTCCCTTTAGCTTTGTGTGAAGCTGTGGTTTCTCCAGCTTGGGGAGTGACCAAGGCCAAGTCTGGTGGCTGTGCTGTGCCTTGTTTGTCCCAGAGATGTGTCCTTTGCTGGCCATGCACTCTGCTCTGTAACTCCTGCTGCACAGCCCAGCTTGGATCCTTCCTCGGGGTGCTGGGGCTGGGAGCACCTGAGCTTTGGCCACCACCAAATTGCACCTTCTCCCCAGCATGTCATCCAGACACAGTTTGTCCTTTAGGTCTTGAGATCATACCTGGCTTAAATCCACCCTTGTTGCTACACCAGTTTGGCAGCAAACTTTATTTACAATTTGTAATCTCCTTACAGCCTCATTACGGCAGACACCTGGTACTTGCTGTTACATTTAAGGTTGCAAAACAGTTTCCATAGCAACAGCTGTCTCTGCACACCATAATTTTGTACAGCGTTTCCCTATTGGCTAAAAAAAACCTCCACAATTGCTTTCTGTCCAAGGTTTAATTTTCCCATCAATCAATTCTAAATTAATTTGAGGTGAAGTCATGTATTTCTCATTAGAAAAAAACCCCAAACCAAACCATTTTCTTCTAGGAAAAACTTGTAAAAATAGACAGGCTGAGGACTATTAGTGTTGCTTATACTGAGAAAAAAAGTTTTGCTTTAATTTAGTTTTAATGAAAGTTAGATAATATCATGGGTGTACGAGGCACTGATTTTTTTAACCTTATCATTTTATCATCTGTCCTTTTACTTTACTTGTTTGATAGATTTTAAATACTTACATGTTTAAGAAGTAACAGCTATCTATCCGAAAGATTAACTTTGTTTTTGACACATATTATACTTTGAATAATAGATGTCCTAACAGTAGAAATGCCCCAGTGTGTTCAGGCTGGATCCCTTTCACTCTGTGTATACGTTTTGTTAGAATCAATCAAAGCTAAAGCCATGCTGGAAGATTGGGAGCCTCTAGCTTTGAATTTATCCACTCTGGCATGTATCAGACCCAGGATTTGCTGCTTTAAATGTTTTTAGCTTAAATTTAGCAAACTGATTTTCTTCAGACTTAACTGGCTCCTGAGGAAATCTACAAAGCAAATCTCATTCGAAGAAAAATACCCCTTTAGTTCTAACATTACTTGCATTTGATAAAATGCATTGTAAACTGATATAATCTTATTATTGCTGTTTCAGATCTCATTCTATCTATGTTCAACCATTGTTTCTTAATTCTATAATTTGTAGATTTCTTTGCTTTCTCAAGCTTTATGTAAACATTCTTGGATTCTGTACAGTGTACTTTCGGTTTGGTAGATTTCAATCAATATAATCCCATTTTAAGATTTTGAAAGGCTTAAATCACACACATATGTAAAGACCCAAATCTGGGGGGTAGAAAAGTATGTTAGGAATCAAGATATATTTTTTTTTCCTTTTAACAGGACAAATACTATAAATATAAATCTGAAAATGCACTGTTGGCATCCAGAGTTATTGCCAATTTCTCCTGCATCACCTTTGTGCCCACAGCAGCTGCAGCAGAATTCCAGACCTTGCATCCCACTTTCTGCTTGCCAGCACGACCCCAAATGCCCTCTTATCCAACAGAAGGAGTCTTCTTTCTTTGAAAAATCAAGTGCAGGTTAATTGCTTATTTGTGTCTTGAGAGATCAGAAGAAAACAACAGTGTTTTGTTAAAATTTTATTTATTCTTTTTTGTGTATATGTTGCAATATTTTCAGTAATCTGAAGATACTGGTTTTATTAATGTCATGCAATAGCTTCCTATTCAGGCTAAATATATTTGTTTATATATTTGTGCTACTATGCTTTTTGTGTGAGGGAGTAATTTGATGAAAATTACTTAATTATAAGTATAAAGTTAAAAGCATTAAATAGTGCAAAAAGTCTGAACACTAAAGCTGGTAGCATTAATATAATGTGACCCTATGTTTTTCATCTAGCAATAACATGATGATCATTGCAATTTCAATGCATCCAAAATAAGAGGCTGCAGAACTTGGGCTGCAGGTCTGAGATGGATTCAATGTTTTTTTGAAAGCTGTTAAAATAATGATAGAAATTTCTGAAAGGAAATATATTTTCCAACATACTGGTGGTCTGGGAATAACTCTGATGGGAAGAGCACCAAAATACATATTTAATTTTAAAAAGACAAGGGGTCCAAATCTTATTTGAATAAGTATTTAGTTTGTCATTGTCATATTCTATTGGTATTAATGAATGGTATTTTTTGGACAGTTACATTGCACAGGAAATATATACTTTTCCCACTGACATGAAAGAATATATTTTCTAGTGTCAGAGATATTTAGTTCTATTGAAAGTCAAGTCTTTTCACAATTTTGAACCATACCCCTTTAAATTGGTTGTTCAGGGGCAGATTAGCACAAAGGCACATTTATATTCACGTTTTCACCCTTCTTTGCATCCTCATCCATCAAGTTCAGACCCTCTGAGTTTTTATTGTATTTTCATTGAAACGTTAATATGTAATGTGAGAGTGCAAAAAACTCAAATATGTGAAAGGAAATAAATCACTGCCACCTAAAATATTATTCTGAGGAATTGAAATGAGGACATGGATCTTTTGCTGCTTCGATGCAGATGCTGACTTTTAGAAGCTGATGGAATTACTTAGCATCTGCTGAATGTGTCTGTATCTTGAGCCTGGTGGGTTATTATTTTCCCATTATAGCTGTGCTCCTGGATTGTTCTAGAATAGTTTTGCAGACTGACACCACAAATTATGTGGCAGTATTAAATTGTCTTTACTCTTGGTGTTTGAATAACAGAAGGAGGTCAATAAAACAGATGAAAGTTGAGGTTTATGGAGACAGTTCCAGCTAGAAATGCAGAATGATGTGTGTTGCATATTCAACAGCAGGCAGAATGTTCCCATGAAAATGAATATTCAGGGCTATCTTTATTAATGAAACAGGACAGCCAATTAAATGGAAAAACAACTTTTTTCCTTAAAAACAAGTAATTTCCTTGGTGTGTAGGCAGCTTTTCCCATTGCCTTTCTTTTCATTACTACATTTTGTGCAGTGTATTTCCAAACTCTCTTTGTAAGATGATTTCTCTTGGAATGAGTGTCTCCTAATGTTTGTGCCCCAAATTCTTTGTAAGATGATTTCTCTTGGAATGAGTGTCTCCTAATGTTTGTGCCTTGAGATTAGTGTTTGATGTCTGAGTTGCTTCAGAAAGTTTAAAAACTAAGAAATACTCTTTTCAATCCTCCAAGCAAGGTTTTTGTTTTAAGCCAGGTAGCTTGGAGGAGTCCAGGTGGACTGCACTGTATTTATCAAACTGCTGTGCAACTTGAAAAGAGAGCAGACCTTTAACAGGACTGACTTGCTAGGAAAACATCCATTATTATTTTTGACTGCTGACTGGCATTGATGATATTTGAATCTCTATTTCCCAGTACAAGTTATCTGTTCCAGGCTTTGCAGAAGACTGACTAGTTTCTAATTCCCCAGCCACAACTTCTACTGCTTACAACACTGTAGTAACACTGAGAACATTTTGTACTTGTAGTTTCCTTAGATTTTTGAGCTTGTAAAGAAATTTATAGTAGTTCAGAGAGCTTCTCAGCTAATTTTCTGTGCCTGTTGACTTGAAACTATTAAATTTTTCCAGATGCTGCCATGCATCTTCTTTCATTGCAGGCCATGCAATTCTGTTCTCTTTTAAATGTAGCATCAAAAATTTAGATGCAGGTATGAATTTTATGAATTGATATTTGTGCTACCTGTGTAAGGCACCTGGCATATGCCTTGCTTTCAGAATTTGTTTTTAAGAGCAGGTTGTTGTTGTCTGTGACCCCATTGCCAATTTGATTGATTCCTTCAGTGTCTATTATCAGCCACAGGCATTATAAATATTGTAACATGGGTATTAACCTTTTGCTTTGTACCTTTTTTTTAATGCTAGTACATTTTATTGATGATTAATAATTAATAACTGCCATTCTGTTTTGTTTCCTTTGTTTTCAAATCTACTGCATTGCTGGCTTCCAATAAGATTTTTTCCAGTGCTTTCAATTTGAAATGTAGTATTCTTGGCAAGGATGTTTTTACTATTATACATACATAGGAAGGGAAAGAAGGAAAAGGTTTTGGGGGATGGCTACTTTAAAATTCTTGTGGTTTTTTTTTTTTAATTTCAGAAGAAAGAAGTCACAAAGTACATTGGATTAAATAAATATTGTATTAAATCAAAATAATACAAAAATAACACAAACCCAGAAATAAGCAACTTCTTTATTAAAATAAATATCTGGAAAATAGGCTGATTATACAAGTGAGATTTTATTCAAGGGGAAAGAGTAAAGTCAAGATTTTTCTCTATTTTTAGTTTTAAGTTGCAACTTTCTAACTAAGCACAGAAGTCATGCAAATGAGGGAAAGGTGAAGCAATTGAATAATTTGAAAGTGAAGCATTATGTCTCATCTTGGAATCAGGAGGGAATTCAAGGAACTATTTGATATAGACCCTCTTTCAAGTTTATTAAATAGGATTTTTCAGTTTTGGAACTTGCACTGGAAAGAGTTCTAGCTGATGTTACAACTACTTGCTCTTTTTTAGGCATTGTGCTTCAGCTCAGAGGCATTTAAGACAAAGTCACCTGATTGGGAGCTGACCAGAACTGATTTATTACATGAATTGTTGCCTTGTATTTCAATATCTGTGGAGAGCAAGACTTACTAATTATATATCTTAACTTAGATTGAAAAGAAATATTGAATAATACTTTAATCAGAAATACCAGATGAAGTTTTACAAAAAGCAAGTTTAGTTAGAGTGACATTCTGTGCTATCAGTAGTCTTTCATTGTGTGTGTGTGGCCCATATGGCAAGGCCAGGCACTTCTCAATGTGAGGAACACAAGCAATCTATTATTCACACTGGAAGCTCAGTTTGTTCCCAATTTAAACCACTCTTCTGCAAAACAACTTGGTGTTCCTGAGCTAACAGTTGTAGAGGGACTGGAATGTGTAAAATTAACTAATGGACCCATTTCCTATCCATTGATTTAATTATTCCTTTTGGTCTTATGTCTCTAAAATGTACCTGGCCATACTTCAACTTGCTTACCGTTTAGCTGTGCTCCAGGAAAAAAAGGTACTTGGCTTCCCTTGGCAAGGCACCCCCTGCAAACCTCCTATGTCTGTAGCTCTCTCTGCACCACAAAGTTTGTCCTCATCTTATGCCCCATACTTCCCTTCTGTTCCCCCTTTCTAGAGCTGAAATTGTGTTCTCTGGATTTTAACACATGGCATTCTCCTTTCTACTGTTCTGACAGGAAACGTGTTTAAACCCTCGTTAGTTTCATGTTCGCATTTTTGGTTTTTTGGTCTTTTACAGGAAAATTTTCTGATCCACGTGATTTACCAAAACTTTTTATAACTTCTTTCCTGTTCCTGTGCATTAATTTTGATGCAATTTCTCACATTCTTTCTTTTCAAAGAATTGACATGTTATAGGAACCCTCCACGTGGTCACTGCAATGAAAAGCAACATGGATAATGCACTTACTTTCTCTACCCAGAGTTCGTCCATCTGGTTTTAGTCTATAAGGCCACTAGACTCACATCTAAATAGTATAAAAAGCCTCAGGATCGATTAACACAAAGCAAATGAAATATTTAGTTATAAAATACGTGGTGGCACAATCTTCCAGTAATGAATTATACCCCAGGAGAGGCTATGACTAGTCCTGTAAAAAGAAAAATATAATTAATAGAGAGTGTTAATATAGCTAATAGAGAGCATTAATAAAACACTTTCTGTCTTCATTCTTGAAGGCTAGATACTTGGTTCTTTTGCTTGGTTATTTTTTTCCACTTGATTAGTGGCACAATCTTCTAGTAATGAATTTTACCCCAGGAGAGGCTATGACTAGCCTGTAAAAAGAAAAATATAACTAAAAGAGAGTGTTAATATAGCTAATAGAGAGCGTTAATAAAACACTCTCCATCTTCACTCTTGAAGTATGTAAGGCTAGATACTTGGTTCTTTTGCTTGGTTATTTTTTTCCACTTGATTTTGGAAACAAATCACATTCAAACCAGCGATTATTAGTTGCATAAAGGTTTACAGAGTGACAGAAACACTGCTCCCTCTGCCATTGCAAATAGCTGTTTTGGAAACAAATCACATGCAAACCAGCTATTACTAAGCTGCATAAAGGTTTACAGAGTGACAGAAACACTGCTCCCTCTGCTATTGCAAATAGCACTTTCTGTGCTTCAGTGCTGAAAGTTTCCACTTCAAAATACTTTTAAAAACACTCAAATGAAAACAATTCCATTTGCTAGAATTTTTCCAAATGTAATATTTCTCAAAAACTTAATGCAATTCAGAAATAGAATGACGTGTTTGCAATAGACTCAGGACAAGAAAAACGTTTTTTAAAGATATTATGGGATGACTGAAGTAAGGAGAGCTTGCTCTCCTTGTTTGGCGTAGATATTATTTCTAAGAAATAAGAGCATGAGGAATGCCATCTGGCCTGTGGAAATCAGCCATTGAAATGATTACAGTATCAAAGAAAACAACCTACTAACCTTTAGCAGTGTAATGAATATCACTGATATCCCTTCAAACAGGGTGGCAATCCAAAGAGTTTTTCAGAGCAAGAAAATTCTCCATTGTGAGAGGAACAAAACTCTCCTGTTTCATTACTGGCTCCTGGTCTTCATCTGATGTAAAAATGCTAGCAATGCAAAGCTGGTGCTGAGTTACCATCCCAGCCTCCCCTGTGATGGAAATGTGTGTGTACAGGTGCAAATGTAAAACCTCCCACAGACTTTGAGTGATCTGTTCCTTAGATAGCTGGGGTTTCTCTTGGCACTTAAAGAACCCTGTATTTTTCTCTGGAGATATCAAAATATTGACTGTGACAGCAATACATATACCACAAGCTGTACAAACTGAATTTGTGTCACATCACCTGAGAGAGGTGATACAGAGCCTGATAACCATACTGAGGATTTCCAGCTGTGGCAAAGCTTTTCTGCTCTGCTGAGAACAAGGAATGCCCAGAAGACGGTTTAGAAATTATTAGAAAATAATTATCATTTTAGAGTGCAAAGCTTTTAACTTGGCCTGGTGAATGGGTGTCTGTCTCTCTCAGAAATGATGACAAGCTTTAACCCAAGAGAACAAACTGATTCTGCTTGTCCTGCCTGGGTGATGCGTCTGTGCCCAGGAAAGGGTGTTACAGAATCCTGTCCCATTTACCCTCCTGGCAGCTGTTTCAGCTGTACATACAGAAAATATGGGAAGCAAACAAAACCGTTCTCACTCATTAATTTAACACTGGACTCTGGGAAATGAATGAAGTTTTCAAGTGTGACCTTCATTTTTAAGTTGCCCGTGCTTTACAGCTATCTAATATCAGCCATTTGCTTTTTCTGGTTTTAAAAGAATTGAACACCTGCTTTTTCTACCAGTTACTACTGAAAGTAAACTCTAGATTTGTCTCAAAAAAGACCCCCTCTGGAAACCAAGTAATGAAATTTGAGACATTTTTGAAATATGACTTTTAATTTCCTGCACTTCAATGTCCCCGTCTGTACAATGGCCATCACAGCTGGATGGTGAGGAGGCTTGTCAGCTTAGTAATAAACTGGAAGGAAGTCATTAATACTGTTCTCAGATTGCACTATGAGAACTCAGAGAGTAAAAGTCCATGGTAATTCCATTTTCCCCATGGAGCTCTTTTCTTGCTGCCCTGTCAAGGGAAAGACTGAATTTCTGTTGCCCTTCAATGGGCTTGCCTCTAAATCTCACAGATATTGGGTGCTGTGCAGAAACTCAATCTCCATGGCAGTTAAGTGCCACTGGTGACTGGGATATTTGTCAGCACAACCTTAAGGGATCTAAAGGACTAAAGGATCGAGTGAAAATGATGGATATCTGCTCACACTGCACATCTCCATCCTTTCAGGCCTATCCATCAGCACGTGTGCAGGAAGCAAGGAATACGTGTTAGCAGAGTGGCCTCTATCAATTACACAGAGCTGGGGCTCCCTGTGGGGAGCTTTTCCAGGCCCATATTTGTCCCCTACAAAATGGTTGGGATGTTGGTAATGTAGAATCTACTGTGTGTCCAAAAATGTCCCACTGTGAACTTGCTGGGCTGGCTGTCAAATGCATTGAACTCTTCTAATTGGAATACTGGCATTGAATAGTAAATTCCTGGGTCTGTATTTACCTTTGCAGTGTCTAATTAACTTTGTGTAAGGTTGGTCCTTCAGGCTTCAGGTTTGTAGGAGCTGCGGACCAATTCCTTCATTCTCTGTTAAATGCAGGGAGTTCTCATTTTAAAAATTATCTTTTGTGTGTTGAAATTTAAATAATTTGAACATCAAATAGCCATTGAATTTTACATAATTTTCTTAATGAGTTTTGATGAAGCAGTGAGCCTGCAAAAAAAAAGGTGAAATTGTTTAGCTGACCAGCCTGTGCAGGCCTGTTTTTTTTTTTGAATAAAACTTTCTTCAGCAGCTGAAAGTTTGTGGAGATTTTGATGATACAAATGAAAGGCACCTTGTCCATGCACCAGAGCAGCTCACAGTGCTTTGCTGGAAACTGCAGATGGAGGCAGATTGTACAATGCTGGACAGTTTCCAAGGCATTTCCTTCAGTGCACCTGTGCTCCAGGTAGAGTGACCCATTCTTTGCCAATTTTACATGGAGTTAATTTATATGGAACTCGATTTACAAAAGGTTAGGTTCTCACACTCTTGATTGGTTGGTCTCAGGTCTCAAAAGTATTTCATTCTTGGTAATGTATCTGCTCAAACTCACAATAATATAGGTTTTTGTCATTAATGGTTTCTGATTGACAGGTCTGAATTTCAGATTTCTACTTTAGGTGAAATGGGGTGATAAGAACCAAAAGAGTGAGTACTTGCAGGCTATTTTGATACTTTAGAGTTGTATTTTCTTCTTTTACACATCTTTCTCACCCAAAACCTGTCACAAAAGACATTTTCAAGATTTTTTCTTAATTCCTGGCTGGAATGAATCTCTAAATATTTATGTGAAAGATACATTTATGTGTCAGAGGAAAGGTAGACTGAAGCTTGTTTACAGAAGATTAATTTTCATAGCAAGATAAATCTTGTCTCCGTTTTGCAGGCAAAATTAAGTGGAGTTGTTTGCCTAGAATATTCAGGTCTAGAAAATCTCAAAGATTTCCCTTTATAATTAGTGTGCTGACTGTGGTGTATCTGTTATCATATGAATAATTTATATAGATCTGGAGTCCCACTCTATATTTTATTGTCATTTGGACAAAAGTAGTAATTTTTCAAAATGACAAACCATTATGGTTAAAATCTGGGGTTTTTTCCTGGCTTGAATCATTCTGGATGCTCTTAAGTCCATGTTATGGCCCTTGACTCCATTGTCTTGATGCAGAGTTTGCATTTCATCTGTGCAGCCTCATTGCCTTGAGATTTTGCCTGAAAATTGTAACTGAAAGGTGCTGGAAACCCAACCTGGGCACTGATTGTATGTGACAAACAGGATAGAAATGGGCTTCCACTCTAGAGCTGTGAGCCAGTAAGAATAAAAAAAAACCCTACTCTTATCTTCAGCAATACTGCGGAAATCACTGAATATCTAAAAGCAGTTATACTGAATTTATAGTTTTGGATTCCAAGTTTTTCTTTTAACTCTTTTTTTCCCCATAAAAGTTCTGCTGTTGGGACACAAAAAATTTTCACATTTCCAAATGGGATAGGTTACATAAGAAGTCCTTCAAAGCAGGGCAGTGTCTTGCACACCTGCAAAACATTGTGCATGCAGAGGCTTCCCTGCTCATGCCAACTCCTGGGTTAGTCCAGCCCTGGAGCTGCAATGCACTTACAAATGGGATCATTCAAAATTGCATCACCTGTCTCATTGCACTCACACTCAGGGAAAACTGCATGTTTTGCCTGTTGTACAGCACAAAAACCCTGCTGGAGGGAAGGCAGATCAGGTCCCTGGCTGATCCACACACCTTTCCCACTCTGAAGGTGCAGAGGCACTGCGACCCTAAATGAAACCTTCCAGCTTGGTGCAGTCCATCCCAGGATGGAAATGCAGCTGCCTGTGCTGGTTTATGGGGCACTGCTCCCACAAGTGCATTTTTTTGAAATATCTGCTCTCTTCTACTAAAACCACTAAATAACTATCAAATGGCATCATTCACTGTATGAAGGATCCTTAAGGGAGTGGATCCTCGTTCATACAACTTTGACTTTTAGATCATTATATATGAAGCTCATGAATCTTTACCAAACTGCTTCATTCACTGAAACCAAGAATTGATTTATTTTTTTCACCGTGAGGCTTGTGCTGAACAGATCAATGTTTAAGCATGTCTGAAAGCAAGGGTCATAAATCACCTACTTTAGTACAAACACTTGGGATTTCAGTAGCAGGTTTTTAAAGCCTGTAGGGCTAATGTTACATAAGGGGTATATCTAGTTATTATGCTGTATTCCTCTACTAATATCTATGTTGTGCAGCTAGAAGAGGTTTCGCTTGTTCTGTTATTTTGTTTTGGTTCAAGACATTTACAGGCTTTTATTAAAATGAAAAAACAATGGAAAAATACAGATTTTTAAATTTTTATGAAGTGTTATGTATGTCCTTTATGAAATTTAACATTTACCTTTTGTTGGTTAAAACAGTTACTTAATTTGTATTCCATTCCCTCCTAAATACCTTGCTTGGAGTAAAAGCTTTACCATATTAGATGTGATGGAAATTTGAAGGAAGAAGACAATCTGGTTTTACCATCTGCTACATGGTCTTGTGAATATGACTTATATGGCTCAGTTTATGCAACTGATACAGTTCCTGTCATATTAAAATAGTGTTTCTTATTAATTAACTACACACATAGAAGCCCTTGCCTGAAGTCTCAGAGCTACAAGTACTGCTGGAATAGTTCTTGGAAAGAGGCTGTTCTCTGTGTAAGGTTGTTTTGTGTGAGTTTGTGTCTGTAAGGAAGAGCTGCAGGTTAAAATGCATTCTGGGAAGGAGCAAAACAAAATGACAATTACATCTCTATGAAAATGGACAAGCTTCATGTTCAGCTTGTCAGTTTGTTTCTCTTCTGAGAAATGAGCTGTAAAGAACAGATTTTAAGACATATTCCCACAGAATTCCCTACTCCAGGGTGGCTGGCTGGTTTCCCTTGGGTGTTGTGGTGCTCGGGCTCTCCAGGCAGCTCTGCCATTGACTCAGTGAGCAAACTTCATTAGCTTGCACTTGTGTTTCAAGGTGTTAATAATGCATAACTTTGCTTTTTCTGATGGGTAGATTGGGATAGTAGTATCTTAATTTGATGTCAGTGAGCAGATTTATAGGATTTTGCATAATTGCAAAAGATGCAAGTTGCTCATGCTGTGGAATTGGAGAAGAAAGTTTTCCTTGTTTTGAGATTCATCTTCTGTATTGACAAATTAGAGATAGTGTTTTGTTTTGTGACAGACTTGTAATTCCTCAACTGATGTAATTTTCTAGGACTGTCATATTTCATTTTTTTGGTTGTTATTATATTTTAATCACACTCATAATAAAATAAAGTTTAACTTTCTAATAGAGCGCAAGTTACATAGAAAATCTTTAAACAATATTGATACAAAAAGTTAATTATACAAATAATTCAAGTGCTCCACTGAGACCTTAGGAGAGTCAGACTCAATCAGTAACAATTGAAACCTCATAGCTCTTTTTGTGTTTGTTGTTTACTTGGAAAAATAATTTTTGAATGAAAATGGCAATTATTTAATATTTAGTTTTAATTTCCATACAGACACAATGTACTCAACTAGGAACTTGCAGACTTATAATAATAAGTAAAGTGAACTATGACCTTTACTAGTCTAAAAACTCAATAGCTTACATATTCATGAGTCTTTATTATTATTATCACTGATAGATAACATTGCCTATTTAATTCACTTCCTACCTCTCTCTATGAGTCTCCAAGTCAAATCCCTTGTGATTTGCCCTGTAGGATACAGGGAGTGTTTTTCAGCTTTATCAAAGAACAGGGTAACTAGCTTTTATTTATTTGGCTCATGACAAAATGTTCCATGTGGCTTATTCATATTAGTTATTTGCCAGGTACATTAACACATTTGTCTTCTGAGGATTAAGCTTAATAATTGGGGAATATGTTGTCTGAGTAGTTTACTGAGTGTATAGTTTATAGTGTATAAGCTATAATTTCAGGGACTAGCCTGATTATAGAGAATTACCTTAAATCCCTTGGAATAGAGAGTATCAGTGTTTTTCTGAAGTCAGTATTAAGCATCATTGATGTCTAATGTAAACCCTGTATGCTCACAATTCTGATTACAGGCTCCACAAGTTCCAGAGGGTTATAGGATTCAGGTTTGAAAGTGGAGAGAGATCATTTGTAGCTGAATACAGGGTAAAACAGCCTGTCAGCAATCTTGTGTGGTGACAATGAGAGGAGAGGGAGTTTAGAAATGTTTGTTGTTAGGATGCAGGGACTGCCTGATCTGTAAGGCCAGGAGCAGTTCCACACCCATCAGGGCAGGGGCAAGTTACTTCTTATTTTTTGGGAGAGACGTGTCCTGATGGTGGTACCAGCCCTTTACTTTTCTGAACACGTTTTCTAATTATTGGCTGTGAACTAACCAGCTCCTCTGGATTGCCTGTGGGTTGGCACAGTAAGACAGACTCAATTCCACTCACTCAGAGGGTGGCTGAGATTGGCTCATGCAAAGGTCTGCACCACTGTGCCTAGCCTGGAAACACTCTGCAGAATTGCATAATGCAGAATTTTCACATTGAAAAGTAACCCATATATGAACTTCAGGTACCCCTGGAGGTACCTGAATATTTCAGGTTTTACTTCTGTTGCCTGAATAACTTTTGGATGTAGTTCCACACTGTTTCCTTTAAAGCCTCTTTGTTTTATATATATTTGTCTAAACAAGATGTGATTCAGTTGATAAGTCTCTCTGACTCTCCTATTACAAAATGGCTCCACTGGCTGTATGAATAGATTTAGTATAAAATTTTTGAAGATATTTAACTGGTATTTCAAATTGATATTTGAGAATAGCTTTATGTTTATTGAGATCAACAGACAAAGCAGGAAAACCAGCAACTGTAGTTTGGTTTTCATGATACCAACCCCCACCCCTTCCCCTAGAATGTTGTTTCCACAGCCCATCAAGATGAGAAATGAAATTGAAACTTAACTGGAAATGACAAAGATGCTATTGGAGATGAAATCTGATGAAAATCCATCAGTATGGCAGAGGGAGATTGTATTTCAGGGAAGTTCACCTGTCTGAACTAGAAGGACTCTGAATCTGCAGACAGTGACAAAATGCTGGGTCTGTTATTTGCATATTTATATTAGAGCTGAAGCTTGCCAGATTTATACGTCCTCCCAAATTATATCCTGTGACAGAAAACCTGAAATGGGAAACAATATGATTTTGTGATTTGAGTGTCATTTATAATATGGCTACTTCCAGAAATCTCTGTTTGGGTATCTTGCAACAGGTGGATTTTTGCTTCAAATAGCAGTAATTAACTTCAATCAACTGTTGCTGTATATAGAACTTTCATCTGATATCTGTGTTTTTTTTTACATAAAGATATACTCTAGTAGTGAATGAGTTATATTCAGGATGATAGCAATACTAGTATTAAAATCACAGGTTAAGGAATAATGTGGCAAGTAAAATTCAGGATACAACAAAACTGGAGGGGTGGGTGGATGGATATGTGTGTGTGTGTTCCTGCCCTATGTCTTACCAGTGATTCAGGTCCTTTTGTTCGGTCAGGATTTCTCTCTTTCGTTTTTTTCATGGGTTTCACCTGTGTCTCCCCTGCAGGTGCAAACACAAGGAGGCACAGGTGAAAACAATCTGTTATAAGTGATGTGAAACCACAGTGAGTGTGCAGGGCTCAGCCCGGGCCTGTGGAGAGCTGTCGATGTCTCAGTGTGGCTTTGGCAGCGTTTGGGACAGGAGCTGGTTTTGCTCTGCACTCAGAGGAGAAGGTCCACACGCTCTGCACCGCTGGGTCCTGCTGAACAGGGTAAGAGCACCACATCTGCACTTCTGGTGTGGCTTCTAAGCCTTGCTAGAACTTCTTTTGTGTTCCCTTTGCAAATGTTTGCATGCTCAAATTTGGTAGCAAAATACCAAATTTCATCAGAAAAAAAAAATCACTGTAATATTTGATGATACAGTAGATGTGTAATTGAGTAATTTCAATTTTAAACATATGAATGCTATTGATAAACATTTGTGTAAGTGACTTTGCAAATGTTTGCATGCTCAAATTTGGTAGCAAAATACCAAATTTCATCAGAAAAAAAAAAAATCACTGTAATATTTGATGATACAGTAGATGTGTAATTGAGTAATTTCAATTTTAAACATATGAATGCTATTGATAAACATTTGTGTAAGTGAAGCCTCTTGATGTGATTGTATTTTTCTCTGCCTGCTAACAACAGATCATGTTCAAAATATTCACATTTAATTCCTTGAAAAATGTTTTTCAATATTTTGAGTCGCAATGTAAGCAGTAATTTGCTATCTGCCTACAGAGTGTTTTAATTAATTGAAATAGTTTTTTAATTACTTATCCCACACTAAATTAAATGTGCTTTTATAATGTAAGTGATTTATAGTAAATATAATGGAAACGTGTGATGATGTTTAACTCAGCTTTAAAACCTAATGTGATGGTGTGTGTAAGGTTACATCTTAAAATCTGACTCATTATTCTCCTAGTTGGTAATTACACTGATCAAAATGGATGAATTTTATTATAGATTTAGCATTTCTCTAGTGATTGTGAACTGAAAATTTAATAATGGCCTTTAAGCACAATATTATTGATTTTCAGTTTGTTTGAAGAAAAAAAAAAGCTATTTGAAAAGGAAAATTAAGGTCTATGTCCTGAGGTTCTTTTTCATATTGAGGAATGTTTGTGATATCCATAAATATATTAAACCTGTTTTATACAGAGTAGCTTTCTCCTCTATGAGAAGTAGGTCTAGATTAGACACACTTGTATTTACTACACAGATATACTTAAAATTGTTCTTGGTTCAAACTTCACCTGGGTAGCTCCAAGTGGTGTCACACTCCAGTGACTTGATTTTTTTTCTTGTTTAATACCCTTTGCTTTCAGAGACTTGTTCTTTCAGAAAAAGAATCAAATATTCTGTTGGGGTCAGCTTCTGCACTCAGGTGTCAGTTGAACAATGTAGCTCAGGGCAGGTGAGTGACTTTAACCAAAGAATAAATTTGATGTGATTTTCTGAGGATGGTTGCATGACACAATAACAATAGAATTACTGACACCTCTATGGTTTAAAGTAATTTTTCTTACGTCATTGTTCTGTTTATTCAATGTTAGCATATCCTGTCAGACATTTGAAACACCATCTTTCCAACCAGATTTTATCTAGACAAAAGATCACATAGCAATGGTAATTATGTCTAATAAGCAATGACCAGATACAAATCAATCTGGACATCAAATTTTAGTGGCAGATATGCCATATGGCATCAGGGCTACAAGTGTTTGGATGTGTGAGCTGATAGATGAAATAGTTCTCCAAAATTCTACTGATATTGCCGGATGTTCTTTATTTCAAAGTATTTAAATATATTTCTTCTATGCAAAGACTCAAAAATGCTTGTACTTTAAAAGTACTTTAAAAAAGTCTCCTTTTAAATAACTCAAACTATTTTACTGTGTCAGTGACTGAAAAAAATAACAATAAGTACCTTTCTCCTGGATATCACACGTTTCAGAATATGCCAGCTGTAGTCTAATCACTTTACAATCTGTTCTGTAATAAGTAGGACGTTGAGATTGAATAAAATCTAACTTAGTGAATGTTCTTTCAGAAAACATCTCAGGCTTTTTTAGGATTTACTAGAAATATTTAGTAATTGCTCAGATATAATTCTGTGGAGTTAAGCATGAGATGTTAAAATACATATATTTTCTGTACCTGCAGAAAGTTTATGCTTTCATTCAAGTTCTGTAAATGAAAGGGAATGATATTTATAGCTCTGTAATGAGTATCATGGGAGACTGCAAGACTAGTGTATATCCACTTCATATATAGAAAATGCACTGGAGTTTTATGACACAATGTAAAATTGAAGGACATGAAGCTCTTTTTAATCTCATGCTTGTGAAAAGTTCAGATCTTTATCCATCACATGGGCAGTAGATAGATCCGTAATGTTGCTACACATCTCAGTAGGACAGGAACACAAGTATCAAATTTCATTAAGAAAATGGTGTGTAAAGTTTAGCAAATGTGAATAACTGCTATACCGAAGCCCCAGATTGAGAAATAATGTTTAAACTTTAAAAAGCACTGGGCACATGTGTTAAATCCTCTATAATCCTGCCTGGGGAGGGTACACACAGAGCTCAGTGTTTTATAAAGCAAGAACAGTATTTTCTCAGCTGATCCACCTAAATACTTCACATATAGAAAACTGAAGAGGAATTTAGTGTAATTCTGGTCTTCAACATTAAACTAAGAGCACACCCATCATTTTGAAAGTACAGATTCAAGCTGGAGAATTCTCATCTCTTCTCCCTCTGGCACAAAAATGTTCCCAATCAGACATTTTTAATGCATTGCAGTGGGAGATATTCAAAGTGTCAATGTTCAAATAGGAAGGATGGTGATATGATCTCATTATCCAAGAGGCTTTATTGTACAAAAGAATGCTCAAAAAATTCTCATAATTGTTTCACTTGAATATTTTCTTATCTAAACCCTACCTCTACATCTCAGTTTAATTTCCTCAGATATTTCAATTTTCAGTCCTCTATCCTCCTATTTACCTGTCTCATAAGTGTTGATGATGGGTGGGATCCTTTTGGTCGGTGTCTGCAAAGCATTTATTGGTTATTCCAGCTTTCTGCAGCCATCAATGTTAGTCTATTAAGATGTTGAAAGAATTCTATTGAAACATGCATTGCAAACAAAATGTAGAATGTGTTTGTATGTGTTAGATACTGCAAATTGCTGTAATTATTTTTGATGTATGTCTGAAGGTTGAGAATTAAAAATATTTTTATAATGCAGATGCAATACTTTTGTCAATGGATGTTAATCTGGTGGATAAGACTCAAACCAATAATGGATTATGTACTGCAGATATTCCATTGGCTTTTGTATTTAAGTATGTGTGCAAAGAAGGTAAAGTGAATGGAATGTTCAGAGAGACTTGCTGTTAATTTTGTTTATTTTCATTTTGTTTAGTGTAAACATGATGCTGTCCAGACATAGAGGGCATGCATTTTGTGGGAGTATCCTGTTTATCTTACACAAAAATATGTTCCTCTTCTAGTTACAGTTAATTGTTAGAAATGCCTTCTTGCTAATGGTTGAATCTTGGTAATTTTTAAAATGCTGGACTAAAAAGACATCTTCTGGAGCTGTGTGTGCTTCAGATTAATATTTGTATTGCTCTCTGTCTCTTGGGTCAATGTTCAGGCCTTTGGAACTTGACCTGTGGAAGACACACTTCAGTAGTTTCTAAGAAAATAATCTGGTGAGAAACTCCTTTTCCATTTTAACTGAAATCTGCTAGCTGGAAATGGTCACAGACCAGAGAAATAAAAAAATCCAATGTTTTCATGACAGTGATTAACAGAAACAAAGATTACATGTCCTTGAGCTTAAGATAAATACTTATATTTTTGTGTAGTTTTAAATTCAAAATGCTTTAGAAGCTTTTATTCTTAGGCAGTCTCTTGTGCAATCTGTCTTTCATAGACTTATAAGCTAAATGCAAATTGATCCCTATTGCAATGAGAGGATAGGAAAACCTTTTTATTCTGCCAGCTCAGTGCAATGGCCAAGAGGAGTGGGCTCAGTAGTTCTTCCTGGTGACATTCCAGTTGTCTTCCTCTGTTCTTTATTGAGACCCCAAAAAGCAGAAGGCTAAGCCAAAGATCTTGGTAAACTGTTCCTAATTAATTAAAATTATTTGAAGACTCCCTTTGGAAAGGGGTAATTAAGTTCAACTTTTTCTTCACTGAAAAGAAAAAATGCAAATAATTGTTTAATTATTGTAAACTTTTATATTCAAACAGCCTTTCCTCTCTGCCTTTTTTTATAACTGAAACAGCTAGGATGTAGAAGTATATATGTCACCCTACAGAAATGCAAGACCTAGATCCTCAAATGATGTGATGTGGTGCATACCAAAATACAGTCATAGAGAGTAGTTTAAATAAAGCTCTATTTAATTTAAAATACAAATGTAGTAAAGACATGGGCAACAGAGGAAGCTGCTATTGATTCCTATGCCTGATGCACCACTGATTTCTGACACAGAACTGATTAGAGCCATCCTGTGCTCAGGGAAATGCCCTGCTGCTTGCCCGGGGCAGGCTCGGGATGGTTCAGCTGTGTGAGCCTTCGTGCAGCACCCAGCCACAGCTGCTGGATGGTGCCTGCCTGGGACAGGCTCTGCAGCAACCAGCACAGCTGCAGCTGCTTGTACTCAGAGCTCTTTGTCTTCGGGTTTTATTATTGCTTGGGAAGGAATTGGCCACAGGAGCTGGTAGAACGTTTTCTCCTGAAATAAAATCCCCAGAAGATGAGACAAGTTCAGCCATTTCCTTTGCTGGGTGACAGTACTGGGCCAGTTACGTTCCTGCACAATGGAAGCTGTGGGTCACAGATCATGAGGGGCTCCCATAACAACTTTGTCCCTGCGTGTTTAATTCAGTCCTCAAGGCATGAAGTGCCCAAGCCTGTCCTGAACCCTGCTTTACCTCCCAGTGAGCCTGTGCTGAGGATGGGGTTTGAGCTCCCTGGCTCCTGGTGGCCACAGGGCTCAGCCTTGGTCTGCCAGGGAGCTGTGCTTCACTGGCCCTACAAGCAAATTGTCATTACTGTCACTTCACCCCAGGACCTTCTGTTTCAGGAATAGTGCACTCCAGTGATTTTTAGAGCAAAATTTTCTCAGATTTTCTGATTTAATGAATTGAAAATTGAGAGAGACTGATGCTAAATCAGAATTAATTCGTGTTTTTATGAAAAATCTATCCAGCGTCTGAAGTCAGGTTTACTGATCACAGGGAAGACTCAGCTCCTCATATCTTGCAATACATTTGGAATGGTTATACCATATTTGTAGTCTGAAGTGGAGTAAAAAGAGAACTTTTTTTTTCTGTCATTGCATGTGTTCCTTACTAGATAGGTTTTAATTGGAGGAGATGTTGCCAGGTGAGCTACTTTAGTGATTTTTCTCTATCCTTATTTAGTAGTCTTTAGATGATCTGTAAATGCAAGCAAAGATTGATGTCTGTTCTCATAATGCATTAGATTATTGTCCCTCATTTTTAGTCTAAAACTCAAAGGATGTAGCAGGAAGAGAACAATGTAACAGCAGTATGGAAGATAACTGGAAAGTACTTAAAAATTCTCTGCCAAAGAGTACCTGTTTATGGTTGTGTGGGGTTTTAAAAAATTGTAACATTTTTGTTCAGAGAAACTTCTTATATAAGCTTCTGAATTTGAAACATTTCAGTGGCTTCAATAGTTAAGATTGAGCTGCTTTTGGTAATTACAGATATGGCTGCTTGGTACAGTTTGTCAGCCCAAACTGTTTGTCAGGCTTAGTCTCGGGAATAAAATATGTCAAAATTACTCAAGACAGCTCAGTAGCAGAGTGGAAGGTCCAGCAGTTGCCATTAAAATGCTATGGATGTGTTTGCAAATGACAAGGGGACAACCTTGCACAAAGAAATCCAGACAGTACAGGAAAAGCTTTCCCAAAAGACTGTAATTATTTTGACAGAAGATATTATGTGCCAGATTTAAATGGCCAACTCTCAAATTGTTATAACCAGTGTCGGAAGAGATTTTACAGTTCTTGGACAGTGGCACTTCTCGGGGTAGGGGTGACAAGTGATGGGAGCCTCTGAGTCAGAATGCAGAATTGTACATGAGAAACTTTCTGGTGATTTGCTTTTTACACTTGCAGCTTGAGCCAAAGGCTTTTCAGCATCTTCCTGGAAATATTTAAAGTTTTGTAAAGCTGTAGCAGAAATCACAAACTCTAGTGAGCCAGATTCTGCAGCTTTGCACATTTACATTTATTCCACTGTATGTAATCAGTTATTTTACTTTTAAGATGGTGCAAAAGCCATTTTAGTTTTGTCTTAGTGGTTTTTTTTTTCCCCCTTTACTCTCCTCCTTTTAGAAAGGAGTTGAAGGAATGTCAGAAGAAAATGGATTTTTTTAATGGTCTGTTTCCTTATAAGTTTTCATTTGAGATGTCATAAACTGAGCTACTTCAGATTTTTTTTTCCTCTATCTTTTACTGGTATTTAGATGTTCTAGTGTTTACTAATATTTAAATGATCCTTTTAGAAAGGAGGAGATAGAGATATTAGCTTTTCTTTAAAAAATCTCTGCTAGGACTTTAAAATACTTGTTTATTCTTTTATGGAACTCTTCTAGAAACTAAAATTATGTACCTTCTCTTTGAAAAGCACAATTTTTTACTCTCTCTACCAACTAAGAATTCCTGTGTGGGAATGTGTGCTTGAATTATGCAATATTCTGAAGGCAAAGCAGTTTATTCTGAATTTGTGAAAATAAATAGAACTCGCCAGGTAGTTTCTTCCATTTCATCTTTTCCTTTTTCTGTTTCTCTCTTATGGGCAGTATTTGATGTTTTCATTTTTTCTGCTTGCTGTGACATCAAGTTTCTCTAAGATGAGTGGGTGGAACTGAGCCTGCCTGGAGAGGAGGTTATGAAGGCTGTAGTGGCAACAAGTGAGAAACCCCAAACTGGGACCAGCCACCCTGGCCTTAGAGGCATCTGAAGGACCTATACTGAGGCTGGGTAGACTTCTCTGCAGCTCAGAAAATTTATAAGATTAGGAAAATCAATTCTGGAACTAAAGATGTGCCAACATGGACAGTTGGCTGGGAATAATTGTTTATACTTCATTTTTATGGTGTTCTGTTCTAATTTTCCTTTTTGCCTTTTCTGTTTAAGATGGAAACTCTTTTAGTTAAATTCCAATGAAACTTGTCTTCTTGGAGTTTAAACTCCTACTAGTGTTCTTGTGGAGCTTGCTACAGGTGAAAACCTGTACAGGCGCCCTGCAAAGCCCTGAGCACCTCAGGGTCACTGTTTTTAGTAACTGCTGAAATAATTTTTTTTTTCTCAAGTTCTGCGTATTCTTTTCTTCTGCATGCCTTTTCTAGACTGCATGAATAGCAGTGGCATTGTAGCTGACTGCAGTGTTTTTGTTGCTCATCTAGGGAAGATCCAACTCTGCATCCCTGTTCCAGATTTTTTTTTTCTAATGTTGGAAAAAGATAAGCTTTGTGATCAGTTGTCAAAAGTCAACTTCAGTGTAACTTTTTAAAAAGTCAGAGGATGATTGGTCGTTACAATACTTGGATTCAATTGTTTTGCTTACAGTTAATATTGTGAACACTACAGCAATGTGATAGAATTTTCCTGTATCTCTGAATATTAGCTCCCAAAAATATAGGCTCATCCTGTGAGATTGTGCTCATTCTGCCTCTGAAATGTTGAGCCAAATATTTTCCAAGAACAGTTATTCTCTGCAAAAGCATTTACTCCCTGTAAACAGAGCAGGCTCTGCAGCTGTTCACCATGAGCCCATTCCAGAAAACAGCCATTTTTGCTCTGAGGGCAGAATTTCTTTGCAGTGTGGGGAAATATGCCTGGGTCAATTCAGTAGAAGCTTGAAGAAAAAGCTCTGCTCAAGGGAGTTAATTCAGACAGTCCAGCTAACCTGGCTCCACTGTTTGCTGAACTTGTCTCTGATCCTATGTGGTTTCCTCCATGGCTGCCTTCAAGCCTGGTTCACTTCTGCTGGAACATGCTGTACTTGGAGAAAAGAGGGATGTCCAGGTAAGTTTTTATTCTATTTGACTCTAAGGTTTATGTTTCTGTTCCTCAGGGAAGAGGAGAAAGTTCTGTGTTCTTTTTGAACATAGAAACCAAATACTTTGTTGTAATGATGTTGTCCAATATGAGTTTTCACCCAAAATACCATCATCACTCTTTATTTGTTGTTTGTTTTACTTGTCTCACTGAGGGTGTTTCTGTGGGAGGGTTTGAGAAGTGTTTTCTCAGCTGATGGGAATGGCTGCAAAAATGTTTTACAGCTCTCCTGAGGGCATTTTCGCTGCAGAGTGAAGTTTGGAACCTGAATGAAGATTTATTGTTTTGAGGTTGTGAACAGGCATGTCCACAGGACTCTGCTGTATGTGGATCATTGATTCTACTGTCCTCTACTTTCCTCATTGGCAGCAGAGAAAACTTCCATTTTTAGCAAGGTACAGCAGATTCAACAGCTGTAACATTATCTTGCCTTGAGTTTTCTCCAAGAAAACTCAATATTTGGGTGTTAATTAAGTACCCTTTAAGCACACCCACACTGAGACCTCCTTCCTTTTCTGTACCACCCTATGTATTTTGCTATATATTTGTGTTGCAATTCCTTTTATGAAAGTATAGTCTTTTTATTAGTGTACATAATGGTACTTATTTATTAGATCAATGTGCAGAGCTAGGTATATCAGGAGAGAGAAAATTATTTTAAAATATAAAATAAATATTACATTCACATTTTTCTTGTCTAGAATTCCTGACTTTAAGCCAACGTTATTCAGTTGGAAAATAAAATTTACCATTTATATGACCAAGAAGCAAATCACAAGCACAGAGTGATCTCTTCTCAAATGGCTCATAAACTGCAATTAGTTACCGGGAAATAATTCATGGTACTATTAAATAATGAGAAATAGATAAATTCCAAGTTTGGTTTTTTGTTTTTTGGGTTTTTTTTGGTTTTTTTTGTGTTTTTTTTTTTTTTTTTAAAGTAGTGGAAGTTAAAGAGATGAAGTTTTTCTGGAAAAGTATTCATAGGGCACTGCTAGCCTAATTGAGGGCTCTGAAGGAGCCTCTGAAAGAATGACTAGTCACAAGAGGCTATGTTGATATGTAATGTGAATTTTTGCTGCAGTTTAAAAAGCTCTGGATTTTTGAACTATGATTTCCACTCCCCTGCAATGTTTCAAGTCATGGAAAATAGTGTTTTTAGGAAAACCAATCTCCCACCTACAGAGCAGGACCGATTTTGAGTAATAGTTAAATAGCTGTAAGCTGCAAATCAGCATTAATCTTGAGCAGTGTTGCTAAGGCTGCTGTCAGACTACTTTTTGTTAATTGGCATGCTACTTGTATTACAGAGAATTTTTTTTCTACTAGAAAAGTGGTTATTGCAGGCAGAAATACCTGGATTATTTGGGATTCTGTTCTCATTACTTCTGGGAGTGACGAGCAATAGATGCATCTTTTTGCCAAATCAGCAGAATTTCAAAGGTTTCCCTGGGCAGGAGACCTAATGCAGTGTTTAAAATTATCTTTAAGTTATGATGATATATTTTCCACAAACATTATGGGAAGCTTCTACTAGATGATCAGCACAACTTGTTTTCTGTAGCAAATAAAAAGAACATCTTATATTTCACATCATGATCAGTGGCATTAGAGCTCGTACTGACTTGGGTAGATCCATCTCGTTTCTGTTAATCTCTAGCTTGTGTATTTGAAGTTGCATAGAGAGAAGCCGAAGAGTTGTTCTGAATCTAAAATAATGCATAAATAATTTGTCTCCTAGAATTCCTTGTCTGGAAAGAAGTAAAATATGAACTTCATTATTTATTACATCATGTTTTGGTTATAGTCTGCAAGTAAAAACTATAGAAAAAGATTACAGAGGAAAATAGATGTTTTAAATAACAATAATTGATAAAATGATTATATAGAACATTGAAACTTTTCCAAACATGCAAAGATTTCATTGTGAAACATAAATTCTTAATTTTACCATTCATAAATTTTTAGAGAGTAATGGTTTTATCCTAGAGTCTTGATGGAATATTTTAATTCTTTCTCTGAGGAAAGATTGATTTTGTAGAAATTTGGCTGGGTATATTATGTTCTGGTATTCTGGATATACTTTTTCTGAGGTCTTTGCCCTAGAGGAGAGAGCACTGTGTGTGTGGTTAATCAAGGAAGACACTAAATATATTAAATAAAAGGTGAGAGAAGGAATTGAGGTAAAAAGGGTGAAAACAAGAGTGTACCTTGCAGCTTATGGAGAACCTATCTACAGTGAGATATTATACTTGAAATTAATTTATCCCCTTTTTATGAGCTTTTATGTTATTTATGCTAGTTGTGTGCGCCTATTTTTTCTTCTTTTATATAAATGTTAACTGATATATAGTTAGTTTCTAAGCTGTGGGAATGGTTGGACCAAAGAATTGATTTCTTTTTTTCTTTTGTATTGAGGGTTAGTGTTCTTTAAATTACTTTAAAAAAATGAGAACTCACTGAAAGTTGTTCTTTTGATTGATTTTTAAGACAAGGCTAAGTGTAAAGGAGGAATATGTTACTATCAAGTTTTCTGGTACAATCTTACTATACAGCTAGCACACATATTTTTTCCCTGAATTAAAACTTACACAAAGAAGGGTTTTTATATTATCTTTTTGTTGCAAAGAGTTTGCATGATTCTCAGGAAGGAAATTCATATAAGACATCCAAGTGAAAATGGGTGTAAATGGTCTGGAATGTATTGATATACTGATACACCTCAGTTGCCAGAATGAGGTTATCAGGATGAGACTGAGCTGCTGTGCCACTGCACTGGTACTCAGACCATGAGTCTGGGTATCCTCTTACTGATCCCTGCACCACAGGAACAGGCGAGATGGAGAAAAATTCCTGAAGCTGTGGAAGGGCATTTACAGGGAGTAACACATAACACTTACAGAAATTGTAGCTGTTTCTATTAATAACTGGTGAAAACAACAAAAAAGCTGAAGAACAAGTTCTGGATACTTATTTTTCAAGACTCTCATTGAATCTGGTGAAAAGCAGAAAGAACTGATGCATTCATATTTGGAGAGTATTTGAAGCTCTACAAACTGTTTCAGTGTTTCCCTTGTGCTGTGCCAAGAAAAATCTTTGGAGACTCCCATCCATTGAATCTACTCTGGAGCAACAACTTAATTTTTAAACAGATCTTAAAGTCTAACAGTAAAAGCTCTACTTCTTGGCACATTGCACTTCCTAACCATTCATATTTAAATTGTATGAATCTTAAATATTACTAATGGAATCTCCACAGATGAGGAAATAGTGAAGAATATTATTCTTCTTCATTTTATGTATTTGTGATTGTGAAATCTGTGAACTTTAGATTCAAGGAAGCCAACAAAGGATATGTACTATATTCCTTATTCTCTTCATACTCTGTTTTAGACCTAGAATTCAAGCTGCCAAAACTCAGAAACTTTAAATGCCTTTGTGCTTAATTGTATTTAGATTTAAATATAGTGACTAAGGGCTGTATCAGATAATTCAAATTCTCCAGAAGTGTGCTGCACGTGTCTATTCAGTTTACTGGGATTGTCTCTGACAATAGTAGAAGTTGTGCTGTTATATAAGGCCTTGTTGTTTATATTACTCTCTTACAGAAGTTTCAAGTGATTGAATGTGAGGAGCACTATGGCACCTATCTGAATATCTCACAGTATTATATTCTTTGCTTAAACCCCCTTGCATGTTGCATGATAATTGACCTTAATCTATTGTTCATAATAACAATAAAAAGGAAGCTTGAGCTTTCAGAGTAAATTTCTACTTTATTGAACAAAAGGTAGTCTAGTGTATTTGTGCATAAAGTAGGAAAACCCCCTGTGTGCTGAGGTTGCTCACACGCACACTAGAGAGAGAGAAACAGGATAACAATAGCAGCTGGAAATTTTTTGCAAATCTTTTTGAAATAATATACGTTTTTAATATTCCTATTAAAATAAATTATTTTGACATATGCACTATAACACCTGCAAGTGCAATCTGGTCAACAAAGACTTGTACTTCTGGTACATTTCAGCAAAGTTTTCCTTCTGCCTTCCTCATCATTCTTCATAAGAAAAATAAAGAAATTGTTGTTCAGACATGTTTTGCTGGAAGTGTTTTGCTTTTGGCTAATATTTTCCACTTGGTCAGCCAGCTTTTCTTCTGAGATCTCTCTGACAGGTGCTCAAGTCTTTGGCACTTCTGGCTCTGTAAGGTGTAAGGCTGGCTTTAGATTTTCTGTTTTCTTCTGGCAAACTAATATGTGCTGGCAGAAGTGCTTCATATTGGCCTTCTCTTCTGAGAGGCAATGATGGTGACAGATTGCCATTAATCACACACACTTGTAAATGTTTCAGCCAAAAGGAACTGGAAGTGTAGAGCAATTATCCCTACTATTTACCCCCTAAAATTCTTTTTCATTATAGGCAAGTTAGCTTGAAAATACTTCCATTCTTTATTTGAGTAAAAGTGATGCAGTTCTGCATTAGGACTCCCATTGTGACCAAATTCCTTTGCAGTCAGTCTATATATTTTCTTTTTCATTCATTTCTTAGTGTTCTGTGTAAAATCTGAATGTTCTCTGGATGCTGCAGAAAGAGTGAAATCTGCTTTTTACAGTGATTTTGTGCCCTGCATTTGCATTTATTAAAGTGAGTTTGAGTTGTCATATTCCAAACCTCTTGTGTCTTACTATTTCACAGTGTGGGTGGAATTTTCCTGTGACAGAGTGTCTGTAGTGAACTGGGCTTTGTGGAAATGTTTTCATGCTGAGGAACCAGATGGGTGGGCACCAGAGTAGAATATATGTCTTTGTCTAAAATAACATGAGTAGGAGACTATTTATTGTTAGTTGAATTAGTGAGGTCAGTGAGATTTTTCTATAAAGAGTAACTGTCCTTTGCATGATTTCACATTCTTATAACCAGTAATTCTTAATTTAAGAGCAATCTAATTGTTCTTGGCTAAGAACTTCAAAGATTTAATGTTGAAATGAATATTTTTGCAGATAAAGTGAGACTTTCTGGAATTCAGTCTTTGCAAAAACTCAAGATCAGTAATTTAGGTAGGCAGATTAACTGGGTATTTCCTGCAAATTTTGTGTTTACTTTGTATCTTACTCTTAGCAAGATTTTTAGCATTGTATATGATTAAATAAGAATATTTGCCCCAAAAAGATGATTTTCAGGACAGACCAAAAAAAAAAAAGCAAAATAAAACTATAATGAAAATGCATTTAATGAAACAATCTTTGAGATAGAGGATAAGTCCCTGTGAAACCTTGGAAATGTTCCTTGGTACTGAGAGAACCTGATCAGGAGTGAATGCATAGTAGAAAGTGAATTCGTCCCATGAGGCAGCCTAGGAAATGGGGGATTTCAGAGCAATGCAGTGCATCTATTAGAACAGTATTTGTTTTTTAAGGGTGCTACTACAAGAGTGGTTGCTGTTTTCCCCTGAGAAGTCATTGTAACTGCTTAATGAGTCTGACAGAGGTTTCCCACACATGCTGTGTTTCTGAAATGCACCCATGAGAATTAAGAAGAGAATTCATCTGTTGCCAATGATCCTCAGGGTCACCTTCAGGCAGTGCATGTGTAAGGCAGGATAGAAACCCTACAATTCAGAAAGAAAAACAAAGCCCCTAATAATGATCTACTTTAAATTGTTCAGATGTTATAGGAACACTCCCAGAATGCTTCCAAAACATTCTAAATGTTAATAAGCTAATATGACTCCACAAAGGTCACCTGGTGGGATTTTAATAAAAATTATTTCTTGGAAGAATTTCCTCCAATCCTTCAACATGAAAAAGAATTTGTACATCCAGGATCTGAAACACTTCCTGTTCTTTCACAGCACCACTCACTCTGGAAGATAGTTCTGCAGAGTGAATGGGAACCCATGTGTTACTGCAGAATACTGTGCAAAACCTATGGTGGTGGTTTCAGACCACCCTAATTTTATTTGTGGTCAGCTGCTACAATGTTAACATTATCTGATGTGCTGTGCACTTCTGCCTTAGCTGTGGTGTGGAAGTATTCCATGCAGAGGGCTTACAGTGCATTTTAAATATTTTTTCCTTTCTTGTTATTTCTGGATTTTCTTAAAGCTAGAAAGAATATGAAAATTTGTGTTTCTTGGCATGCCAAAAACTTTGTGTCAGACCAAACCCAAAATATAAAATAAAGAGAGATATTTGAATGGACATTTGTATCCTTTAATTCCTAAGGCAATCTGCTCAGGGTGAAAGCATCAGAAACGAGAAGGTCATTTTAAGTGAAGATGTTCTGTTTCTGCAAACACTAGGAGTTATTTTTTTATAGCTCTTGAAAGTCAAGAACCCTTGTGATTTACTTTGGGAATTCAATTGAAATCAAACCTACAGGGAAAACCTAAGGCTCAAATGCTGACAAGAAGTAAGTGAAACCAACTCCTGAACATCCACATGCAGAACAAAATGTATTTTTCTTACTTGTAACAAGGTGGCATATTACAATTCTTCCCCATGGGTGGTGAGAAGAGCTGAAAACTAACTTAGACCTGGGTGCAGGTCTGTAAATTCTGCTAATGCAAGTTGCATTTTGAATGTAGTCTATAAATATTCATTCTCTATTTCCTGGTGCTCCCTGAACACTGCTGGGTCTTTGATTATTAGTGGGTTATTTGCTGGTGGAAAAAAATTAAATGACAGGAAATGATTTATAGTGACTATCATCCAGGTGTCTGAATGGTCTGTTTGGTTTTAAAAATATTTTAGAGTTTTTAGGTGCTGTAAAAGGTTTTGTTTTTAAAAGCTATGCTTTCTAATTTTAGAATGTTAGATATAGAATATAATCTTGCAAGTTACATCACAAAATGAGTTCTGATAGTATGCATATATATTCTTTGTATTTCTATTTTATCTTCCAGTGATTTCTGCTTGTCTTCACATACTGAGCTTGTACAATTTCAGTGTGTTAGCTTTCTTTGCTTTTGTTTCCAGACTTTAAAAAAAAACAAACAAACAAACTGCCCAGTTGACATTGATAATTAGAAATTCTGATTTTCATGTGACAAAGGAGAAACTACAAATCAGAACAGGAAGACAGACTTGCTGTAGGAGAAGGTGTTGCCAGGCCCATCACCAAACCTGGGCTGGTTTGGGGTGTCCCCTAAAATCAAGGATGTGTTCAGTAGAACTGGGATGTGCCCTGAAAGGGGGAAAAAACTTTTGGGGAGGAGCTGCCTGTGGGTGATGGTGAGCAGCTGGGGGACGTGGCAGAGGGGGAAGAGGCAGCTGCCAAAACAAAATGAATGCCATTCCCGCCAACAGCTTTGTGTTTCTGTGCAAATCAGTGGCTTACTGATGGAATTACTTATTTAGAGAGGTACGTTTTCCAGCTTGTATCCTAGTTTGTGACATAAAATACCATAGGCCCTTGTGAACTGGGGGATAATAGGATCAAAAACTCCTCAGACTTATCAGAGTAACTTTTTTAGTCTAAGTTTTGATCTAGAAATAAATTTGGCAAAGATAGTAATAAATCTTCATTTAATCTTAATGTTTAAATGTTGTGCTTAATCTGGGACAAGCATTTGCAAGATATTAGTCTGTTATTAAATTTGTTTTGGTACCTGTTCATTGAATCAACAATTATCTTGAAATTTCTTGCAAATACTTGAAAATGTGGCATTATAACCTAAAAAAGATGAGGTAATTTTGTAAGCTGAAACAGCTAACTGTAAAAATTTAACTGCCAACCTGATTTCAGAGTGTGCTATTTTATTAATTTCAATGGAAAACTAAAGCTGCCACTTCTCAGTCTAAGGCTATGTTTATCAGTAAACATTAAATATTAATAAAGTAAATTGGATATATCAGCACTTTCTTGCTTTCTCTGAAAGATGTATAATGTAAATTATGTCCTCTCAACCTGTCTCATCTGAATTCTTTCTGTGAGGGTCTTAATTGGATTTCCTTATTACAGTTTGTGCTGGGTTCATGTCAGCTTTGTGCTGCATCCTAGCTCTGGTTTCCATCAACCAAGGGAAGAAGTGAAAGGATACTGAATGAATGAAGGTTATGATCTGTTGATACAAAATCAGCCTTCTGTGCTTGTGATTTAAATTATCATCCCATAGCTTTAAACTGATCTTTAATTTTTAAAAAAGTTATTTTTCCCCCTGGAAATCTGCAGTAGCTTCTGGGATTGAAAACTGTTAATTATCTTCTGCTGCTTCTAAGATGGTCCTCCTTATTGACATCACTCTGATTTGTAACTGGAATGGCAATTCCAATTCCTCCATTAGGTTCTGATTCCGTTGGCTGTGCTGTTGGGTTCGTGGCAATCTATGAGTGTCAGGATGAGAGAATAACCCAGAAAAACAACCAAACCCCAGAACAACAATGGTGGAAATTTAGCTGCTCTGATTTGGTTGCTTTTTTGATTTTGTAAGTAGAAACTCCAAAAGATGAATTTGCATTCAGCTCTGCCTGTATGAGCAGACCTGCCCAGGCTGTGTCTGTGCAGTGAGGCAGGCACCCTCGGGGTATTTGCAGGGTGCAGGATCCCAGTCAGTAGTGGGGCTGTCAGGAGTCTGGCAAGATGCAGGTGTGTTATCTTGCAGGCATTAACATCACATGAATGTGGTGGTTGTAATGTGGTGGCATTCTTAAACGAGTTGTGCTTCTCAGATTAGGGAGTGCTGGGCAGGCATTAACATCACATGAATGACAGGGTGTAATGTGGTGGCATTCTTAAAGGAGTTGTGCTTCTCAGATTAGGGAGTGCTGGAGGGCCTCCGCGAGCCTCCCATGCTGAAGGATGCAGAATGTGCTGGATGAATTCTTGCTTTCATTCCAGGCAGCCTACTTTCTATTTTTCAAAAAAGTAATTCATTCTGCAAGCCCAAGATGCTCAACAGTTGAATCCGCACTTTAAACTCTGAATGTGCTTGCGTTCTGGAGTAGTTAAAGCCCAGTGCAGACTTTCTGTGGTATGTAAAGTTGTAACTAGTCAGATCAATGCATTTTCACTTCTGAGATGTATGATATGCTGCTTAAATTGATGTTGTATTTTCACTTGTCAGAAACCTTTTGCTTCAACTATCTTGATTTTGTTGTGACAAATCAATCTTAGGAGTAGAAATGATGAACTTGTCTGGTAGGTCTCAAATAAATGAGCATTAAGTATAAATATTTTGTATTCCTAAATAAAAGAAGATAGGTGTTTATATTTAAGTCACGTTGCTTTGCATCCTTTGTTATGCTGCTGTAGTTTTATTATAGTTATACATTATGCCAGTTCAACGTGGTTTTTATTTTTGTACGTAAGTCTAGTCTGTCAACAAAATTATAGGAGAATGAATGATAGCTTTAAGCATATCTATGCTTGGTTTTGTTTCTGTCATCCTCTAGCTTCCTTTCCTCAAACTTTGGACTGCTTACGGTAGTGCTCTCTAGAGGCAGAATTACTTTTTAACATCCAGTTTTAGAAGTGAGCTATATTTTTATTGCTCTGAGCTAACAGAGAAGCACAATTCCCCTAGAGGCTGTTCCAAACAACTGTAAGAAAAGAGACAGAAATATTTCAGGAAACAGATTATCCCTGACAAATATATACAGCTGTCTAATAGAGCAACCTCCTCAGACCCATCCATGTCACAGGATTTTTTTGGTCTCTCTAATCTTCTTACTTTAACAGAATCCAGTTTTGTATTCCATTAGTATGCATGTGTATGTTCTAATAGTCTATAAAAATGCTGCATGACCTACTTACTGAGAACCTGGTTTTACATCCCATTAGTGGGCATGTATTTTCACAGTAACAGACTTTTAAAAACACTGTGTGACCCATTTATTCTGCTTCATTGGTAACTCCTGATGTAGTGTGCATGTACATCTCCTTCCCCATTGTTTAGGAAAATGAGAAAACCTTCCAGTGCTGATTGAGAGCTCTGTGCTGTTTGAGCTGCTTCGACACTAATAGGATGCTTGAAAGCATTTGCAATATAAGAAAACGGGATGTAGATGAAGCAACCTGTACTTAGAGAAGGATTAATATTGCAATGTATCCTGACCTATTTTTTAAAAGGAGTCCTCATGTTACTGATTTATGATTCCCTGTTGTACTCACTCATGCTGTACTTGATTTGGTTTTCTCTGAGATTTACTCAAGATGTTGAGGAAAAAGGAATTCTTGTAAATGAAGAATGTGTCCGTTGTTTTTTTAATCCGAAGTGTAATTCCTAAACATTGTGAAGGACTGCATTTTTTTTGTTTGTGACCTGCCATCTGCCTGTCATTTGATATGCTTTATTGTCCATGATACCCTTGACTTTTATAGACTTCTATCAAAATTCTTTCTTAATCTTGGCTGAGGAGCCTTTGAGTCACAAAGCTATTTAGTATCTTCGCTCATTTTTGTCAGCCTGCTCTGTACATTGTATTTTCTATTCTTTTTGAGGGCAGGGAGACACAAAGTTGATCATGTTCAAGATGTTTTGCCATGAAATGCATAATGGTGTTTTGCTCTTTGTTGCTTTCTTAACGCTCCCTAAGATTAAATTTACTTCTTTTTTGACTGCCATTGCATAGTAATCTGATAGCTTCATGAAATTAGCAATTATAGCCCCAGATCTGAAATCCATCTGAGTGTTTATCACATATGAAAGTGACCAATTCCTATTTGTATGACGGAATGTAGCCTGATCTGCCATGGTGAGATCTTTGTTGGATCTCTTCTTTTGCCCCATACATTTTCAAGGAGGTAGAGTTTCATGGTACAGTGCCATCCTTGGAGTGCCCCCGGGGTGCCATGGATTTAGATGATCTCTGCAGAGGTCCATCTGCTTCCAGACATGCCCTGGAGTGTTTTACATCCTGAATCAGAAGCATATGGTAGTGGTTTTATAATATCCCTCTCGTTGTGTGCCCATACTGGTGAGGAGATTATGCACTGGATGAGGTAGGGGACTTGACTACTTAAGGTTAACCCTTGGAGTTCTCATCTGTCTGTGAAATATGTGCATCCTAGCAGGAGCTGAGCTGCTTACATCCATTGAGTGTCTGGCTCTGAACTGTTTTACTCCTTGTCCTTCCCTACATGTGCCCAATAGTAACTGGTTTACAGCCACAGCACTACTCAGATGAGTCCCAGAATTAGAAGAGAAATAGAGATATTCCAGTGCCAGGAATAAATGTGCATGGCACAGGAGAGGAAGGCAGAATGATCTAGTTCAAAGGATTTATAAGAATATGTGAACACTAGTAAGAGAGGGGATTGTAGTCTTCTGGGAGTATTAAAGTGTCTTTGGTGTGAAGTTAATCCACGGAACTAATTGTATTTAATTTGGGAGTTTCACATTGTAGTTTTCAGGCTGAAGTAATTGCATGGAGGAATTGCACAAAAGCCTATGAACAGGTTGCTTTATTGTACCTCATCCACATGTAAATACTTTCCCTCCTATTATAGTGAAAGGGCTTATTTACTTTAAACATTACCTAGGTTCATTAATTGCAGTATTGGAATTTTTAGTGTAATGGGAAAAGTTGTTCTATCAACAGAGTGGCGTTATAAGATGAATGTCGTAGCTAACTCCTGATGCATAGTTAATACATTTGATCTGCAGTTAATCACCTCACACGAGGAGGGAATGGTACCATAATAAATAGTTTTTCTGCCAACAGTATGTGGCCCACAAAGCTAATATTTAGAAGACATTTTGTCTTGACCTTTCAGTTTGGGAACTCAAAGTGTAGAACTCAACACTTGATTTAATTTGGAAATTTTACATTAAAGTCTTGATAAAGTTTATTTACTGTGCATCAATAAAAGGGATTGGAGAATGCTTAGGAACTTTCTGAACTCCTCTTTTAGTCTGGCAAAACAGTGTAGCTCTCTTGTTACCTATAAATCATTCAAAGTACTGAACATTATATGACATAAATAAAGAGACGTGTAACCTGGAAGGATGCAAGATCAGTTTTCAGTTACACAAGGCACATGAGGTAAGGTAATTGATCCATTTGACATGTAGCAACATGAAAAATACATTTGGTTCCCTTAAACAATTACATATATGTTATGTTACTAGTTTTAGCTTCCATGTGCTTGCAAATGCTTCTGCTCTGAGTTCAGACTTGGGAGACAGCTGCTGTTTTATGCAAGGCGAATAAATTGAAGATGGGAGTAAGCTCTTTACTTGTCACATAGAAACATGACTGCTCAGAGACTGGCATTTGATTATTCCACAGTAATACAAACAAGTGTAGAAGGTAAAATGTCAGTTGGGATGGTTTTACTTTTAACCTTTATTACCTGTATTTAAGCTCAGCTGAAGAACTTGGAGTACCTCTAATCTTGAATGGTCTATTGCTTTCATTTGCTAATTGCTAATAAATTTTAATATCATGTTTATTACATTTATCTTTTATTTTCAGAACTGGTTCCTTCTGTCATGTGAGGCTTTACTAAATGACATATAATTTTCCATAACATTAGCTGCTGGGAAATTATAGTTCATGATGTCTAGGCCTAAACAGTCAAATTCTGTTGCAGAAAATGTAATTACAGAATGTTTTAGAGCTGTGGAAGCTCTATAAAGCATATAGACATCAACACTACTTATTGGCAAAATGACCTGTTTAGTTCAAGAATTATTGTGTAGGTTGCAGTAGAGTAGTTGATCAAGGTTGCAGTATTTCACTTGGTTCATCAATATTTGTGAATATTTATTAGCTACTTTTAATGATCCAAATTGTGCATTATGTAAGTCTGTCTATTGTTACCAAAAATTAGTTACTGCTTTCATAGTATAAATCAAGGAATAGCATCCTATTTTAGTTTAAAATAAATCTTGATTTTTAAAGATTTGTAAGACAAATATTTTTATAAAGGATAAATTAAAAACTTAATTCTTGCCACTTATATTGGTGATCAAAGCAGTGAGTATCTGTCTGTCTCCTGGGACTGTCTTTTGAATAAAAAAATAACAAAAATTAATTTGCATTGCACGGACATAATTTGCAATTGGGGGAAAAAACCTGCTACACTAGTTGATCAAAAGAGATTATTGTAGAGAGAGTGCCTGGCAGAGGAGACAATTCTGGAACAAATGATACTGAAAGTACGTTTGTAAGTGAGTCAACTTTATTTGAGGCTAGAGTTAAAGGACGAACAAAGGCATACTTATCCATATTGCTTTCTGTGTTGTTCAATGTGTAATAGAAATAACAAATCTTTCCATGTTCTGCACCTCCCCCACACAGTGGTACCTTTTTTGGTTTGTTATATTGATCTTTCCAAAAAGATGGATCTACTGTACTACTAACAGGGATAAGGTAGTTATTAATCTCATTTAGCAAACCCCCTTGATATTATAGCAGCTGTCAGAGTGGTAGGGTCACTGCAGTTATTTGTTTAATGTTTATTTTATTTCTGATCTTGAGTGAAGGTGATTCTGTATAACTCTGCAGCATAAATAAATTAAAATTGCGTGATATCAGATTGCAGTTTCAACTCATGAAAAGCTGGGTAATTTTGGACAACTTTAAGCACCTGAATACATGAACCAAAAATTAACTGCCACTACTAAATAACACTAAAATATACAGAGTGGCTTTTATTTGTATTTCATTCCGTAAAGCAAAGCAAATGAGATTTACAGAAGATGTCTGAAATAACTGAAATAAATATTCCACTTTAATTATTATAACAGATCTTAAGCACCGCTGGCTAGCCAAGAAGTTTTATGAAGAGGAAAGGTAATCTGAAATTTTATTAATTAAGCAAGTTCTACAGGAGGCAAATCTTAAGAGTGTAAAGAATGGGAACCCTAGATTTTTTGAAATAAGAATTGGAAGGGTATGCCTATGATAGAATTTTAATGTGGATGGGTTATACTTTTGAAATTAATCTCCTGATCATTCCAGACTGCAATTCTTTGCTGTACCTCATGAAATTGAACATAAAACTTTCATAATTTTGTATGATGTTCCGTGGGACTAAAGTGCTGTTGTGGCTTAACCCCAGCCAGCAGCTAAGCCCCAGAGAGCTGATCACTCACTCCCCCCCAGTGGGATTGGGAGAGAGAACTCTGGAGTGAATGTTAGAAAATTCATGGGTTCAGATAGAGGAATGGGGAAGTTTAGTAGGGTGTGGCAAAGCTGTGCACACAAGCACAGCAAAACAGGGAATTAATTCCCTGCTTTTCAGGGGCAGGCAGGTGTTCAGCTCTCCCAAGGAGGGCAGGGCCCTGTCACGTGCAGTGGTGACTTGTGAGGACAAGTGGCATTGCTCCAAATGTCCACCCCTTCCGTCCTTCTTCTGTCCTTCTGCCCCCCCACTTTACATCCTGGGCCTGATGTCACCTGCTCTGGAGGTGACATCAGCTCCCTGTGCTCAGTGGGGTCACCTGTCCTGGCTGTGTCTCCTCACAGCTCCTGTGGCCCTGTGAAAAGCAGGAAGGGCCTTGGCTCCAAGCGAGCCCTGCTGAGCAGTAACAAAAACATCTCTGTGTTATCAGCCCTGTGTTCAGCACAAGCCCAAAGCACAGCCCCACACCAGCCACTGTGGAGAAAGTTAACTATATTCCAGTCAAAACCAGCACAAATACAAAATACAGTCCTGGGAAGTGTGTCTTTTAGGGATGTTGAGACCTTAGTGGCTTTGGGTTTACTCTGCAAATCTGCTGCTGTCAGTCCTTGCTGCTTGAGCATGTAGGCACAGCCAAAGTTGGGGCCAAAGTTTCGTCAAATCTGATATCAGACTGAAATCATGATACACCACAAGCACTTTGCCATCCAGAGATGCTCTTCCACAGAAAAACTTGTATTAATGAGGAATGTTATTAAGATATTACTCCTTATTTCACAGGAGTAGGAGTAGATACTTATTGACATTTGTGAGATTTTATGAGGAAGAGAAGGGTGTTTGACAATTGTGGGAGGAAGAACAATCTTTGGGCACCTTTGTGCTTTTCATGTAGCACATATCCATCATGTGAGGCTCTCTGCAGCCCCGTTGGAAGCCACCTGAGATGCTATAATTTCTTTCTTGCATTATACTCAGAGTTTTGCACAATATATGAGATCCCTCCTGTAATCCAGTGCGGTTCAGAGTTGATAGAATTCACTTTTCTCTGGTCGTTGAGTAGAGTAGGACACTTGGTGTAAACATCTGTAAATATTTAAAACCTGACATTCATCCCTGATGGATAAAGGACAATGCAATCAAGGACAGGAGGTAGGGATTAGACTAAATATTAAATAATGCAGCTGGGTAAAGGTAAAAGCTGGCCAAGAGACTGCAGCAAATAACAATTGCCTTCTAGAGGAAGGTGAAGCATTAAAGCTGTTACTATTGCAGCAGGTATTGTTCTGTGATAAAGGTACAAGCAGGTGGTAGGTTCTGTTCTCTTAGAGAAAAAATTAAGAGCACCACAGAATTTGTGCTATTGATTTGTATCATATATTTATGTCATTAACCTGAGTAGCATTGCTTTAATTTAAATTTAAATATCTCTGTAGAAATTACAACTCTTTATTTAATTAAAATTAGTGAGTCTTAGTTCAAAGTTACAGAATTTTTGTATTTTTATTTAGGAAGCCAAATAGATATTTTTTTTCCTTAAATCAAAGGCACTACATAATTTAAAGATTGCTGAGGTTCCTAGAATGAATGCTAATGAAAATTTCTGGGTTAATGCTTCTCTGTATTCAGACTATTAAGTGTTCACCTTTGTATGAATGTTCTTCTTTCTCTTATGAAGAAATAAATTAATAATTACTTTTTTCCTGGAAATAATAATTACTGTAAACATAATTTGAGCCACATTCCCTTTTGTTAATTTTTTTCTCCATTATGTTTTGTGAGAGAACTTCTACATAACGTTTCCCAGTAATATCTTGAGTATGGTTAGGAAAATGACATAGAAAAAAATATTACATTAGAATATACAACTGGTGCAAATATTTATTTTTGTTGTATAGCTGAGATAAACTAGTTTACCATTTTGATTCATCTCATGTGGGATCACATGATCTCTTCATTTAAATAGATATTTCTTTTTTTTGTGCAACTTGAGAATGTCTAACTTTTTGGCCAGTACTGTTGACATTCCTACCTTTGAGAGAAATCAGGTTAGAGAATTTCTGGGAATCTGATCCTAATTCATCTGGTATTGATTTAGATTAGGCCACTGTTCCTAGTAGTTATTAAAACTTTTGGAAATCAGGAATGGGGACGTTTCAGAAATTAATACTGCTTTAATGTGCAGTGGTTCAAGTATAGATTTTAGCATGGTTTTGCAAATAGGAACTGTCACTTCTATCACCAGCAGTGATAGCCTTTTGGTATGTTATTTCACTGTTTACTGAAAATACAGAGAGGTGTAAAATATCTTTATTATATCGTCTACAACCTCTTCCATCTGTGAGTGCACTGCCACAGTCTCGTTCTCCATCTGTCCCTGTTTCTGTCATATGCTTGGTTCAGTAAAACCTATGGGTGTTTTCTTTGGAAGAGTCTCAAACAGAAAGTGAGTGAACACAACTGAATGAAACGTTTAACCATATTGCTGTTATTTTAATGTTCCAAATTTTAGTACTAGTCATTTAGATTTTAATTGTTCGAAGTCAAATCCTGAATATAAATTGAGTTTGGATTTTTTTTTCCAGGGCTCTTAAAACTTTTTATGTTTAATAATCTGTAAAAAGACAATGGATCATGCTTTACATGCTTGAATGCTTTGAATCTAAACCAGCTGGGAATACCAGTTAATAAGTTTAACAATAATGGGGATCATGTGTTCTATAGCGAAGTATGACAAATAACAGTTTAAGATGTAATTGTTTTACTTTAACCTGATATTTCTGTAGATATGGGATTTTTATCCATGAAGGGAACTCTAATATAGTTGTGTCTAGAAAAACTTCAAACCTTGAGGTCACTTGTTCAGGAGGAATTCTGCTCATGATTCTAGTCCATCTCCTTATTTGGCCTTGTTATTTGTGTATTTCCACTGAAATACAGGATCACTGGTAACTGGAGACTCATATAACACTCAAGTTAGTAAGTTATAAATTAATAACATGTTTATGGAAATGAACATGATAGTGAATGAATTTAGAAAATCACATGCTGAATTTTCTTGCTTTCTGTGTAGCATTACTGTTTTTACTGCACAGTTCTAATTGTTGGTGGAATGTCTGGGAAGATAATTTTCCCTGCCTCTCATGTTTTTAAAGCTGTATATGTTAGCAGGCTGCTACACCTCCCAATGCTGTCCTCTTTCTCTGCTAGTTCCATAATACTGCACAATGGTAAACATTGTTTAACACATGTGGAAAACATGAACATATTCACTGATCACATTTCAGGGATCAATTTAGTCTGCAGATTATTTTAGGGTACTAAACAGTATTGCTTTTAATTCTGAAATCCATTTCATAAAGTTATAGACAGATAGAAATATCTTGGATTTTTCCTTCTGGACTCGACCTAGAGTTGACTAGAATTGGCATATCATGAAGAAATAGTTTCATGCTTTTTAAAGTTTTTAATAGAGACCATTATAATGAGCTGTTTTGTATAATCAGATTAGCAAAATCCAGTAGCTTTGTTCCTCAACTGTATTTCTGCCTCTGTGGTCACTTCTTTCCCCTGTGCCCTGTCTTTGTTAACATAGCTCAGTGGATCACTGTCATCTTCAGTGAATGCCTGCCAAGGTTTCAGCTCAGCTACTGGCTGGTAATCTTGGCTATAAATATATCCCCCGTCTTCAGACAAGCTCCTAATAAATGAGGGAAATTATTACTTCACACAAATCAGAAATTTTACCGTGGATGTTGTGTGTTAGATATCTAGAAACATAAAATCTCACTTGGAAAAAAACCACATCTGAAGAGCTGCTCCATACAAATCTTGTAAAAGTGCCCTCATCGTGTTAGACATACAGAAACATAAAATCCCACTTTGAAAAAACCACATCTGAAGAGCTGCTCCATACAAATCTTGTAAAAGTGCCCTCATTCTGCAAGTTGTTGGTAAGTGCTGGTGCTCCTGTGCTCTGGGTGAATGTTTAGGGGGGCTGGCTGTCATGTGTGGGTTGTTTGCAGCAAGTCTAGCACAACAAAGCCTCTGACTTGAGCTGTAGGGGCTGTCTCTGTCAGTGCTGAGGAGCAGGGGTGTGTAGGTGTCAGCAGATGGGAGTTACAGCAGTCCTCAAGCAGGATTTTTCCCTAGCCCACGAGCATATGTTCAGTGCTGGGAGGACGTGCTGAGCCGCGCTGAGCCTTGGTTATGCAAGGCTCACTGGAGTGACAAGGCTTTTGGAGAGGGACTGTGAGAGCAGCAGGAGAGTTCACTCTCTACCCAGGGTTCTGATTAAATTCAATTCGTGAGGCAGAGCTGCTCTTTGAGCACTGCCCACTGCTGTTGGCCTTGTTATTGAGGGAGGAGATCACCCAGAGGCATTTTGGTAATTTCTTTGTCAAATCTAGAACCAAGACCCTGCATAAATAGAAGAAGTTAGACTTAAATTATGCCTGGACTTGACGTCACTGATTTCTCTTCCTTTAGGAAGCTGACTTGCATGGCCCCAGACATCTGCCATCATTCACCAGGGCAGTGTCAGAATAAATGCTGCTGTGGGAAGAAAGGAAAAAATATTTTACAATAATCTCGTGTATGTTATTTCATTCTAATGATCTGTCTGGAAAATTTGATGGGCTCTACTTCTATGAGGGAAGAAAACAAAGGAAAAATGAACAAACTGAATGTATGTGTGTTCTAGCAAGCAAATTAAATTTCCTCATTGGCCATAGATACACTGTGGCTTGACAACACAGATAAATACCTCTACCTCTTAACCAAGGGCTGTATGTATCAGTGAAGGATGAAAACCTGTTCAGATGTTTAAAGTGCATGGAAATCCTGCTCTGTGTTCACCTGTACTTGTGCAGCCTAATGATCCTTTTGTTAATCCCTGAGCCAGGGACTGGATCAGAAAATTACCCTGGGAAGGAAGAAAGGTATTGCAGGAGAATGACAGGATAAGTGGATGAAGTGTGTGTGTGTAACCACCCGCCTCATATTTTCTTTTTTCTTCATTTATTTTGAACAATACTAGTTTATGAATTTTCCCTGCACTTGTCTGCTTATCCAACCTTATGTCACATCCTTGTTTGTGCTAATACAGCAAACTAATTGAGGTTAAAAATAACCTCTATCTGGAGCACATACTTACAGGCACAAAACCACTGAGAAAAGAGTGAGAGCATCCAAATTTGTCTAGCTCCTCAGGCTAAATTCCAAAGTTTGCAGAAGAATAAAGCTCAGGAAGGAAAACTTGGGTGGGTTGTAACAGGTCTCTGGAGAGATGAAATAAATGTTCACAGGTCTTGTGAGAGAAGAGTTTTGAGCAGGAGCATCTTGTAATTCAGTATTGTGTGAGTTGAGAGAAGAGAAAAATATTAATTCATCAATACTAATACACTGAAACCAAAAGTGGGGTTATTTCTTTTTCTTTTTCTTTTTTTTTTTTCCCTAGCATAGCACTGTTCCTTCACCTAAGCAATCTTTTGGTGATGACTAGAGAGAGCCCCAGAACAGGCAGCCATCAGTAGTAAATATTTTTGCAATCTGATAAAGGAGTATTTACTGAAGCTGATAGAGGCAATTGCTTCTTAGTGATACTTTGAATTGTTTTTTTTTTTAAAGTTATAGTCTTGGAAGTGCTATTGTTTGTTTGAGTATAAATTGTCTTGTTATACTATTTAGATGTATGAACAAATGAAATAATTTTGTGGTAGTTTTCCCAAAGTTACATGCATAGCAATGATTAACCCTGTCTCTGCTGTGCTGCTACACTGAATATTGCTCTGGTTTTCCTTGAGTTTTCAATATCCAGCTTTATGTTGGCTGGATCTCGAGCAGATGTTATAACAACAAATTGAATAGATTTCGTAATCATTAATATGTTAGGTTCTGTTTATCAGAAATATTTTGTTTTATTCTTCCCTCTGCACCCTGAGACAGACTTTGGAGAGGAGTTGGGGTCAAGAGGTTTCAGGATATTGAGGTGGCCTCTTCACTTTCAGTAGATATTTATGGTGAATTTTGCACATTTTTCCCCCACATCTTTCCAGGAAGTGTGTGAAGTTTGGCTGCACATTTCATCCTCTGAAATGCCCATTAGTCAGATGAACTGCTCTGGGTGTAAGTAAGGGGAAGTTCAAATAAAAGTATATTTGGGGGAAAAAAAGGGAAAACTTCTGCGCTGCTTCTGATATATATATCCTTCCAGGGTGCATACTGTGCTTAAATGGTTATACACCACCCTTTTTATATTTCAACTCTTGTTTATTTATATCGACATATTAGGATGCTCCAAAACATGTTTATTTTTATAATAGCCAATCAACATGCAGGAGAAGTAAACCATGCAACTTGGGAATTGCTTATCAGCTGTATAATGAAGATGAATGGCATGCTAAATCTTATCTGATTATGCAAAAGTAGCTTTTTATAATAGCAATGCCTTTGCTTTGCAATTTGTAGAAAGCTGGGAATCATGCATCTGATTAATCACGTAAAATTAAATTGAAAGAAAGGAGAAGAGAAAAAAAAAAGTGATGCTGTATATTCTGGGTCTTTCCAAGCAGGTGGCATTTCCTGATGCATAAATTCTTTGTGGGCAAACTTCAAGAATATCAAATGATAGTGAAATTCATAAGTTGTACTGAGCCTAATTAAGAAGTGGTTCTATTAATGTGACTTCTAGAACAGCTAATATGATCTCTAATGGCAAATATTTGCCAGGATTTGTTACATCATAAATTGAATTATATAAAGCACAAACTAAACTCCCAGTCATTGACTTCCCTGTGGAATCTAATTGTAAAGCAAATTTGTTGATGATATCTTCAATACTAAATTCCTGGATCCGGCTGAATCCAGTTTTTATTTGCCTTGACTCAGAAGTTCAGACCTTGGAACTACATCTACTACAATTCAGTTCTTGATCTTCTTGCTTTTTTTCCCCCCTCCCCTGTGTGTGTTCTCTTATTTAGAATTGTATCTTCAATACTAGATTCCTGGATCTGGCTGAATCCAGCTTTTATTTGCCTTGACTCAGAAGTTCAGGCCTTGGAACTGCATCTACTACAATTCAGTTCTTGATCTTCTTGCCTTTTTTTCCCCTCCCCTGTGTGTGTTCTCTTATTTAGAATTGGAAAATGCACAATAAAATTTCTTGCATAAGTTTTGCATGTCCTTGAGATCTGAAACATTGTAATGAGATGTCTCAAAAGGCACAGGATGGCTCATGCTGTGTTCCTGGGCCACTCTTTCATCAAGGAGAATCATAAACCTTGGAAGATTTGCAGGTGTCTTTTCTTGGGAGATTTTCAGATTGATGCAGTTCAGAAATTCTTTCTGCAAATGAATGTTACCACAGCAAACTGGGTCTGTGGAGGATAAGAATTGTTTATTGTCACAGCAGTGACAAATTGTCTGTGCAGTAAATGACTGGAGCTGTTTTTAGGGCTTAAAAGAGAAAGGTATCAGAAACTAAGGGGGAGCTGAGCCAGATAATGTGAGTATGTCTTCTGTTCATCCCCAGACCTTCTGTGAAAATTAGGGCGATTACACAGCAATGAATGGTAATGAAATCAAATTATGTTATTGTTCAGCATCATAAAAAGCCAAACCTAAGTGCTGTTTGTGAGTGCTTTTTCATTGGTGTGCCAGAATATAGCTTGCTTTTTGCAGGGATTTTGTGTTGCAACACAGCAGTATTTTCTGCACATTACTTTTGTCACCAGCACTAATCTCCTCAATGGTGTCCAACTCCATCATCTCTGCATTATTACCTTGTTTATAACTGCACAGTGTTTCTACTGTGCTGCAGAGGAGGGTGTCCTAGTTTTCCTGAAATAGTGGCTGCTTGAGGATAGGAAGCTAAGGCAGTGACTGCACATTCAGTTTCTGGTGGTTGATTGAATCTAGAAGCTTTGTGCCACATTTCAGGGCTGTTCTGAAGTGGTATAGGATAGGTTATGAAAAGATAAGACTGGATTGTATGAACTCAAAATGGATCTGAGTGACTCATTGAAAACAAGATGCCCATGCTTTCTTTCCTCAATGACACAGTCCCTTCTTTTCCCAGCTGGGAACTTCACAACAGCATTCAGAGTGAAACATTTGTAGTGTGAACTCCCAGTCTCAGAATGTGTTTTAATCTCAGGGCTGAAATTCATTCTGTTTTCTGATGGGAAACTTCAGCCACACATAGGAAGACAATCAAGGACAGGCAGCTGAAAAAATGTCTTGGAATTGGTTCAGTCAGACAAAGATCATTGCTTTGAAACCTATAGGAGATCCTTTAATCTTCAAATGCTTTAATTATTTAATTGAATTCAGGATTCTTTTGTCTTTCAAACAATATTATTGTGGGCAGAATGTGAATTATGGCCCCTGGCAGAAATTGGAGTGCCCCATGTTTTCACCTGAGGGGTGCACCCAGTTTATCTGCTGATAACCAGGACTGCTGCTCTTGGCTCAGCCTGAGGAGCTGTTCCTTGGTGAAGGCATTTGCCTCACAGGCTCATGGGGAGTGAAACTCTGTCAGTGGCACTTTCAAAAAGGAGGCAACATACCCTGAGTCTGTGGAAATATAAAGTTCCATCTGCACAGTGCAGAGTAAGAGAACTTGTTCAAAATGCAGCAAACAGGACATGCCTCTGACAGGTTTGCTGACAGGTGGCTGCTGAAGTCCAGGTTGGAAAGTCACCTTTGTCTTTTGACATCAGTGTGAAGAGGATATAATTCCCTGCTGCTTTGGGCCAAAGCAGTTATCCATACCAGCACAGAAGAGTACAAAAGAGGCGTAGAAATTTAAGTGATTCTCTTACATATTTTTTTATACTGCTCTTAGAGTTCAGAATAGGGAAGGATCAGGTCTTGATAAGTGTCGGATGTCTAGAAATATTCTGACAGTATGTCCAGGAGCCAGGAAAGAAGTTTGTGATGGCAAGGTTGTAGTTTTGTTATAGGGAGCCTGAATGAAAGAGTTGGTTTCTTATATGACCCCAAGCTCTGTGCCAGATGCTGATCCACCTTTTTGGATCAATTTTTGTCTATAAATAACTGTTGTTCTCTCTAAAGCTTCCACTATGGAGGATTTGACTTTGCAGAACTTCTCAATGCTTTTAGCACTTCCAGAAAAGCATCCTTCGTTCTGTGGTTTTAATTGAACACCATTCATTGTACCCTCAGTCTGTAAACAGAAGAAAAGAGAGGTGTCAGTCTTTTCTTTCCAGTATCACTTTTCTGTCTACCCCTTGATGAACAAATCAGTGTCTTTGGTTTTAAAAAAATCACCTGAATTTCCTAAATGTTTCCTTTATTTATTTTGAAAATGCTTATTTTGGCAAAGGTTTTTCTTGGTGTGAAGAGTTTAAAGGCAGACAAATGAAATACAAGTGAAAAAAGGCTTATTGAATAAAGATTCAATTAAGCATCACTAGCAATAGGTCAGGCCTTGTGTAAAAAAAAAAGAAATTCTGTCTGTATGATGTTTTCCCTTACCAGATGGAGATTGTGACATCCAGTCAACCTTCACTAAGAAACTGCTATGAGCATTGAGCTTCTGAGCACAGGAGCTTCTCTGTGCTCCTCAGAGATTTGCCATGCAGTTTCAGAGCAACCTCTCAGTGGTGTTAAAAAAAAAAAGTTGCTCAGATGGTGGTTTTTCAGCTTGGTGTAGCCTGTAAACTTCACCTATAAATGTCCCTTCCTTTCCACATTTGCCTGTTACAGGTGCAAGAATTCCAGGATGAGCATCTTGATTCTGCTGTGTTTGTGTTTTGTATGAATGTTTCTCAGTGAAATCTGTTCTGGGAAGTAAGAATTCAGAGCATGCCTGCAAAATAACCCTTCGTGGTTGGAAATGCAGAATGTAGGCATTGATCTCAGGCTCATTGGAGGGGAATCGTGTCAGCAGTAGTGAGATGATTGTTGGATGTGTTTCCTGGTGTAGGCAGGGGCTGGGGTAGCACTGCTGAACTTGATTCCAGCTGTTAGCAGGATGGCATCTGCAATTACTTGTGAGACTGACAGTCTGTATTGCCTCATTTATAGTTTTTAAGGGTATGTAAAGTGCTGTAGCACAGCTGAGGCAGAATTTAAAACCCTTGTGAAAACATGGGAATGCTGTGTTGTTGTAATTAAAGGAAACTGATGCGTGACTTAATGGCAGCTGAGCTGAGAAGAAGAAATGATAAATTGGCTTTTTTACAAAGCTAAAATCCAACAAAAGGAGGACCTTGTGGCTGGAGGCTATAGTGGTTGGTGTGTGGATTAGGTATTCTCTAAACAATTACGAAGAAAGTGTTTGTGCTGCTGCACATTTAGAGTGGGTCAGGGAAATTATAACATAGTTGTCTATAGTAATATTAATTAAATTTAATATTTACTGAAGAAAAAAAATCACTCTGTTTAGAGCCTGTATTATTTCACGTCTGTTTGAAGAAGAGTGCCCATTTGAAAATTATAGGTTGATAATTGTTTTTTTCCTCTTTTGAGTTAGCATAGGTAGAATCTAGTAGCAAACTTGGCAACTACATATGAACAAGTAACTTATGTCAAAATATATTAAAATAATCAGAATGTCAATGTTAATAATTAAATGTCAATCAGAGTGCTTGGGTTTTTTCCTTTTAACTTTTTCTTGTGTTTCTGATAATTTTGTTGGTTTTCTCTTTTGTTTCCTAGAACATTGTATGAGTTTCTCTTTTGTTTTCAGAATGTATTTTTCTGTGTTCAGGTGATAGTGATTTTGGTTTTCCAAGTCCAAAGGGTGGTCAGGAATGTATCCAGTACCCCCCTTTTAATCTCTCTGGGTTTATCTGTGGCCGTGCTGCAGGCTCAGCTCTTGGGGCTCCCCTGTGCTGGCCAAACTCCACGAGCAGCTGGGAGTGCAGGGGAGGCTTCATCCAGGAGTGGAGTCTGGCACTTGTCACCTTCATCACAATCAAATGAGATTTGTCAGGTTTATGATTTGTGTGTCTGGTAGGAGCCATCTCAGTGTGTTTCTGACTCTTCATAATTAATGAGTTTTTGAAGGAGAGATATAATACAAACAATTCAGTGTAATACAAACACATTCAAAACAGCTTTTTTTTTTTTTTTTTTTTTTGTCAGAACTACTCCATTTCAGGCAGATGCAGAGTTCCTTCAAGGTTGTTCTTGAGCGTATATTGGAACAGTAGAACTGCATCCCTGAGTACTTAGTCTGAGTTATTATTTAGAGAAGAAATTGAGGAGTAGTCAAGACTTTAAAGCTAGCTGTATACTAAATAATTGAATACAGTTGGAAATAATCCTATGTTTATAGTAATCTTTAATGAATGTGTTTTGTATATAACTTTGCTGACAAGTTTCAAACTGAACTTTCTTCCTTGATCTTTTTTCTTAAGTCCTTGGATTGACCACTACTCCACTACTTGAAATTTGTTTATTTCTTCTCCAAGCTTTTAATCTACAAATCTGTACCCAGACACCATATGATACATGCAGCCTTCTTCAAATGGAATTAACCCACTTCGTGTAAAGACAAGTTATGTTTGGATATATTTTGTGAAAAAAAGCCAAACTACTTAAACAGTACCTATGTCAGTTTTTCAAGTGTAGAAGTTTACTGCTTCAATAGTTAAAGCTGGAGTTCATATGCACCTCATTTTGAAAAGGTTTTTTTTGTGCTGTGTAATTCTTGCCAGCTGACTGAATAACCTTGGCAGAGTGCAGCCTTTGCTTCTTTTTCATACATATTTATTCTGCTATCCCAGGATCATCCAATGGGAATTCATTACTTCAGCAATGATTGAAGAAATCTTATTTTTAATCTAAGTAATTTTCTGTGAAGTTTAATTCATAACGTAAGAGCACCTCCTGGGTAATAACTAAAAATTATTTATTTTTAATGAAAAGAATTGCCTTGAGTCCTCAGTGTCCAGCAGACTTGCCTCCCACTCTCCAAAACTCATAGATCATCTTTACCATATCATGTTTAATATTTCATTACAATTTAATTACTGGAAAAATTCAAGATTAACAATAAAAATCGTCTTGGTTGGACTTAGGGGAGACTGGTTTCCAGTTGGCTCTCTTATATTAAGAAACACAAAATTGCTTTGGGAAGAGTTCAGGCTAATAAGACTTGCAGGCTCTATTATTCCAGTTTGAGCACTGACACAGATTTATCAAATCCCTGTGATTGTGTGAAAATGCTCAGTGATATTTCCAAATGGCCCTGAGTTCTCTGGGTTTTATGTTCCCAAAGAATTTTTAGCAGCATCGTGGTTCTAGTTTGCATTGATGAGAAGTGAAGAGAAGCCCCCTGAGTTTCTGGGCTGGGCAGTGGGAATGTCCCTGCAGAGCTGATGGTGGCACTGGGACCTGCAGGGCTGCTGTGACACCAGGCCCTGCACCAGTGTCCCCTCCTGCTGCTGGGCCTTTTCTACTTTGGGAATCCCTTTTCAACCAAAATATCTACTTCTGATTGCATTTCTACAAATCACAGCTGGCCTATGCAAAGAATAGCTGTACCAGATATACTATTTATTGTTCTGTAGGTTAAATGCTAAAATAAATAAACAACCCCCCCCACCCCAAAAGCCACAAATCAAAAGCCACACTAAGCCACAAACATGATTCTTTCTGCCTTGCTCTTTTTTAATTTTTTTTTTTCTGGAGGAAAATATTATATACAGCTCTTTGCAACTTAATTTAAAATTCAGTGTAATCACAGATCAGACAGCATGTTAAATCTGAGTTAAAATCTTGGCAGTTTTTAATTTTAAATTTGGATGCCAATTTGCACTTCTATCTTAATGAATTTAAATAGTTCCATGAATTTTGGAGAGTATTCAGCCTTTTGGGGTAATTGAATGTTTTCTTTTTAATACCTAGTGATGGCAAATATAGAAGTATTAGAATTTGGTGAAATAAAGTGATACCAGACAATGATCTAAAATCTCATAGATATTTTTGTATTATTCTCTAATTAATTTGTGAACTATTTTGCATTTAGGGAACAACTCCTGGTTCCTACAGTGTCATGAGATTTTGTTTTTGCTGAGTGCTCTTTCAGCTAGATGCCTCTAAAACAGCCAGAGAATCATTGTGGAGCTGTGCAACTCTAGAATTTTGAAAGGGTATGTCAAAAACTCAAAAAACATTGTGGCATCTGCATAGGTTGACTTTTGAAAATACATTACAATTTATTACATGTAAGTTATTTTGTAATGTCTTAGGCTGTGCACTTGTAATCTTGTTATTCACAGTTTAGGACAAAGCATTGCTAATTGTCTTTCAGGAATTATTGATGGTGATGGTGCATGCAACATCTTTTAGTTCCGTGGTAGCTCTTCCATTTTAGCTGCGAATGGGTATAAAATTATTGAGTTACATCTTTCAAAAAAAGGTTGTTTCTCTCCATGCTGTGTGAGAAAAATTAAAATATTTACAGATGATGTGATGTATTTTCATGTAGAATAAAAAATGAGTGCTTCAGAAAATGTAAAGGATGCCTGCTTTTAATGGTGAAATCTCAGAAGTGCTGTTAATACCCTTCTGATTAATAGTGAAAAGAAAGCGATGGACTGGACAGTATGGACTTGAATCTACAGGAAAATCAGTAAAAAGGAGAATTAATCTACATAGCTTTAAGCAATGCCAAGGCCTGATTCCTGCTACTGCTTATCAATCCTGGTAGCTTTGCCAGTTGATAGAAAAGCAAATTTTATTGATGATTAGTGTCTGTGGATGTATGGCATCATGACTTAGCAGAGTGGTGCTAGGTAAAAGTGGAATTGTAGAAGGTTCTGGACTGAGACAAAGCTTCAGGCTTTGCTTTTACAGTTAATTTGCCTGTTTCTGATTTATTTTCCCCATTAGGTGCTGCCTATGAGCCCCCAGGCTGAACTATACGTTTAAGGTCCACTTCAATGTGAACTGTGCCAACAGTGCTCCCAAATGCCTGATGCCTTTGTTCCCGTTGCAATGAGTAGCCCAGAAGTTATATTTATTACATTTGCTGATATATTCCACAGACAGGACTAACAGGAATTTGATTTGAGGTGTCTGTTAGTTGCATGATATAGCTGTAGTCAATTGAAGAACTTTAGATCTCCAAAAGGTTGTGGGTTTTTGATTTGTTTGGATATATATACTGGATATATAGGTAAAGGAACCCTATGAAATATTCATCATGATGAATTTCAAATTGTAAATTAATGATTTATTTGTCTTTGACTATTGACACCTTCACAGTGAAAATGGATTTGCTTTTCATATTGATATGTTGCTCTAGAAACTTCAAGAAGTCAGCTTATTCACGGTTTTTTTTATTTATTATCAATGATTATCAGAGGGAAGGTTTGCTTGAAAAGTTGATTGAAGTCTTACTACTTGGTGAATAAAGTAATTAAATCATACCAGCCAGTAAACACCCATAATTGCAGAGATAGTGACAATCCCCCATGTTGTTCCTTGGGTGAAAAACAAGGTGCAAAGCTTAGAGCATAAATTTGGAATCTAAGGCTGCCTGAATTTAAATTCTGATGTTGTTGCTTGCCCTTTATAATTTAAACAAAAAATTTAATCTTATTCCTTCAGTCTTTCTGTGTGTGAAGGATGGGACATTGCTTGCCTCTGAAGATGATGGTTGTTGGTAAATCACATAAGCTCAAAGCATCATGGAACTGTGACCCGGTGCCCCTGCAGCCTCTTCACTCACTCTGCTTTTACCTCTGACTGGACAGAGTCCACTCAAATGAATGGTTTTGGGGGGACTGTCTATGTCCCTGTAATTGAAGTTGGTTTTTCATTTTTTCCAGGTATTACAGTATTGTATGACTATAAGGTGCCCCTGCAGCCTCCTTACTCACTCTGCTTTTACCTCTGACTGCACAGAGTCAACTCAAATGAATGGTTTTGGGGGGGCCTGTGTATGTCCCTGTAATTGAAGTTGTTTTTTCATTTTTTCCAGGTATTACAGTATTGTATGACTATAGTTTTATGTAGTAGAAATTGCTGTGCTGCGTTTGTTACTGGTGAGTTCAGAAGCCATTTTTAATTTCTACAAAGGTGTTCTGATAGCAAACCTTCTATGAGCTTGGGGTGTGGGCAGAAAGAACGGGAAAAGCCTCTTGCAGTGCTTGCCTGTTATTTATTGGCTAAAGATATACTGAAAGTGTTCTTATAATGGAATTTCAAAATGAATCTAGAACTTTATTCCTCCTGCTATAACTCCAGGATGGTCTGAAGAGGTTTTTTGTTTTTTTTTTCCTTTGTTTCTTTCTTATTGTTGTTCACAGTCACCTTGGTATATAGATGTGTGCTAATTATCCTCAATCAGTCTTGGATGGTCTGAAGAGGTTTTTTGGTTTTTTTCCTTTGTTTCTTTCTTATTGTTATTCACAGTCACCTTGGTATATAGATGTGTGCTAATTATCCTCAATCAGTCTGTTTAAATAATTTACAGTGTAGTGGACTCAAAGGACTCTCTAGGTGGCAGGTCTGATTTAGAATAACAGTCTTTGTTACAAGGGCCCTTTTCTTTCAACTCTGCCCTTCCTTCTCTTTTACTGCAATGTCACTTGTTTTGGTTTTTAGGTATCTCTTTTTCAGCAATATTTTATTTAACACTGTCAACCAGATACAAGCTGCTGCTGTAAGTAATGATACTGTTCCAGACTTTCCTCCTCTGTCTGGCAAATTGTTTTCTCCTCTGTGTTCACTTTGCTCTCTGCACAAAAGCAGATGCTATTCTCTAAATATTCCAGTTGACTGTGTTTGTTTCCATTAGCAATGTCTGACATGCTGCATTTTAAACCTGGTCTGTGTTTCCAAAAGCTGATTCTAGGCATTGCATCCAGCCAGACAGGACTCTTAGCTGGCACTAGCCTCAATAGCTTGCTTGGAGTGCTTGACAAAGATTTAACCCCTTCTCACAGATTATTAAGCTAGCCAGTCTAAATAAAAACATTTGGCAAAATTGCAAGCGGTTTATGAGAATTTTTCTATGTATTTATTATTTCTATTCTTTTAGAGAGATTCAATTCATGCAATGATTTTTGTGTATAAGTTTTATTTCCTTCTGACAGAGAAGGATATATACTCAGTTACACTCTTCATTGTTTCCATCTAGTAAGTGTTGTAAGTTATTGCTAAGTGTAATTAGCATTCTTTGGTTCTATTTTTTTCTGCTGTGAAATTTCTCCCTGATCAGAAATGAAATTTTCTACAGTAAAGGGAAATGTGCTGTGGTTATATGGACTGTCGAACATCACAGAGCATATTTGGTAGGAGTTAAGTTCACTGCTGCTACTGACTCCAGCTCACTGCAGTAGTTACTGCAATGCTTTGTCTCTACTGCTGAGCAGGGGAGAAAGAAGGGCTTGACCTAATTTCATAGTGGACACTGTGCTGAGGAAGCTCAGTCTGGCACAGGAGTTTCTCTGCAAATTACACAGGAAAAGCAGATAGTGTTTTAAGGGCATATTGATTCATTATTGTCTCCTGGGTACAAATTCACATGTTGATACATTGATGCATCATTAGATCCAAATTGCTGTTGTTTCTCAAGCTCCTCAAGAGAATATTCCACCTCATTGATGTTGTTGTGTCTTGGATATTTATTATTCAGGGAAATAATATCTGCAGGCTCTGTAGCTTGAACTCGTTTATGGTGGCTCCTGAGCTGGGAACACATTTATCTTCTTGTAACAGGGGGTAGTGACATGCAGAGCACATTTATTCAGACTCCACTTAGTACAAAAAGAGGGGGGAGACCCTTTCAGGGATCAAATTCTGTCTTGTACCTCTACTGAAATCAAAGTCAACAGAAGTAACTCTTGAGCTAGACTAGAACATGACAAAAATACAGACGAGTCTACCTTTCTGTGTCATATTGGTATCACAGAGCCTTTTCTGGTTCTGCCAGGAGTTAAGGAATGCAGTCTGAATCCACCCTGCCTGTCAGCCCTTTTCCACATCCATTCCTCATTTTTTTCCTCTTCATCTTTTCCTCTGAGTTTATTCCCATCCAGTCCAGCCATTCTGGGTGTCCAATTTGCTTGTGAAGTGCTTTTTATGTCTGACTGCTGTGTAATGCCTAGAAACACTGGGTGGTTTCTATGGACAAAGCCCTGCCACGTGTTGTAAATTAAAGTCCATTTAGCAGGCACCATACAGGGGCTGTTATCTAGAGGAGGGGAATGGATCCACTCTGCTGTAGTTTTCCATTAGTGTTCTATTGTAAACTGCATATTTTCACAATTCCTTTTCAGTTTTTGTTTGTGCTAGTCAGTAATTGACATTTGTTTTCTCACTATCATGACCTCAGGCCTGGAGGCTTAACTCACATTGCAGTCAGTGATGTCACTGGCAAGAAAAATCCTCTTGCTTAAATGGGTAATCATGATTGAACAAAATGTGTAGGCCCTCTTAGACCTGAATGGAATGCAAGTTAGAGCTGCCTCAGTAACTGTTGGCAGCTCTTGTGTATCTTGGGCAAGTGAAGATGGAGATCTCTGATTTTTTGTGAGGCTGGTCTGTTACAGCTCCACTTGTGCTTACCCCGGTGTAGGTTTGTTTTTTCCTTTGTGTGTTTGGTCAAACAACAGTGTGTGTCCAGTTTACAGAGCAGAGCTGGGAACAGCCCAGGAAGCTGTTCTGTGGCCTGAGCTGCTCTCTGGTTTTTCCTCTTTGCCTGGAACTCCTACTACTGCTCAAAAAACCTAGAGAAATGGGTGTTAACTTATGGGAGACCCCAAGGCAATGCAGGTGGAGCCTGGGACTGTAGTGTATAGAAATAACAGAAAGATATTAAAAAGCTGACTTCACTTCCTTGGATTAACTTTTCTGATTATCTTATATTTATTTAGTTGAAAATTCATCTATGATGCTTAATGGCTTTCACTACAAAGTGTACAGTATGCCCACTTGTTATTTCATATTTTGCAGTGAATAATTCATGGTGCTAAATTGATAGTGAAGGCTTTCAGCTGTAATTGCTGGAGTCTTTGAAATATGAAACTGAATTCTTACAATGAAATGGTCATAGGCTGAGTCATTTAGGAAGTTTGTTTAGGTAAGCTGTCAGCTACAGACTCTGTTTGAAAAGATACTTCTGTTCACTTGGTTGCCTATTGGGTTTATCCTCAATTTAGCTTTTATAGATTCATCATTTAGAAATGCATTTATACTCTGTAGTGTGTGTGTGTGCATTCATTCAGCATAGAACACCCAGGAGAAACAGATATTTTCCAGACACAAACTGTAATTTTTCTTTCTCTCTGCCAATACTTATAGTGACATGTTTTAGAATATCCCAGTTCTGCTTATTAGTCTCAGTCTAGTTGTTTGTATCAGGTCTTGATTATAATTTCTTAAAAAAAAATTCAGAATTTGTCTCCTGAAGATTTATTTCTATGAATTTTTCATAGTACAAGTCAATCACACAAATCTGGTGCCAAAATGCAAAGTGATATGAGAATACCATCAAAATAAGCATGTGTAAACAACTGAATGCTTTCCAGCACTTGCTCAGCTGTATTTTACAAATAACATTGAATCCATTTATGTTGATTTTATGTCTGCTAGCTGAATTTAATTTAATACAATAACTTAGTATTCTCCCCATATTTGTTCAGGTCTTTAGATTTCAAGGGATTTGTGAGAAATGTGTATTTAATTCAGATTAATACAGTAATGGTAAATTATTCTTCTGTTTTCAGTATTTGTCTACAAATTTGATTTCTACAGTCACTAGCATGAGAATATAAATGAAAACTAGTAAAACAAATGGAGGAAAAACAATGGAAATTATTGGTCTATTATTATTCTTTTCTGTAAGTTTCTCAAGTAAATCACTGGAATCATGTCTACCTAAGCCAAATGGTGGCATTTGCACATGCCAGGAATTCTTCATGAAAAGTCTCTTCCAGGATACAGACAAAGTGATTTGAAAAAATGTTTCATATTTTCTTGCTGGGACTGGTTGAGCCTCCTGGTGACAGCCCAACACCCATGAGCTGATTATTTCGATGCAATTTTAGGTCTCCAGAAGACATAAAATGTATGAAGAGCTGTGCACATCCAGTTCCATCTCACAGATGTTCCCTTTGGTATTTCAGCAGTTTCCTGGGTTCAGTCTCCATATGCAAAGGAAAGGTCAGTCCTGCACTGTGTTCTTAATTCAGGTGTCATCTCAATGTGGCATTAGGAAAAAACATTATTTTAAGTAATGTGTTTGAGATTCAGAATGGCAGCTAGATTTAGTTTGTTATGATTTTAATTCATACATTACTACTTTCCCTCCTTTTGTCAGATATTAGCTAAAAACTGCTTTGAGGAAAATTTAATTCAGTTTCTATATTTGGCTCTCACATTTTAACCTCCTAGCAAACAAAATAAAAATGGCAAAAATATTTCTCAGTCTTAACTGAACAGTTTTATGTAAAACTGTCAGTTCTGAGTGTACAGGTTGACTTGAAAAGCTGTCATATAACAGACTTCTCTGAATGTATCTTTTCAGGTGCACATCAAATGGTTTCCATGTAGTAACTGGAGAATGGAAAATTTGTTCTCAAATTAATCTTGGTGTTCTCTGTTGTCTTTTTTTCTGCTTTATTTCCCTAAGAACATATATGTATATTTGCTGTCTTAAATCTCAAATTAATCTTGTTCTCTGTTTTCTTTTTTTCTGCTTTATTTCCCTAAGAACATATTTGCTGTCTTAACTAACCAGTGGAAATGGAATTCCCTTTAGGATTTTGGTTGCATCAGCTGTTGATGTATATTTGCTGTCTTAACTAACCAATGGAAATGGAATTCCCTTTAGGATTTTGGTTGCATCAGCTGTTGCTGAGAAGTGAAGCTGCAGGAACAGCTGTCAGTTTGCTTAGGTTAGCTCAGCTGAATGATGAAAATTCTCACAAGTTGATTTTTTTTAAATGGGATATTTACTTTCCTAAAAGATATTATAACAGCTTTTAAAACAGCACTGAAAACTCTTCCATGTCAATCATTTTGACTTCATGAAATATGTGAGGTCCAACTGCTTGTGCTCCACTACTGCATTTACTTGTGTTTTGATTCATAACAAGATTTAAAGCAGTCCTCTGCTGTAGAGTTAATGTTTTTTCCTCTTATCTTCCACATGACAACTTTTGATCTCTAAATATTTCTCTGTCAGAAGCAGTGAAACACTGAAGTGTACTGTGTAAAGCTGTGGATTATAAGGGATGGTTTTACCAGCTTGCCTGATTGCTTCTGCTGTGTGCAGCTGAGGGAGACCACTACAAGCAGTAATTGACTGCCATGGCTGATTTCATTGTTAGTCCTTTATCCCCAATCTCAGGGATAAACAGTTAAGTGGGTAGTGATTACATTATGCACTAAAATGTGTGCCATTTTACAGTAGAATAAACAACCACAGAAAAATATGATGAAAGAGCTCCAGGTAAAAAACCCAGAAGCTGTTTACTCCAGCCTTTCTAGTTTAATTCACAGAGCCACAAATGATATATTCAGGAATTCTTTTTGCATTTTGTCCACAACAGTGTTCTGTAGCAGGAACCACCTAATCTCTTGATTATTCTCCTTTTGTATTTGAAACTGAGTCTGCTGATATTTTCTTACATCAAATCTTTTTAATTGTAAACAGAGTTTGTGCCTAATGTTGACACTTTGAGCTATACCTGGCAGAAATACAATTTGGAATCTATGATCTTAGGGGAGTTCTTAACTCTCTAAAGACTGTGCATAACTTCCCTAAATGTCCAAATATACTTAAGACAAATCTAATTTTTAGTATTCAAGGAAGAAGTTTGAGGATGTTTAAACACCTTAAAGTGTTGTCTAAATATCTAAACAATATCTCCTGGAAAGAATCTGGTTTATGTGTGTGATGTGTTACATTGTTAGAAGGCTGACATCAGCATACACAAACTATGTGTCCTCCCTTCCCTTAACTACTTTTTCCCTGAGCAAAGCTGAAAACTGCAACCTGTGTAATGAGAAACACTTGTGACCAAAACCAATGACAAATGTGTAGCATTACACAACATTTTTTTATATGTGTGTGTGTGTATATATAGATATACACCTACCTAACTCATTACATTTTTTAGGACACTGATATATCAGATTTACACTTATGAAACAGCCAGATTCCAGACAGTGCAAATCATACTTTAATATATTATAAAGCTATATAGTAAGCCCACTCCATGGGCTTCACATGCACATAAAACCAAGAGTTACATAAATAATATCAAATGACAAAACTGGAAAGCAGTTTCTGCATACTTTATTTTACAATTCCTCACTAAATATATTTACAGGACACAGAGTTTGCTTTAGTGCAATACATAGTAATGTTGCATAAGTACAAACTGTTGAACTTTTCTAAAAAAAATTAAAGAAATAAAGCACTTAACTGATGTTACAGCTAAGTATGTAAAGCAACGTTAATAACTCTGAGTGAAAATGCTAACAGCATCTTTTCTTCTCATAAACAATTTCTAGAAACAAACCACAAACCGGCATTACATATTCCAAACTACTACCCCTTGTACAGTGCCATATCATTTAAAAAATCACTTTTTAAAAGCACATATACTGTACTGTACAGCAACCTGTTTCTACAGATACTGACTTACTCTTTTAATACAAATATGATATTACCGTGGCAGTTTTGAAGAACAAAGTTATCTCAAGATATCAAACATCAGTAACAAACTCTGATAAGCACAGCTTCTTGAGAACCTGCTTTAACAGCATTTCTTCACAGTGATATTTATGAAAGGTTGGAAAAAGAGATTAGCATAAAATATTTCCATCCTTTTCAGTTTTTATGCAAAAATCATTACTTTATATTGGTAATTATAAAATTACAAACACTTTCTATAAGTAACTGCATCTGTAGTAATGATAGAAAAAGTCATCAGTAAGACACCTAAAATGAGGCTTGCATAACATGAGAGTTTGAAGAAAACTAGGTACACCTCATTTTTAAAAGAAGAGTAAGGGATGTAACTTAATTTAGAATAAGCAACACAGTTTAACAGCGATAACCTATTATCAATTAAAAAAGCTACTTACTTATTAATAAATGTTAAAAAATAATGAAATTGTGATGAGGTGAAATCAACATTTAAAAAGAGATGATGGAACATTTACTCTTAATCTTAGTTTTGGCACTTCATTGGAACAATTACTTTACCAAAGACCAAAATATGTATAAAAGATATACAGCTCCTTGACATACCTTGCAAATATAGTACATAAGTACTGGCAAACACTGAAAACATAGTTAAACATTCCCACAGATTTGCACATGCATGCACTAGTCAGACAACAGCGCTGGATTTATGTTCTCGGCGGTGACAATCTTGCATTACTTGGGTATCTTAGGCCGTTTCTTCAGCAGATCGTGTTTCTGTTTTAAGTCTTACAAATTCTTTAGCAACTTCATCATTGTTCCTCTGAGAAAGTATTCTAAGGATCGTCAGGCCAGTCTCATCCACGGAGATGCTCCTGAGCAGGGGGTACCAGGCGGCACAGCCGCCCCTGTCGGCGATGGCCTGCAGCTGGATGACGGTCATGCCGATCACGCGATCCTCCCGCGCAAAGCAGTAATCCTTCACCGACAGGTGCACCTCGTAGGCTCCTGGCTTATCTTCATTGCTCAGCAGGCTGGGAGGATTAACAATATGGATTTAGAACAAGGAGTTCAGTTTAATTCCCACAAGGAATTAATTCATTCTAGAAACCTTGGGCAAATTAAAGTGAGAGTGAGTGGTAGTTTAAGTTTTGCGGTTCCATTTTGTTTCAACAGGATGTCTAGTTAAACTTTCTACACAGGTAACCCTTCAGATGGATCGGTGATAGAGCCTCTGTTCTCAGCAGCCTCAACAGAAACAGAATTCCCTCAATAGCTGGGACAGACAGCTACCTTTCCCTGGAAAGGACAAAAACTGTTCAGCTGGTTCCCCAGCTGTCAGCACCATTACTTTAAATCAGCTTCAAAATATACAGAAAAATCCCTGGCAGCAGGCATCAAAAGGAGCTTTGTGGTGAGACACAATGAACTCATTTTTAGTCAGGGTTGGAGGGTAAGGGGAGGAAAATAAATTGGTCTCAGGAAAGGACAGAGAAGTACTAAATTTAAAATTCCAGGTTAGGTGGAAGCTTCTTACTGATTTAAGGGTTAAATTAAACAATACTATTAACACATGCACAACCCAATATACATTTTGATATCTCTACAGGTATTATCTAGAAATAATAACTAATACTTCTGTCCAAATAACTACCTTGGCCAATAGATTCCTAGGGATAGAAATAGTTTATTCCTCTGTAGGGAAATTAATTGTAAATTTAATCAAGTTTTGTAGGACTGAAAGCTTGGTGACTGCCATTCATTTTCATATGCAACAAAGATACAAATTAGTAAATAATTTTGAAATGGTGTCTATATATCTATGTTAGGATGGCTTTTTTTTGTTATTAATGGTTCAAAGGTAAAAGTATTTTAGGGAAATTTTCAAAAAATATGCAACTCCTAGACATAAAAGACTTACAATTGGAAAGTTTCATTGTACTTTGGTGACCAGGTGTTGCTCTTTGTCTTGGTTCCATGTTTTCTTTTCTTGTCACTCAATTTAGGACCTAGTATGCAAACTTCCACAAACGGCCGGAACATAGCTGTTGTTTGCCAGTTTAGGTTATTAATTGCTACAACTATAAGAGATAAAAGAAATGAAGTTAAATACAGTTCCATTGGAAGTGTTCTGCTTAATTACCCTGTGTGACTTGGAATTGCCAGTGAAAGGTGATCTGAGAGCTTTCCTGGTAAGCTATCCTGGGATATCAGTACCTGGTAAGCCTAGGAGGATGCTTTGCTCCTTCCCTGCCAAGTAAAGTCTGACTACTTTTAGGTTCAAAAGTATCAAATATAAACATGTATTTTACAAATCCTTTACATTTACAGCTTCTTTTTGCCTGCTACCTTCACTGCAATTAACAAAAATCAGCTTATACTAATCTGAATGATCCTGTGTTTCTGAAATTCAGGTTGTGCAGAACAAAGGCATTTTGTTAAAAATGTAGCTTCTTAAGACTTGGTGCAGTCATTCACTACTCAGCTTTGCTGTAGTTTTTGGAAGTTGAATTATGTATAAGCAATTGAGAAGTATAATTTGGCACATTTTAATTTATAACTCTATAACTTAGTGTAATAACTTTAAATTATCTACACAGAGAAGCATAGACAGTACTTGTCTGAATAATCTGAACTTTTGCTGATGTTGAGCAAGGAAAAAGTGCACTCCTAATCACCTGAAGTGTACTCAGAGTTTCTCAAGTACTATAATACCTGTCATTTTTTATTTTAGTATCGGTATCTTGGACTTGGAATGTAGTGCTTGGAGGTTTGGTCTTTGTTGTTGCTTTGTTTTTGAAGTTGGCTCTTTGAAACTTACCTTTCACAGTGACTTTATGCTCACCAGTTCCAGGATGGGTAGAGATGTCCACTTGTACAGATATCTCACCCACTGAATTATTAGCAGTTTGACCTGAAACAAGAATTACTCGTTAGCACACCTGGCTTCTCAATGCATCAAGAGAAACAGACACCAAAGGTGAGTGGTATTTTCCTTTAGAAAAACTGCAGAATTTCTGATGTGTTGCACGTTTCAGTGGGAATCAGTAACAGATTCATAAATGATTTTGCCACAACTTGGACCACTACTAACATGTAAATAATAAACTTAGACATCAATTTTTTAATTACAAAATGTTTAGCTTCACTGGCAGTAATAAAGTTTCTTGTATTTGGATAATTACTTAAAGCTGTACTATATGGAAGCTCTGAGTTGGTGAATCATTCTATGGCTTGCTCACAATAAATAACACAATTTTAAAAAGAATTTGCATAAAAAGGTAGTAACCAAATGGACCAGAAAAGCTAAATAGCAAGACTAATAGAATGGCTTTATTTAGAATCACAGACTGAAGTATTATCTGACTATAGTGAAATTTGCTTTTACTTGGGAAGAGATAGGAAATTCTCATTTGGTGAAGGTCATAAAGTCAAAAGCTGGTTTTCTTTTCTCTTGCAAACACTGTGTCATTAGGTCATATATCAGTGAGTAGCAGGTTTTTAACAGAGTTACATTTAACCCTGGGTGCTGAGTTGTGTGAAAAAGCTTTCCCTTATATTTATGTGGATTACCTGGATTAAATGCAGACAATACCTGTAATTCAGAAAGCAGCTTGCCCAGGGTAAGAATCCAACACTATATATATTTTTATATATAGGGTATTCTCATTGCCTTTGTGATAAGTAAATCAAAGAGAGCAGAGACTGGAGGTCCTAGAGCATTAATCTCTCATCCTTTCATATTGTGAAGTTCCACCTTTTCATGTTGTTCAATAATGCATGGAATTCAACCTCAGCACAGGTACTTTTTTTGGTCATGAACCTCATTATGAATGATGCTTTTGATTACATCTACAGCCTTCCTTCAGCTCTGAAGTTGTACATACTGTAACTCTGTTTCAATTAAAAAGCTTTCAATGTCAAGCCAGACAGGAGAAGGGAAACAGGAATTTGCACCATCTAAATCTTGGGGACACTGCATGGGTAGCATAAACTGTGAGAGAGATTGAGAAGTTCTTGAACCCTCTCCCAATCACAATTAGTAATAATTTACCCTGATTGCAGTGGAAGAGGAGTTAAACTGATCCTGAATATCACTGAAATGATCAGCTGGTGTCAATTACGTGTTTTAGCCTCTAGCTTAAAAATAAAACCCCAACCCAAAACCCCAGGAAAGTTTTAAAAGATGGCAATAAGCATTTTTATTTGATAGCCTTGAGAGAAGCCTTTGGATGGTGGTAGTAGTGAAGTGTGCAGTGTTAACCTCTAATAATGACAGGTAGGATTTCATCAGGACAAGAATCTATGAATCTGTAAGATTAGACTTGTTCTGTTTCTCCAGCTTTTTTATTAACTTATGCAAAATATATTCTTGCAAAGGTCTCCTAATGTCTCTTTCCTTCTCCTAGTATTCCATAATTGACAACAGTGCTCCAAGCAGTGAATATGTGAATAGTCTTGTATGTACAGTGCTGCTTGATGTGGTTATAAAGAAATTTGTGCAAAACATCACCCAGTTTTATACTAAAAGCAGTAGACATTAAAATGACCCTGCATTCAATATTGCTGAGAAAACCTCCTTGGCAGAATATCTCAGTGAGCACAGACAGTTTCTAGTGGAGTCTAGAACACAAACTGGGTTTCTTATAGTAATCACCCCATCCATCTTTCTCTCTCTGACCTGCTGAACAAACTACAGATACAATTCCAGGACATTTAGTATTTACTTATAGCATCTCTTGCTGACATTCAAGAACTAAGGTACTTCATTTTAAAGTCTCTGATCTGTCTATTTCTGCTGTTGTGTTTTCTTTTTTTGCTACCACTTCTTGTACAGTCACAGCAGGAATTAGTGATTCTGACTGCACTATGGAAAGGTCCATTTATCCTACTACATTTAATAAGCCAATTTAGCTGACAATAAATCTCTTCATGCACTGCAGAGGATGATTGCACTTTTCTTCCTTTAGTACTGTAATATAACTCATTTGAAGGCTAACAAACTTATACATGATTCTGCCTCATGTTTGAAGACCTTATGGATGTTTAATTATTACTGCTTGCTCTCTAATATCTGCTTTACATTTTATTTGTTGTTATGTTTATATCATTCAAAATACAGCATCCTCTTACTGGTAGGTCATAAAGTGATCACGTCCATTTAAAGTACAGTCATTCTTTTACAGCAAATAACCTGTTAAGAAGAAAAATATCTCCTTTGGCCAAAGATGCTTGCTCCTCAGGGACTAGAAAGGCCTAGAAGCCAGGCTTTTATCCCTCCTGATTTAGCACCTGGAATGGCATCTGTGTGAGAGCTGTTATAACACTTATAGTTTTGACAGAAGACAGACATTTTGGACCAAGGTCCAAGTCATGTATTTCTTTGTGTACATGTCGTGATTATGACTGTTACGACAAAGAAATTTCATTGCTTTCTGTTCCTCGGTTGATATCTTTGGAAAAAGTGAACTTGTGCACTCTGAGAAAACAGCAAAATACATTTTGGACCAAGGTCCAAGTTATGTATTTCTTTGTCATAACAGTCAGAATCACGACATGTACACAGAGAAATTTCATTGCTTTCTGTTCCTCAGTTGATATCTTTGGAAAAAGTGAACTTGTGCACTCTGAGAAAACAGCAAAATATGCAAATGGAAAAATGAGTCATGTAAATTTTGGAAAAACAAAACAGTAACTGCCTGTATTTTCTAGGATAATATTCCTGCTAAATACAAGAGACTGAATGGGTCTGTGATTGTGCACAAAAGGACGTTTCTGTCGAAGGATTCCTTTCTCTTGCTTGATCTTGTAGCAGCAAAAAGCTCTCAAATGAGGAGAATTTTGAAAACTAACTTCTAGGTTTGCATGAAGAAGAGAACCCAGCAGAAATAAATGGAATTCACAGAAAATGAGTTAGCATAACATTTAAGAATGTGGTGACTTGCAGGTTTTTTTGCCCCAAAGTAGCCAAAGATAAATAAGCAAGACTCTAAAAACTTTGTATGACTGTATCAAAATTTGGTTACATATGTTACATGTTTCTCTTTCTCTCCACACCCCCCCTCCTTTTTTTTTTTAACTCTGCCTCTAAGGGTTCAGGATTTCAAGAGCTTCATTACTGCTCTGAGGATTAGAAATCCAGTTCAGATGAAAAGCCACTACCTGCAAACCAAGAATCAGGTATGACGTGATTTTATTACTCAAGATGCAGAGAGCTGGTGAGCACTGGGAGCCAGGTCAGCTGACCTGGCACTGGTACCTGTGGAGGCCAAACCTCTCCCTTTTGCCTCACTGGTTTTTTCAGTGTAAAGCTGCTCATTTAAATACTGGACCTGTGCTTTGACCTTATTTTCTAAATGGGACATGAGAATGAAAAAGTTGAACAAATATTCAAGCTTTCATGGTTTCCAATGCTCTAGGAATTACACAAGTAATGAAATCAGCACTTTAATCCAGACAAGCATCTGTCATCTTTTGATTGATGATGCCAATAAAATACATACATTTGTCTGGTGCTGAGCTGCTAATTTATTAGGAGAGAAAATATCAGGGTGACTCATTATTTTTCACAGGATCCTAAGACTAATTTGGAGGAAAAGATTGAGTGCATTTTTTTACATTTTCATTTAATCCACAAAGAGTGAGTTAAAGTTGAATTGTTAGGAGATGGATGTAGCAAGCTAGGTGATCTCTTCTCTGTCTTGCTTTAACATTTTTCATTTAATCCACAAAGAGTAAGTTAAAGCTGAATTGTTAGGAGATGGATGTAGCAAGCTAGGTGATCTTTTCTCTGTCTGTGTTAGAGAAAAGCAAGACAGCAGAGAGAACTGATTTTATCATGATAACCACACTAACTGCAACATGTGCTTTGCTTCAAGAGTTGCTATACAAATGGTTGATAATTATTTGTTTTGGGGGATTCTGAGAACCTAGTTCAGTACCTGAAAGATGACTTCAGCAACCATTTATTCACCATGCTGCATAAAAAGATTGAAAAGATTTAGGTTTGTATTTGATTAGCAAATGTAAATAATTTGTCTAAAGAATCACTTGTTGTGATGGAATTAAGGCTGGCAGGAGACTGGGCACCATCTGTAAGCCTCTCCAGAACTGTGCAAAGCCACACCATCAAAGTACATTCCCTCCCACTGGAACTGTGGTGTCAGGCAGGGATCTGAGGCACTCAGAACACAACACAAAAGCAGGATGTTGTGGTGTGAGTAGGAAATCCTGGTGTGGGTGTTGGCATGGAACCCCCAGCTAAGGCCTTTCCCTTCATCTCTCCTGGGAAAGCTCCACACAGCCAGGGCTGCAATTGCACAGCTCACTGGGAGCCCCAGAGCTGCAGTGCTGCTCTGTCCATGTGGCAAAGACTGGGCATGAGCCAGCCTCAGTCTGGGAGGTGAGGATCCAACTGGCCTCGGTCCCTCTGGGGGTGCACGTGTATTTTTTATATATATTTTTATATATGCATGTATTCTGTCCAGCGTTTTACTCAGGCCTCTCAAGAGGTTTCTGTATGTATTGAATGCCTGTTTCTAGTGGGAAGGTATTTTTTAACATTGACATCATATAACTGATGCTTACCTGTAGCTTGTGTTTATTTTCTTGAAAATCTAGAGGAAACTGATACACATTTTTTTCTAATTTAGGTGCTTTATTGTTTAATTTTAGGAACAACTAGAAATTTTTAATGTGACAGCCTCTCAAGTGAATATTTTGTAAAGACCTTTTTCTTTACCAGTTGTCTGGTTTTAACTATGTATACTTTAATAATTTTTCTGCCATTATTATGAGTGCATTTGCTTTTCTATCAGCATATGCTGGAATGCTTTTATTAGTTATAATTCAGCAAGTTTCTTCTTTGTTCTTTCCTGTGGCTTGCAATAGTGTGCAGATTTCTGCAGCTTGTAATGCAGTTCTGGTTTTTTTCATGAAATAAGGTTGTGTAACACATGGTTCTGACCTCAATTTGAAACTACACTGGATGAAGCAGGGATTATTTCTTGAGTTAAATTCTGTCTGAAGTATAGGTTATGAGAGAACTGGAAATGCTCTGTAGGACTTAAATTTCCTGTTAGAATACAGGTATTGCTTTCAAAATAGGACAGTTAATAATACAATGGTTTTGACAAGCAAAAGAAGAAAAGGTCTTTCTTTTTACCTGTAAGAGCTGCTAAACAATTTAAGCAATTTTTATTTTCTGTAGTATGATGTCATCTATCTGCTTGCTTAAACTATAATTAATATCGGATTATTGTTTTAAATGTTGTTCCATTTATTTATGAAATATTGAGGTTATGCTTTGCTTTGTACGATTACAGCTTGCAATGGAACACAGAACTGAATTTTGGCTTGGCAATTGAAAATAATTTGTATTCATTTTTGATTGTGTAACTTCCTTGCCTGTGTTGGTGACTTCACAAGACAAGGCTGGAGTTACTGTTAGAGATAAGCATATTTACCTAATGAGAATGACTACTACATTTTCTTGTTTTCAGGTACAACTTCCCTTTTTAGCTTTAAATTGTCTGGCATAAGAATGAAGAAATCTGAATCAGACCAGCTCAAGCAAAGCCTTTTCTGCAGCCTTATAAAAACACAGGTGGGGTTTGCAGTATGAGCTCTGTGTTGTGAGATGAGTATTGATTTTTCTGCTTAAGTGATACAAACTATTTTAAGTCAAGCTAAAAAATATAGTTCAGAATCCTGCCACTGTGTATTATTCTCTAACAACATTTGTGAACTGAGGCTGCTGTAAATTTGTAAAAAAAAAATATTTCCCTATGTCCAATAGGGAAATTTTAGATTCAAGAGTGGTGTTTACTTTGGAGAAATTACTGGAAATAAATGAGACCTAATTCAGGAAGCTCTGTTTGAGACTGTCCTTTTATGTAGTTTGCTAAAATTAATATTTGTTCAAATGTTATTAGTGTTAATGCTAAACAAGTGTAAATAGTCACAGCACTGGCTATAGTTTATGAAATTACTGAAGATTCAAGGCATTTACTAAACTAAACCACAGCCATTTAATTTTATATACTTTAAGTAGTGTAAAAGGGGAAGGTGCAACTTAAAAAGGTGACTGCTTCTCTCTTCTTTTTTCAGGAGTGACTTAAGAGAAGCTTCACCAGTACTGGTCTCAGCACAGACTAAGGGTAAGCCAAGTGTACCACGGAGTGGGAAGGTTCATGCAATAGGCCAGCAGAAGTATAGTGAGAGTTTACCCTTTGGCTTTTAGAGTTCTGTCTTGATTGTGAAAATGTGTTGAATTTAGCTCAAGTTTGGTTAAAATGGTCTTGTCCTGCCTGACCTGAAATTTGTCCAATTTGTCTAGAGCTCTTGTCAATGTACAAAATATGTTGTCTTTTGCAGAAGCCTCGGAGCTTTCCCTCACATTCTGGGCTGGCTGCTGCCTGCCTTCAGCTGTGAACCAGACATGGGGTTCCAGCCCTACAGCACTGAACCCCCAAGTTGCTGCAACTGAGCTGGGTTTTACAGGTCAGCCTTGGCACTTTGCTGCTCTTTTACAACTGATTCATGCTTGGCTCAAGCAGGCTGTGCACAAAGAATAGTTTATTTACAAAAGATTTTGAAAGCAATCTATATAATAATCTGGATGTATGCAAGAATGTTATCCTGTAGCTGAATTTAGAGGAAAAAACCCACCCTTTTACAGTATGAGTTAATGTTTACTATTATTATTTGTGCACAAATAAAGTGACAGTTAAGTCCAGAGTAAATGAAATCAATCAGATCTGGACATCAGGTGATCTGCTAGCTACTGGTGGACTGATGGTGCACGATTCTCATCTGGCTGTGTTTTATGAGCTCTTTGCAGAGGTATCAGTCACCACCTAGTGTGTTAAATGCTGGCCACTCAGGCTTTGGAATGCAGTTCTCCTCACTAAACTGCCTTCAGGTTTTGCAAAATCCTTTAGGTCTGCATCCATGTTTTTTTTAGGGACTCCAGCAGTGACCTGCTCCGTGGAATGGCTCTTGGCAGAGCCAGCACTTGTGTATGGTTGAATAAGAAAACTGATCCAGGTGAATGTGCTTACAACAGGCACTGCAGAATCAGCTGAATCCTTCCTGGGTAATATTAAATGTGAGGTTCAGATAGGTGGAACTAAATTTCATTACTAGTTTATAAATCATTCTATGTGTTATTATAAAAAGTGTTCTTAATAATACTGATTATTTATTTGCAAAAGAAAATGTTGCTCTGCATGTTTTACATTGGAGGAAAACAATTGGTGGGTTGGGAATAAAACAGGACAAGTGCTTAGCAATTTTCTGGAAAGGTTTATACAAAGGGGCAGCCATAGATTATATCCCTCTTACTGTCCTAGTGATACCAATGTTTACTGTTCTATTGATACCAATGTTAAAATCTGTAATGATCAGAGTTTCCACAGGATTTACTCTCCAAACACATATATTGGAAGTGTGTGGCAGATCTGGGATGACACTGAAAGAGAAACATCTCCCTCCTCCTCTGCCAGGCAGAAAGGCAGGTATTTAATAAGCTATGTCACTGATAAAGCTAATTTGGTACCTGTATGTCTCTATCTGTATTTATTAGACAGCATTTTTCTTTTATCCTTAATTTTCATAGTGTGATTACAGATTTGTGTTCACAACACTGAGTGAGCATTAAATTTACGGCTTTCATCAGCACAGAATCATCACAGCTGGAAAGACCTTCAGCCATGACAAATCATTATATGGAGAAAAAGAAAATGAAAAAAAAAAACCAGTTACTGAAAAAGTTACTGTCAGATTATGCTCCTCTTTGTCATTTACTTATTCCAACACTTGTCTGTTTTAAAACATCTTGAGAGTCTATAGTGGTGCTTTGAAAAGAAAAATCATCAGAGTAAGATTACAGAAGTTAATTTCATTATTCCTGTTGTGTGATAATTTGCTTTCAGAGCATATGACTATAACAATGTAGTCTCATGATGCATTTGAAAAAGGCAGTAGGAATTGTGCTTTCAACTATTTAGTGTGGTGAAACCACCACAGGAATATCTGTGAATCCCCAAGTCACCATTTTCAAAGTTAGGAATGTTTTTATTACTATTATTATCTTATGAACATTTCTATGTTGCCAAGATCTGTAGCAATGTGTGGGCACAAAGGCTGGGAAACAAAACTCTGGTTGAAGCAAACATCCTTCTTTAGAAAGAAAGAAATAAATGGTGAATATTTAGAAACAGTGCAGATCATAGTGTTGGATAATTTGGGTATTCCTACTGAACGTGATCCTGCACAAACACGAACACAGGAAGTACCAAGGAGCATGACGCACTTTTACAGAGCCATTGTCACAGAATCAGAGAATCACTGAAGTTGGAAGAGACCTCCAAGACCAAGAAGTCCAGCCTTAGGCTTTCTGTTCATGTGGAGAGTTAACTCCCCCTTCTCATGCCAATCAGACAAATTTTTGCTCTTCAGTTTCTTAGACTAACTGCAGCTTAGTCATGGTGAGTGAGAAACTATTTTATGAAGTCCAGCCTTAGGCTTTCTGTTCGTGTGGAGAGTTAACTCCCCTTCTCCTGCCAATCAGACAAATTTTTGCTCTTCAATTTCTTAGACTAACTGCAGCTTAGTCATGGTGAGTGAGAAACTATTTTAACCTGTAGGTAAAAGTAAGCCTGATTGTTGTCTGATTCTTGTGGTCATTACAGGGAAAACAAGCATCCAATTCTATCTACAGTCATAGTTATTATACAATATATATTTTATTTGCATTTACAATACTCTTTTTCCATTGCTTTGAGCTTAAAATTATATCCAACTGTCTATTGATTATGGATTGGCAATGTGGGAAAAAAATAGGCCAAATATCAATCTAATTATATTCCAGAGATTTCTGATTTGCCAACAGGGTGATTTTAACTAAAAGTTAATGATGCAGTTATAGCTGTAAGGCTGGAGATCATAATAGATGAGGATTTAGTTCTTTTAAATGAGGCATTAAAGGATAATGAAAAGTTTTCAGTCACTTTTCCTTAAGTTTAATTCCCAGTGGCTACATTTCTAACAATACTGGTGTGCAAATATAGGCATGGTAATGTGTGCACAGAAATGAACACAGACCTCAGGCTGAAATCATGATGAAAATCAGAAAATTTAATTTTGTGGTTCAGAATTTATCACTACTTATGGTTACAACTTAATTATTTTTTTCCTCCTGAAGATACAATGAAGGTATGTGTTAAAGAAAAGCAAAAAACACCTAGAAGTAAGTAACAATTTTCTGCCTAGATCGATATTGCTAATTTTTTTCTTTTTGAGAGGAGGAAAAAAGAACTCTACTGCCTGCATATAAGAGTTTTATAGCTATTTTCACATTTGTAATATATGAGTTACTAACAGCAATCTCAGTTTTAATATGGAACCAGCTTAGGAAATCATTCCTCAAAAATAATCTTGGGGCAAGCTTCAAAACTCATGCTTTATGCTTTTTATACCGGGAGTCACATATTGTACTTCAGAAGTAAAGGCAATTGATTTCCAGCTTTACTGTCCAATTAAAAACTTTCTGATTCTTATGAGCTGGAGCAGGGTAATTCATTAGATCAATAAATTGTATTCTTTCCCAATGACATGAAGTGGCAGGTAGGTAATTTTTTACAAATGCTCATTACATTCAGAAGAAATCTAGTAAAGATTACTATTATGCAAAAATTTGCAGTTTTCAGAAGGAAGAAAACATTCCGCTTGGAACAAGATGTGTGCAGTGCTCCTACAAATAACCCTGGTGCTCAGTGTGCACCCAGAGCTCAGGGATTGTTCTTCCTGTGCAGTCACAAGCCCCTAAAGGAACTGCCTTCAGGTAAGCCCCAACAACAGCATTAGAGAAGGGATAACACCAATAGCATCCCATGGGCAAGTTTGTGTCAATAAACCCTAAAATACCACAGGAGCTAGAGAATGTAATCTGCAATCAATAATTTAGAACATGTAAAATATTATAGGACGCAATTCTATGCCCCTTGCAGATCACTTACTCTGAGAAGTCTGTGTGGCTATAAACTTCTTTATCAAGGCGTCGGTAGTCTGTGTGTAAAGGCTGAGAGCGTATTTGAGGGACTGAAGGTCTGGGCTCTTCTCCAAGAAATTCTTTTTCAGCCCACTTCCTCCAGCATGGAAGTATTGCTGAAATGAAAAATATGGTTGTTCACAGACAAAAAAAAAAAAAGGCCTTAGTTACAGACATACAACTTTAAGTAAAATTCTTAAATTAATGTTTGGAAGTAGCAACAGGCATGTCTAGATTTATTATAGCATTTGAGATATCTCTCATAATCTCTAGTACAAAGCTTCTTTCCAAGGGTAAAAAAAATAAGCACAAAGGGAAGAAATACACAGAATTTTGATTTTGGTCTTCATGATCTGAAGTATTAATTTGCAAAACTGGAATATATTTGAAGAATTATTTTAGGTTGCAGAGAATGGAATGAGTTTTAATTCTTTATCTAAAAAACCCCAAAGCAACAAACCCCTCTCAAATGAAGGCTTGGTTTACAAGCCAGTGCTTGTAAAATATACAGGATAAAGGACTTTTTAGGGAAAAGGGAACTTTGTAAAAAATTTCAGAAAGAATACTCCAGAGTGTGAAGTTTTTGAGTAGCAGTGTGAGAAGAGGGCTTCTACTGGTTCTACTGACAGCTAGATTTGGAAAAACAAGTATGCTTATGGCTTTGATGCCATGCTGACTATATGAACTATATATATATAAAAATATAAATGTATTATATTATGTTTTCAATCCCAAAGCTGAGTTCAGAAAAATTAGGGGACAGATTTGTCCCTTTTTCTCCCACAATGAAGAATTTTTCCTAAAGTTTTGTACAGGACAGTGTTTGATGAATTAATACATGTTAACTACAATGAAAAGATAAATGTGCTACATACCTTCATTTTGTTCAAACACCTTGCAAAGCATTTTGCAACCTCCATTACAGTTCTAGGTCTCAAGATCAATAAAGCTCCCATTAATGGCTAATTAGTAAAAATAAACGATGTTTTTCAGGAACACAATGACTGCTTGATGAGATACAGCATTGGTCCACTCTGTACAGGAAGTCTTGGGACTGTGTGCAGAATTTCCTCTCCCTGCCTTTTTGCAGTGTTGCCAAAGGAATAGATGCAATATCTACATTCCAGTTCTCATGCACACATCTCCTCTAAATCCCAGCTTATCTGGCCAGCTCAGACCTACAGTCCACACATGCCCTTTGCATTTAGTGCACACTTTTCACCTTCCAGATCTCAAGATTCTGCAGGAGATGAAACATAAATGTTTCATAACAGTTATTATTTACAATTTCTGTATTGCTGTCTACTGACTGTTAAAGGGAAAAAATACCTGTAGAAGCAAAACAGAGGATTTGAAGTCATCAGGCTCCAATATTTTATATTATTTTAATACTATGGGGGCAGTTAGTGTCAGTTTAAAAGGTTCTGAATAAATCTATCTTTCCAAGCAAATTATTTCATACAATACATTCCAAAAAACCTCCCATCTTAATTGCTCAAGCATTTAGTAATGATTTCACTAAGACTCATAATCAATTTATAAGCAAGTGTTAAAATCTGTTAATATTTCCTGCTATTGTGACAATTACTGTGATTTTTTTGAAATTGTCTCTCCCAGTAAAATGTTATCTGCAGCAGCAGCTACACATGGCTGAAAGCTCCATGAAAGCTAATAGTCATATAAAGAAACAAAGACACCTGACCCCCGTTTTCCTGAGTATTTAACTATTTTTTTTTTGTTTACCCCATAAATGGTGAATTCTGAAAGCAAACCAGCAATGTGAACCTATCATTACTGTACGGAACTGAATATAGAAATATAATGAGTAAACTGAGTTTTACAGATTCAGATGGATCTGTTATTACCCTGTTCCTTAGAGATGGAAAACTTAAAATAATTCCCCTACTACTCTTGCACCTCTCTCTGGGTTTGTAGGTGGCACAAGAGGTTTGAAAGTCACACTGACAAATGAAAGGGGCAGATGTCAAGTGCTGGAGCCACTGCAGCCTCAGCCCAAAGCTGCCAAATGCCACACAAACCCCTTTGGGTGCTTTGTAGAGGGTCTCTGGCTGTACAGAGAACTGGGACACTGTTATCAATGGACATTGTCTCTGAGCTGACATAATGAAGTAGCACAGATCTGAGATAACTGAGACCAGAACGCCACTTCTCCTAACTGTAAATTGCAAATTATGCTGAAAAGTATTAAATAGTTATATAAATTGCTATGGTTCTCTTTATATAATACAAAGATTGATGATATGCTATATATATTCAAGATTAAAAATATTACTTTAATTTATATTTGTCAAAGGATTAATAACACCATCCACTTTTAAATTATGATTGTTTCCCAGTGAATGAAATGAAAGGAAAAATAAAAAAGACTGTAAGTGGAGATACTCCTCCCTGCAAAACCCTTCCTTACCATAATCAGCTACCCAATTTCTGAACACATACCCACACATACACCCACACCCACACCCTCACAAACACACCCCCCCACACACACCCATATGCTGTTTTTGTCATTCTCCTATTCTTACCTGGGCAGCCATGATTTTTGCTTTTAAATAAGCTATATTTCGATCATTAAACTTATGAACTACACTCCAAAATAAACTTAGCAGTCTTTTTTTCTTGAGTTAACTCATAAAGTTTGCCTTTTTTTCACTTTCTACCAGTATAAGCCCAATTTCTGCATTATCAAGGTTATTTTTTAAGTATTTTGGAAATGATTTTGCCATATCAGCTTGTAAGTACAGCAGGCAGTTATAATGCATACAGTCATTGCCTTAAAATTTGAAAAGGGTTTCTCAGGAAGCATTCTTTAGTTCAGTTAATGAATGCTATGAACTATTATAACTTAGCACACAGATATTAGGATGCTGAATTAACAAAGGGATTTTTCCTATTTAATCTTTTCCCTCCAAATCCAGACATTTTTAGTAAAATGGTCAACACCTATCTCTCCCTTTGTAAGAGTTTAAGCACTGGAAACTTAGGCAAGGTTAGAGTTTACATCTTTGCCAGTTTTTATGTGTTTAGAAAATTATTAGAGTCATATATTTCACAAAGCTTACTTTGGGAGTGTACTTCAATTTGTTCTATTTGGTTCCACAACATTACTAATTCCCAATTATTTTTATTTCTGAAAGAAATGCCAATTCCACTACAAATACAAAAAATGGCAACTGGGAGCTCTCTCTGTTGCTTTTTGCTTGCCTTGCAGACTGTTTTATTGCAAAACACTTGATCATAAGTACTTCCTCTTACTTATATCTTCGATTTTATACTTCAGTAGCTGCCTCCTTCCTGATGTGCTGTCCCTTCCCAGCAGGCAGGAAAATATACTGTTATTCTAGAAACTGATTGCTTTTAAGTTATTTATACCAACTAATAATCCAGGCCAATGTGAAAAAGACTGATAAGCAAATGAAATAATATGTTAATTAATAATGTAATAAATATTCCTAATGACTTTTGATTTCAGAAACCGACTTCATGAAGACTGTATGAAAGTCTCCAGTCTTTTATCTGAAAACCAACCCGTGCTTGTTGGGCATTCCAGCAGAGAGCAGGAAAGACACAGAGTGTACCTTGATAGTAAGGAGTGCCACGTCCATTATTGCACACTGCCTCAGGGTCAGGCTTTTGGCTTCCTCGCGGATCACATGGTCCTGCATGCAAGAGAAGAGTGCACTTGGTTTGAGAGAGAGACAGCATTGTGAATATCTGTTCTTTGCAAAACAAACAAACATCCACCAAATGCCCCCCAAGGACTATGATTAACAGGGATTAATTCAGAATCCTTTCACAACAAATTATAGCCTAGAGCAATTGTGTTGTTTCCTGAAAACACAGACTGTAGAGAACCAGATTCACTGGTTAATACTGAGCATTACTTATTTTCCTAGGATGCATTACTTCTCTGTTTTGGGGGATGGGAGAAAGGTTAAAATTTAACTTAAAATATATATTAGATTATATAGAAGTAATTAATTTTAATAATAAAACTGACAGTTTAACAGATGTTTGTTAATGCTCTATGTTTAAAAAAAAGAGGTGTTCCTATAGAACATGTTAGACATAGAATGACTACAACTCCTGTTAAATCTTTGTCTAAATAAGCAGTCAGTGATTTACTTAGGTGATATTTGAACTCCTCTAGCAAACTGAAGAATCATTCATAGAGGCCCCAAATACCACATTTCTGTAGAAATCTGAAATCCTAATGGCAGAACTGGCTGGCAAACAGCTGCCATCAGTATCCAACATCTCTGCTGTCCATCAAGTGGACTCCAGCACTGAAGTGCTGAAGACTTTACTGCAGAGGTACATACTATGTTTTAATGCACATAGATAGTCCACAGGAAGAAAACTGCTGGTATTCATGCCTTAAGGGCTTTTCCAGAAGCAAAGATTTTTTTTTCTTTTTGTGATGTGTAATGCTTATAAGGCCTGGTTGTGCCATATGGGGATAATGGCTTCTTGACCCATGTAGTGATCACTTACCATATAAGCATAGAGTCTTCTATTCATAACTTGGTTTTGATGAAACTGTACAATAATTATTCACCTCTGAGTAGTTACTGTACTGTCATATTCAATCTTATTATACTACATAAGAACAACAGTGAGGCATGAGGTTTGGCCTCACAGTCATTAATATTTCCTCTTTTTTTTGTTAGTGCAAACCAGTCACAGCTTCATCTGGCTCCATTACCTTGAGTTTTGACAGCTGTCCAAGATCTTTGGCTGCACTGAATATCATCTGGGGCCCCTGTAATCACATTGAAAATTAAGGAAACAGACTCATGACAGCATGTTTGCTTTTTATGTCAACACAATCTTATTTTCTGCTAGGACATTGGCCAAAGTCATCGTTTTGCAAAGCTAAATAAAAGTTTCAGTTGCACAGGAGACATATTTTCATTCAGTTGATAAGGCCAAGTGCTTGAATGCCTGCAGCGAGATTCCCTCCAGTATTCTATAGCTGATACAAATATTGCACTTTCTGCTGAGAGTGGTTTTGTGTTCTCCTTTCTGCTGTCTCATTTTGTGTTTAATACAAAAACTAAGGCTGTGATTGCTCTCAGTGTGTGTCAGTGAGATGTCTGTCCATAACTGCAACTCTCTGGTGCTGTGCTAACATGAACAATCATGCTGGGAAGTTTGCAGCCCTGAGGAACCTGCAAAAGCCAGTGTAGGGGGAATCCTCAACTGAGTAAAGAAATGGTGCTTTTTAAAAGAAAAGATATTGAAATGTTATGAAGTTAAAGCAATATTTCACCATATCCAAATCCTGGCATGACACCAAAGGCCAATGCCTACACATTTGTCTCAGACAAACAGAATCCTACTATAATTCCATGCTCACATTCTTTATCACAATTACTCCAAGCAACATAATTACCAGTGCAGGTTACATGGCAGCTCAGGAAGACATAGTTCTGATTATGTGGATTTCGCTGAATAAAGCACAGCACAATGGTGCTTTTTAAAGGAAAAGATATTGAAATGTTACAAAGTTAAAGCAATATTTCACCATACCCAAATCCTGGCATGATACCAAAGGCCAATGCCTACACATTTGTCTCAGACAAACAGAATCCTACTATAATTCCATGCTCACATTCTTTATCACAATTACTCCAAGCAACATAATTACCAGTGCAGGTTACATGGCAGCTCAAGAAGACATAGTTCTGATTATGTGGATTTCATAAAAAAAGTTTCATCCAACTTACACTGGACTAGTTTTTCATTAGACTTTCTGTTCCAAAGAGTTTCATTTTCCAGAAATAATTTTGCTTCCTATATGCTTCAATTTTAGAAAATGTAATATAGAACTGCAGTTTAAGTCTTCATTATTTTTTAGTAGCAAGAATGGTAAGATAAATATGTGTATATATATACACATATATACAAATATACATATATACACATATATACAACATATATGAAAAAATAAACCTCCTTTCTGAATGCCTGTGCCTCTTAACCTCAAACAGAAAGAAATATTCAGGGCTAGAAAATCTTTCAGTATCCTACTTTTCAGTGATTTTCTTCAATTATGTGTTCAATAGTACACAAAAATATCAAAATAAATAGAATAGTTCACAATGCCTACCAGAAACACTCTATATAGAGGGTACCACTAAGGAAACTCCCCTTTGAACAGATTGTCCTATGAATAATTGGTCCTGCATAAAACTAATAAATGCTCCTAACACATGATGGAAAATGCAGTTACCCAATTGAAATGCTGCCTATGTATTTGCAGATAAAATTTGCACCAAAAAGTTTGAAAAGCAAATTAAAGATCTCAGAAATGTAAATTTGAAATTTACTGAAAGAGAGGTTGATTTAATGATGCATAATTAACAAGGTCATGACAGTAAATATGAACAAATTCAGTGACTGGAGTCCTTGCCATGATCAGCTCGACACTAGAATTTTTAATACTTCAGGTAATTTCATTACTGATTCTGCACCATTTATACATTTTCCATTAGAGCTTTTCTTCAATATATTATAAGATATAATGATATGCCTTTGACTTATGGACCCTGACCAGCAGCTTTTTAGCAGCTGAAGTGGTGCCACAGGATGTGTAACAGCAAAGTTGCCAAAGACACACTGTGGCAGCATCACAATTAGCTTGTCGTAAGATGGTCAATTTATTTTAAACAAGATTGAATAAAAGAAGAATTAACAGTTATGTTCAAAAAAAAGAGGCAATTATGAAAAGGTCTCCAAGCCAGGCTCTGGTTGGTGACCCTTTGACAGGATCAGATTTCACTGTTGCCCTCGGCTCAGCCACCAGGGTTCACATCGGGCCATGCCCCACAGAGGCTCCTGTGCAGCACCGCTTTGTAAGGACAGCTCCCTTCCCTCTTTCCCTTTTTTTCGGCAGGCTGGAAATGCAGCTCTGCCCAAAGACGACCTCGTGTCAAGGCTGCTATTAAAATCCCCCAAATCTTTAGTGCTATATTTGGCTGAAGCTTCCTGATGTTAATTAAGTGCTGCCTCAAGATGAGGAATGGCACAGCAGGTAGGCCTGGAGGATGGGATGGGCATCCCTGGCTTTCTCAAACCTACAAAAATGGAAGTGATTGAAGTGGCTAGGAAGGGCAAGGAACACTCTTCACATTACTGTGCACAGTGAAGCCGAGAGAAAAATCGGATGTAAATGAAACACCTTGTACGAGAGCACGACTGCAATCTTTCACATGGCTGCATTCATAAAAAGTGCTCTGACTTGGGGCAGGCAGTAAATGAAGGAGTGAAGTCTTCCTCACCAGCTAAGAGCAAGCTGGCTGCACGACTCTGAGACACCAGAGAGCAACACTGCCTGCAGTGCAGGCGTTACTCCTCGAGCTCAGTGTACAGAACAGGATAGTGCCAGACCCTTGGCAACACCTGCTCAGGCAATTATTACAATGCTTTGTATCAACTGAGAACACTTACAGTTTGGTCTGTCAGTGGTGGAAGCACAATTTGTTTTTCTATTTTGTTTAAGACTAACTTCCAGAGCTCTTTCAAAACCCGCTTCAGAACCGTCTTCTCACAGATTTTTGCAGAGACACTCAAACTGGAATAAAACAAAACCAGAAACTAGTCACCAAAATCAGCACTATGGTTTCAGAGGTGTTCTGTCATGCTCAGATTAATAGCCATTAAAGTTTATCTTTTCTCTAGTAATAAACATTTCTTAGTAGCTAAATTATTTTGCTATATTATCAGTAAATATTTTTGGCAAAAAGACTTGCAGATTACAAACTTCTATAAATCTCCGCTATCAAATTTAATGCTTAGTATATCACTGATGCATATTTATTGAAAATGCAAAATCATGATGAGTTAAAAGTTTGATGGATGATACAATTTAGCAATCCCACGCCCCTAAATTAAAGTTTTAGTATATAATTTGTTTATGTCTTAAAAATAAAGAGCAACTGTCTCTCTTGTTTTGTATTTCTGCTGGGATGCAGAACTGGTTCCTGACAGCTAATGCAAATTCGCAGCTACTGTTTGGAAGCATTTATTTCTGTATACTGACATGTCTGAGCAATCTTGCTATCTATTACTTACAGTAAAATTAAATTTTCAGGGAACCTTTTCCATCTTCACTTTGAAAATTTCTGGCTGGGGAAAACCTGCATAAGGAACCAAGGGGTGTGTAACTTGTGACTGGAGACCTTGAGTACAGGATCAGTGCCAGGCTGCTTGTCCTCACAGCCACTTCCAACAAAAGGCCACTGGTGTTTGACAAGCACCAAGGACACCAATGTGCTTACAGCTGTGCCTGTGCTGCACATGGCCTTTCAGAACGTGTCACTGCAGAACGATGATAGCATACGTTATGCTTACTTACAGAAGCCAGAATGAGTTTGCAGGATCCTCTCAAAATTTAGCATTTTACCAAATTAAAAAAAAAAAAAAGCTGCTATTTAGATGATGACCTGTTTTGGTGACACAGAAGAGCATATCAATAAGCAGTGGGACATTTGGTACAAGCCTAGAACAAATGCCAGACAATTTCAGTGTAGGAATTACTTTTGTACATGACAATCTTCATAGCACAGCCTGTGGAGGAGAGACCGTGCACCGGCTCATTTTCCATGACTCAGAACATGACAAGACATGGGAAGACAAGCCTGTAGCTTATGCAAAAATTGCTCAGTGTAAGTAAACAGGTTAGGCATGGGATTCTGCACACAGTGCATACTAGAAATATTAAAAATACTACAGAGTGCTTCCAGGTATCAGCAGTGCTTCAGAGTAAAACCCAAGCGTGCCTGACTGCAGCATCCAGTTCCCAGCCTGCACACAATCCAGCCTGCCACACTTACGTTGTGTCCAGGGAATCCATGAGAGGCCGAAGCACAATCTCAGCATCAATGGCTGCACTGTTCTTATTGGCTGCTGCATTCCCATTTCCTCTCATTTGATTCAGTTCATTGCTCATTTGTCTTACACAATCTTCAATAACAAATTGGAAACTATAGGATGAGGAAAAAAAGGAGAATGAAAGAATTCTGGGAGAGAAAACAATAATGATGATTTTGCATCAGGTTCCTCAACAAGACTTAAATATTTTCTGCAATGATGCAATGTTCAAAATTGAAGATACTGTGGTGTTACAGTCTGAAAATAAGTTCTACTGAGCATCATAGCTCATATAAATAATTCATGCCATGTTTTGATCTTTTCTCTGCATTGCTTCAATTCTGCCACAATTTTCATAGCCTTGTAGGTGTGCCAAATATTTATTTTCTGAAAGCAACAGGTGTATCAGAATCTGTAGGTTAGATGTGATTGACTGCCAGCTAGGAACAACTTCTCAAGATTTTACTTTTGGTGTGAAAGGATGATACAAGCAGGTGATGATAAATAATTTTTTCTCTTGATGGTTAATAGCAACCAGCTATTAGCTTTGATATTCTTCTTGAGGTGAAATCAAAAACTCCTACTGATTCTACCCTGTTTGGCTCAATTTGACTTTTTCCAGATTTCACACAGTCAGTGCCTTCAGAAGGTTTTTTTACTTCTTTCAACTGCACAGCATTAGAACACTTGGACTGTTTAAAATATCCTTTTGCAAAAAAACCCCCTTGCTTTGAAGCACTCAGACTTTTCCTCCTGGGAGGAATCTTTTTCACTTCAAGGTGACTGTGAACACATCCTTCCTCCTCAACTTTGTATCTGCTCAGCTTTTCTGAAAACTGTTCTGTTTCCTAACTGATCTGGTTGAGTGTCTGACAGTCTTAAAGTGCTATTGATGTGATAATCTTTGGACAACATATTGACACAAAGCAGAAGCACAGCAGTTAATCAGTCACCAGCTCAGAGGCAGGAAGAGTCTCTGCACACACAGTAATTTGGTTTATGGGTTGGTTTGTGATGGATCAAAATGGTTTGGGATTAGTTTATGAACAGAAATGCAAAACAGAGGCCAAAAATATATGGGGCCTGTTAAGCTGAAAAGATAAATGGCAAAGATTAACTTGTGGAAAGTGAAAGACTATTTACTGTGAGAGAAAAGAAACAAACAGTTGTTCCAGTGACATGGCTAATTGTAAAAAGAGAACACAAACCTCCATGTGAAATCACTGGAAAAATCAGAAACTTTTCCAAAAGCACTTGGAAGTACACTTACCTACACACTTTAAAGCCCTAGTTAAAAATCAACATGAGGCAGCTAGTGAAACTGCTCATGGAAATTCCTGGGAACAGTCCCTCCAACAAAAGCCAAAATAATGCATTGCTTTTCTTGACGTTAGACATCTTTCCAACATTGTTAACCTCACAGACCCAAGCAGTAAACTGACCCATGAGGAATGTTCTGGCTATCTGGAGCATATCCTACACTGAGCTATTCTGGGTTTGCTGTTGCAGAAACCTAGTTGGCTCATTCAGAAAGAAGCCCTGGAAAGAAATAATATTCATGCACTGTCAATGATCCGAGAAGCAGAGCCTGGGAGCAGAAGTACAGCAAGACAATAGAGCAAACTAAGCACAGAAAAAAAGCAGACTGTCCACCCAGACTGCCCATCAATGGATTAAACAAGCAACTACAGACTTTGCTTAATGAGCACTACTACAGCACTAATCCCTCTTTCTTCAATTTGTTTTTAATCTGAAGTAAAAGTAACTTGCTACTTATACCACAAGCACTGCTGGCACAGCACCATACACATTCAGGACTGCAGTGTGCACTCTGATTAAGAAAGGTTTTGAGAGTAAGGCTCAGTAGACAATTTTTGAAGAGCCACAGGGCAGCAAATGACCCAAGAAGGCCATTCACAACGACCACTTGAAGCAGGCTAAACACAGGCAGACAGCTCTGGTTGAAGGAGGCCACTTGGAAAAAGCTGTCAGTCTCAGGAAGTAGCATAAACATTGTCAGAGATGAAAGTTTACCATAGCATCAGGCAAAAAACCCCAGTGACTTTGCTTTCCAAAAAGCAGAGCAAAAACCATCAGTCTCACCTCTGTAACATGTTCATGCCCACAGATGATGTTCAGCTGTCTTTACAGTGAGGTTGTTGTTATTTGTGTTAGAGTCTAAACACATACACACACAAATTCACACCACTCCATCAGGGCAGAAGCAAGCCATGCCTCAGGACATCCAAATAACCACCCAGACTTCATCAACGAGGGTGATTTTTTGAGCAGGAATATTCCTCTAAGGTTTGCAGTAAAATGGGTTTGTTACCTTGCAGCATACGTTACACTGAGTTCATCCAACACATTGCTAAGTTTCACCTGAAGTTCTTTTAGAACAACACTAGCTTCAGGATCCAGCTGCAAAACATAAAACATTATGTTTTATTTATACACTAAGTTTCTGGGGTTTCCATTACAATCAATTAATTAGGAATTATGCACTATGGAAAACCAAATGTGGAAACACCTGTTGTGACACAGAATTGCTTTAGTAGGCCTTGAAATACAATTACCATTAAAAAAAGAAGAAAAAAAAATCTTTGATTACAGCAGTAAATATTTATATTAGAAATAAAAAATGCGCCTTTAAAAAATGACTTTCTGTGGGATTGTGGAAGCTGTGTTGGCAGTCACAAAGGAGGCAACTATCATTATCAGGCCAGTAGTATTCAACAAGGCACACTAAGAGAAGGATGCAGGAAAAGTCACTGATTGTGTTAATAGTAATGCAGATGCCTTCATATTTTTATTATTTTGTACAATTCACTGCTGTTGGTATTTTGTTTTGTGATTTGCATTGAAGTTGTTTCCATATTTCATTTGTTTCCATAATGCACTGTAAAATTAGAACAGCCAGCACTGAAAAAGATGGCTTGAAGAATATCCATGCCAATTCTACTGACAAAGGACATGGGAAGGGACTCTACCAAATTTCAGTACTGCTGTTTCTAAAAGCCATTAGGGAAAACAAAATTCAAGCACAGAGCAACACATTCTGGTGCTCTGATACACATTTTCGAAACATAGGAAAAAAGTTAATGCAGGGGAGAAATATATTTTTACATTTACAGGGATGAGGATACATGCATAGATATTTAATCAAAAAGGTACCCTATTGATATTGATCAGCAAACTTGTTTATTTGCTATGGATTCTTTTTCAAATAAAAAAGAATAATTTTTATCTCCCTGATCTTTAGCAGAAAAAATAATTACAGCCCATTCTGGGATATGATAGATGATCATCAGGATCAACAGCTGAATGTGAATTAATAGCTGATGTTCCAGGTCTTTCAGCTGTCTACATCACAGTGTTAAGGAATGATTTCCAATGATAACCCTTAATTTGTGGACTCTGTTTTGCAGTAAGGTCAGGTACATATCTTCTGACAATTTCAAAGGACACTGCAAATTTAGAATACATAATCAGGGCTGTTTCTATTTTCTGTCTTTCAACTGCATGAGTAGCATTTGGTGCTTGTTTTTCCTCTGGTGCTTCAGAGCACTGTGGTGCTGCAGGTCAGTTCTTTTAATCACACCTCAGAGGAAAGGGGAGGTTGTTGTAGCACACCGGATAATTTACTTGAGACTACACAGGAATTCTGCAGCAAAACAAACTGAAATAGATCCAGTGATCTACTGTGTTTTAATCTTAGACATCCTTTATCCCCTTAGAAGTTATGTGTGGGTTGAAATCATAGAAAATCCAAGATTTTCACTACAGGTTTTGACAAGAACCTGAAATAGGGGGCAGGGGGAATTACCACACATCCTTTAGAGGACACTTGGTGTCATGCAGTTCTCTTCTAATCTGAGAAGTTTATACTTTACTTATTTCTGTAAGTACTTACTGTGACTACTTACTGATTTAGTTTTGAATTACTTTGCATTGAGAGAACTTCTGTTGCTTCTGTTTATCTTAGCAGTGTCCCTGGCAGATACACTTGGACAGTTCATACACTTAAAGTGATTGCTTTCTTTCATATGAACAGCAGGAATTAAAAAGGTAATTTTACTGCAGTGTCTATAGTAGTAAAAATTTAAGACTTTGCTATCAAAGGCAAAGATTTTTCCAGGAAATGCATATCACTAGGGAATTATGCTGTCTCCTTTGGAAGGATACATACAAAGCCCAAATTTAAGACCACTAGAATATAAACATTTAACAAACACTGAACACACAAGCATTCACACTGAACATGACACATGTCAAGGAAAACACAAAATAGCAGGCAAGCAGAAGACTCAAAATTTCTTAGCAGATCATGCACAAACTAGAGAATCACCTTTTTACTGGGCCTATAGAGGTCAATGGAATTACTTTCTATCAGAAGTTGTGGTGATAACCAGAAAACAAAACGTATCTGCTAAATTCACCCGGAATTGAACTTAGTCCAGCCAAAATTGGATTGAATGCTAATGCCAGATTGTGGACATCACACACATTATAGAAGGGTGCATGCAACTGTTAAACATTTTAGAGGCTTTGTGCTCACAAATTGCAGGAACAAGTTTGTGTGTGCACAGCTGGAGGCATCTGGCAGGACCCCCAGGCCTGTGTGTCCACATGCTCATGCCCGTGGATGGGGTGGCACGGGGAGGAGTGTGACACAAAGAGGTATGCGGGCTGCCCGGGCAGGTGTGCCACACCTGGCCACGCTGGCATCGCTCAGAAGATGTCAGCAAGAGCTTTAAATGCTACTTCTCTCTAGGTACTGGAATATATGGTGATTTGGGTGTCTCACCAGAACTAAAATGTGCACTTTTCATTTTTTTATCATGTGCTTTCTGTGTGCTAATGATTGTCCTCAGGCATCATCCAAATGTGCCAGAGCATGACCTTTGCTTTTTCCTGAGATGGCAGAGCTAAGATGGAAGCATGGCAGTGAGAGGCAATGCTGATCAGCATCTGAGATGATGTCATAGAGGGGGATATAGACATAAAAATGAAGTATTTATGGTATTGGGGACTTCTCTTTTTCTCTTGAAATCTCATTTGCTTCATAGAGTTTGGCGAAGAAGGAATGAAAACTAACGAACTTCCCTGAACATATTTCAGGAAAATAAAAGGAAAAGGCTCTACCTGAGCCTGATTATTTTGGGAAGAAAAAACAACAAACCAACAGTAAATCCAGCTATGAGTGTCATTAGTGCACCACATCCAATTTAAGCCACAAAAAAAAAAAAAAGACAAGACATTTATCCCTTGGACAGTTGTATTCTGGATTCTGTTTACAGTTGCCAGCATGTGGACTAGCCTTAAAATACATTGGGGTAGGTTGCTCAGGTTTCAAAATTGGATTTTTTTAAAGGAACAAGCTTATTTCATTAATAATGTGTAAATCATTCTTTTTAATAAATTCTTAATATTCTTGGCTTTTCTAGGCTCATATTTCTGTTATTCTACCATGGTCTTAAATAGCAGAATTAAGTTTTACCCACAAGGGAATATACTCATTATTTTGTTGGCACATCTATTGATTATGCATTATTGAAGAGATAATTAGAAATTTGACTTTTTCTGAATGCTACACAAACACTGACAACACATTTGCTGAACAGCTGAAAAAATAAGAAATAGTTAAACATCATAGTTTCCAAATTCTGCCTGTCTAAAACTGTGAATTTTTTAATATAGACAAGCCTTGGAAATAAGTTAAAAATCTGATGAATTTGGCTGCTTTCAATGTGTTAGATTGAGGTATTTCCTGCCGTAATTTAATGTGTGCTAGTATGGACATAATCTTGTTAACTGCAAATTTGGTGGTGTTTCTGCAGGAAACTACAGAGATGCAAATTACTTGTGCATGAGTTAAATAAAACCTCTTTAATCTGAATCCCATTTATCTGCAATTTCACAGGTCTAATTACTTATAGTTTCCTAATGGGACCACCTGGTTACTTCTGTTCAGAAAACAGTTTTACATATTTTCTGTATATCTGGCAAAGATACAGCAAAGGTATTTATCAGCTCCATCACTTCAGGATGGAGCTTTAGGGGTTCTTTCTGCCTCTGACAGACATCTCCCTTCCTCCACCCACAGCCTTAGGACAGTGAGATGTGAGATGTTTGGCTGCCACTGCTCTGAGTGCACTGGAAAGCACTTGGGCCTCTGTCCAAGATGTAAAGGTGGACACTTCAGAACAATTCTGCTCAAGTCTGGTCCTCTGTCAGCCCATCAAAGTCTTTAAGGCCACATATAGATTCCTACAGGAATTCCTAAGCTTTATACTTTAAGGCCAGTCTTTAAGGCCACATATAGATTCCTACAGGAATTCCTAAGCTTTATACGTAAAGTTGGAACTGAATTTACTAAAGTGGGAATATGATTTATCTACAGTTAATATAATACTGTCATACATAAACAAACCCCTTTTGCTTTACATTTTTTTTTTTGATCCTAATTACTGTAACTCATTTCTGCCATGTTCTGTCATCTGGTGTAGAGCAACACAAGCATTGGCTTCTCTTCTTTCTCTTTTATCAGCTTCCAGCTTGTCAGGCATGAAAAAATATTTAGTGCAAATATATGCATTCCTTTTGGATGAAACAAACAGGAGCTAAACCAAAATTCTATGATGATGATCCGTTCTCACATTTTTGGACTTGATTTACAAAAAAACCAAACAGTGGGTTGGATGCACTTTACTACTTTTTCTTATGGCAGACTGTTCTCATTGATATGATTTGTAAGTACCCTCCCTGCTTTGCTGCAGCAGAGGACAGTTAATAAAGAAGCCTATCTTGTTCAGACTATTTTATTTTAATGGTGGGGGATCTGAGAAACCAGTTTTTTCTCTATTTATAGAGCTCCCTGCCTGCAATGTGCAATAAGCCTACTCTGAACAGAGGGACTGCTGCTTGATTGTGGTTATTTTGACTGCACAGTTTGAAAGACATACTGCTCACAGTGTGACACTGAGGAGATTAACAGCATTTAATTTTTCTTAAAATTAGTTTTGCTTCAACTGAAATAGGTCTCATTATTTTGCTGAAAATCATCTGACTTTTATGCCCTCCACAAGTGAAATATTAAACTGTTTTTTCCCTTCCAGGAAACTGCTTCCAGATTTTATTGCTGGCTTTGTTTCTTCTAAGTACCAGTTCAATAAGCCAAATTGGCCATTAGCAGTTGTGCCTTCGGAATAGAGAGGGGAATAAGTATTCGAACTGGAGGATAAACATTTTAGTGGCATCTTGATATGGGTGAAAAAAAAATTGAACATGAATGTGCTTTCTTCAAAAAATTGCCCTAAAAGTCTGAATGTATTTTTAAGATCCTTTCTCTTAGACTGTGCATTAGAGATGCACTTAAGACTTCTAATGAAGGGATTATAGAAAAATACATCCAAATTGTCTCCGTGGGTTGCATGTCGCACCATATTTGTAGGAAATTCTGCTTTGATACTGCAACAACCTTAATAATTCATCCTCATTAACATCAAAAGGAAACCAAAAAGGATGAGAAGTCATAAGAAGTTTTGAAAAAAAATTGCTATGAAAAATTCCTAATTTTTAAAATATTATTACATAAGGCATTAGGAGCAAATGAAGCACTAATATTTTCTTGGGGAAAAGGGGACATTTTAGAGATTCAAACAAATATTCTGGTTGAAAATAATTTGATAGAAATAGATATAAAATGTGACTCAGCTTTCCTCTGCCCTTGTCATTATCCTGATTTATGGACTTTTGCCTGTTTTCATGAATCATGACATTAAAAATTAAGTTTGGATCCAAGGCCTAATACAAAAGTACTTTGCACAGAACATAAAACCATGGAGGACAAGACCTGTTTTCATGAATCATGATTAAAAATTAAGTTTGGATCCAAGACCTAATACAAAAGTACTTTGCACAGAACATAAAACCATGGAGGACAAGATTACTTGTAATATTCAGAGAGGGAAAGGTGTATAAATAGGAACCACAAAAACAGCCACTTCTGCATGATGAGTATCTCTTTTCAAAGTTTGGTAGGAAATTTGCAGTGACAAGGCTGCAGAAGTTGATTTCCTGTTACCTGGAGCAGGACGTATTTCTGCTGTAGCAGAAATTCAAGGAGAATTGGACCCTCCGCGCCCTGGAGTGACTCTGAAGGTGCACCTGGAGGCTTCAGTTCCTTGTGTGGCACAGGGGACCCATCTCACCTCTGCAGGGTCCCACTGTGCATGTGCGAATATGAAATGCTGTGTTTTCCAGTTTTCTCCATACAGCATGGCCACATTAGATCAAAGTTTTGGGAATCTCTCAAGCTACAGCCTCAAGAAGAAAAAGGATGATGTATGCATAACTTAATTTTTAAAGCCAGCTACTGATAATATGGGTGGGATATTCATGTTCTAAACACTGCTTCTCAACAAGTAGACAGGATTTTTTCTATGGCTATGAAGATATGTTAATTTCTTCATCATGTTTCAGAACAGTGAAAGAGTACAATCTGGAAGGTACTGAAGCACTGTTTATGTCCTTTTACTGTTGGACCCGACTTCAGGCTCTTTTAAATCTTCTGAAATGAAAAAGGGGGTAAAGCTGAGGATGTTTTGAACTGTTGAGTAACAGATCTTGGTGAAATGGTGTTTTGAATACAAGCAGATCCTCAGATATTGAAAAGTGCACTTAAAACGTTTCATAGATTTTTTAAAACTCTGAAAGGGTATTGCACTATCTGTGGAGTAAAACTTCAGTTTACTGTCAACTGAATGCCCAAGCATAGCTCTTTTTGATTTTAGATCATAGGGAATTACACAGATGCATCAATGGAAATAAGTAGAAAATGTGACTGTTTTTAGCCTTAGAAAATATGGTCAGGAATAATAAAAGATGCTTACTATCACAAACCTCATAAGAGAATCTCTCTCCTTCTTTCTTCTGCTCAGTGGATTGCAAGTCAAAGGCATTAGACAAAGACAATGACACATTACAGACAAAACGTACCAATACATAAAAAGCAAAGTATAGTCCAATACAAACATTAAAATAAAGCTGGCACTACAGATTGCAACACAAAACACCCAGTGCTGAGAAAACATTACAGATCATTAGCATGTGTCTGTGAAATAGTTATGACATTCCAGTATTGTCAGGACAGTAAATAGGTCTTGTGGACTTTTTAAAAGCATTTTGATTTTCTTTGCAAGTAGAAGTCAAAGCTTTGAGTAGGTTGCAAACATGGTGCTAATGATCTCTAAGGAACTTAGAGTGAACCAGGAAACAGATATGACTCACCTCCTTCCCTCCCATGGACTCAAACATTTTCTCAAGCTGGACTCTTAATTGCTGAATGTTGTTCATCAAGATACAGGCCTACAGAGAGAGATCAAATGTGAGATTGTGCACAACCAATTCTTCAACAGCCCTGCATTCACAGAATTAAAGAAACATTCAGGTTGGAAAAGATTTCTAAGATCATCTTCACTCACACAGCTGTATTTTTCAGAGGAATTTTGCAGAAAACTGCAACAACACTGTAACCCAGCTAATGGCTGATGCTTAAGTATTTGAATAAATCAAGAGGCAGTTCTGTTAATAACAGACTAATATTTTAGAAATACGCATTTTTGCATTACTTGAAAAGCTGGTGAATAAATTAGGCAATAGAACTCTGTAATCGTATTATTTTAGTCTCGAAATGTTGCTGTTTAAGCTAATTTTTAAAGGCAGAACACTGTGCAAAAGAGCCACTGTGCAAAAGACAGAAATGTCTGTGTTCATATAAGGCTAAAATATATGTGTTCATAGAAGTAAAACATTAATAAAAAATAAGGAACTAGTTACAAAAACCATGGAGGAAATAATTTATTACTAGAATCTTGTACACTTAGATGACTTTATATGCTGGTTTGTTATGGTGCAAATGGAGCAATCAGACAATACTTACCAAAAGAACTGTGGATGGCCAAGGCCAGTGTGTTCTAGTGTGTGACTGGATTAATTTAGACACTGAGGAAATGCATTTCAATACGACATGTATATTTTTTTTCAGACAAGGTGGTGATGGAATGATTACAGTGATTGATACTCATTTGTACCTTTCTAGTTAATAGCATGTTCTAATGTAAAGCTGAAGCATGATGGGCTCTATAACATGACTTAGCTTTTATTATGAATACATTACTCTCATAGGAATTTGGTGTCAGAGTCGTCAACTGAAGAAGAAAAAAAAGAAATTTGGTCTAACTTCTTACTACTTATATTATTCCTTCCCAGTGAAGCATGCTGCTCCTCCTCCTACAGAATTCAGCTGGCTTTGTGTAGCTGAAATGTCACCTCATTGCTCATCTCTTGAAAAATCCACAAACCCCACTTCTATTTGTCTGTCAACCTTCTATTAATTTACAATAACTGAGATTGTATCCTCCTTTCCTGCACTATCTCCTGACTTCTAACAAATGAATTATTTTGGAAATTATCTGCAATATAACAAATCAATAATTATGAGAGTTATGATTTGTGATGGGGGTGTAAGTATCTGAATATAACATCTTGTTCCTTTTGTTCCAAATAAATGCAAATGCCTTTGGCACTACACTGAAGCTATGGGAGAAACACTTCACACAGAAACCATTTAAAAATTTCCTTTGAGGTTGGCTCAGGTGGCTCTTTCAGAGCCTAAGCCTACCTTGGCTCAATGAAAACTTTGCTATTGTTTTCAGGTAAAGATAATTACTGAAAAACATTCTCATTGTATTTCATTATCTCCTACTCTTCAGAATAGTCTGTGCAACAACAGGTAAAAGTGGGTGGCAGGTACAATATCAGAACCCACATTTGTTTGTAAATGCTGACAGGAAGTGGAAGATAAGAGGCTGTTTTTACATTAGATAAACACCTTTATGAAAAGCATCTTTGATGTGCTTTTATTTGAACAGTTTATATGCACATTTTGTAGTGTTTAGTAAGATTACTAACAGTACTGAAAAAGAATGCCAAATTCTAATTTGAGTAATAAAAAGTATTCATTTTAATCTCTTCTATTAACTTTAAGGCAGATGAACATTTATTGTAGCTGAGGTAACCAGATCAAATGGACTTTTATTAAGATATGTAAGTATGTAAGGCAAATTCTGTTAAAAAAAAGTTATGTCCATCAAAGGCATTTGAGACAATACTTTATACCTGGTTTAATGGAAGGTGCCTCTGCTCACAGGAGAGGGGTGGAAGGAGATGATCTTTAAGGTCCCTTCCAACCCAAGCCACTCTTTAATTCATAATGAGATTAATTTCATCTAAAGCCTTAATAAAGATAGGTATATGAGAATGACTTCAGAAATTATTCACTCCAGCAATTCAAATCTCCCATTTGATAGGCCAAAAGACTACACAAACAGTTAGACTTGATGATTCAATGCTTTATTAAAACTCATTTCTTCAAGAAAGCAATGAGCTTTATTTAATATTAACATTAAATTCATAGGAACTCCCAATACTGGATATTTAGCTGCAATAGATATCTTTCTAAATTCTATTAATGTGTGTATGTTGGTGACCTGTAGGCCATCACACTGCCCCTAACTATATAGAGCACTGGTAGATGTCATGCCCAGGATGTGACAAGGACAAGGAGATCTGTGATGGGCTCAGGGCTGTACCATAGGAGGTGAACAGGCTGAGGATGGGGCTGCAGTTATTGATCCAACTGCAGATTGGTACAGCTGAACAAAACACCACCAAATACACAGACATGGTGCTAAAAGCTGCCTGCCATGGGAGAACTAGCTTAGATTGAATATCAATGATATTGAAAAGCCAGTTTCCAAGAATACTTTTCCTTGGTCTTGTTAAAGTATTGAAAATGTTTCCATTTGCTCAACTACATCTTTAGTGCCCATATCTCATTTATTTCTGAGTCCATGGCAATCTGATCCTTCATTAGGGACTCCCTTGTAAGCAGTGAGGCAACAACAAAACAGCACAATTTTCCCCTCCCCTCTGCAGGGTGAAGCACAGACAGCAGCAGCAGAAACCTCTGCACACAGAGAACAGGGAGCTTAGAAACTCTCCAGTGCACAAACTGACACAGAGAGGCAAAGCAATGCCAAGTGAAAACCCTAAACAAAGACCTTGTCTTCTGTCTGAGAAACAAGATGAAGCTACATTCACCATGTTCACCGTAATATTAGGCTGTTATCCACTGCACGTTTACGGGTATCTTGTAATTATTTTATAACTTTAATATTGAAATTATTAACTAGGATTCTTAACTAATTTCACTTACTGCAGCTTTTATACATCACTGTAAGCAGCTATGAAAACATGCTGGCCTCCCTCCATTCATGTTTTTTTTTTATACAGATAAGTGATTATATTTTCAAAAAGTACAGTAAGTCACTTACAGGTAATTTCTAAGGCAGAAAAACACCACAGTTTCTTACTCACCACATTTTCTTTATCACAATAGGAGCTGAAGTAACTTGAAATAATTGCAGCATACTGAACAAGTACTTTGTTGATAGTCTAGAAAAAGAGAAGACTCTTTTAAATGGTGAATTTCATAATGTAAACCAAAAATAATAAAATAAAAGGTTTGTATAAATGATAGGTTTTACAGGTGCTTGCACACACACTGTATTATATTTTTTAGATATAGTATAAACAATCCTGTGAGCACATTTTCAAACCCCTGCACAGCAGATGGTGGGTAGTTCTAATTGTAAAGCAATCTTCAATAGCAGAGATAGTTTAATTTTAGCAGTACTGTTTTTGAGAAGCACTGAGAACTCCCCTCCTTGCAATGTACTACATAATTAATGGAACAGTAGCAAGCTCAAAAAATCCTCCAGGGTGACAATACGTAGACTAGAAATATAATGGAAATATAAGACAAAAGGAGCACTGTTCAGAGCCTGGCAACATGAGTTACCTTACAATAATCATGTAAATAAGAACTCTGCAAATAGAGAATTGTTGCAATGAAAGAACAGAATTAAATGTAAATGTGAACTTTTCTAAAGCCAGCAGGACTATAACGGAAATTCAGAGCTTGTGAAGAAATGTCATATCCAAATAGAAAGCTGGCAGAGTTGAGTTTATCAAGCAGCAGGTGAATAACTACCACCTCAAGACTTCAAATAAAAATAATTTATGGTCATATCTTGAATTTTTCCTTCACTTGCACTGCCTAATTAGCTAATTGCATATCACTGAATGGCTCCATTAATGGAACTGCAATTGGTTCATAGCAAGATAACAACTGATGCATACATAAAATACATAAATGTGAAATCTCAGAGAGGACAGAACTTCTCAAACTGGTAAATCATTTTGACAAAACAGACCAAATCCAGCCTTAAGCCACAGATGACAGCATGTCTTTCTTAGGATCTCAATCAGATAGAAAACACTGATTCAAAAAGCATTGGAATCACTTAGTTTTTAAGTACAACACAGTGTCATTCTCTTTGAAGCTTAGTTGAGATGCAGTGACTTTAATTTACCTTTGCAAATCTTCTCATTAAATGAGACAGTGCTTCTGGATTAGGACACTCCAATTTCCTAATAATCTCAAAGCTTTGATTGAGTTGTGTGAAGACATCAACCACAGAACAAGAGAAGAGGGCATGATCTGATGTTTGCTGAAACTAGAGAGGAACATTCAAATGTTAATATTTGTTCAGAGATCAAAACTGTGTTCATTGATTCTTACACTGGAAATTCATCCTAGAGTCATAAAAAGTAATAAAGGAAGAAAAGAAGTTTCCTTGGTAATACTAAGAAATGTGCTTTTTTTACTTTTCTACTTTTGAATATTTTAAAAATAAAACCAGAATTTTCTTTCATGACATCATTATCACATCATAGGTTAATGAAATGATACCATGGAATGAATTCTGTGGGGATTTAGGCAGAGAGAATTAGAATAGGATTTTCTCTATAAGGTATCTTCCAAAAGCTGTTATCTCTTGAAGTCTAAGAAGGATATTGTGGGACCAAATGAACTTCTGGTTTTCTAATAATATATGTATTGATACTTTATTTATTCCCCTCCTTAAAAAGGTAAGGCTCACCCCATCTTTTTTGTCTCTTTCTAGTGCTCCATGAAGAAATTCCATTGAGACATCCTCATTTTCATCCAGCCACTGTATGACAAATGGTTCAAACCACCTGAAAATTAAAGGCAATTTTATAAAGTAGGTAGGTTTCATAAAGATCCCAAGAGGAGAAATGCTATAATACCCAGCAGTTTGGCACCTTGTGTTTTCAGATATGTTGTAACTGCTAAAGATTTCAACAACCCTGGAAAAAATTTTGTAACCAAAATGCTGCAGCTACCAAAACGTTTTTCAGGCTTCAGTTTCACAATACTCTCACCGGTGTACCCCGGTGATATAAAATTAGCAGTAGCTAATTCTCTACCAGTGAATCATGGCAGGTATGCACCTTCTATGAATATTGGCTCTTTGGTAACATTTATTTTTATTTGTATATAAAATAACTTGTATATAACTTTGTTTTAGTAAAAAACAGCTGTTCTATTTTTCTTTCATTTACTTAAAAAAGAAAAATTAAAGTAGTAACAGGCCTCAAACCATCTCAGCAAACCAACAGGCTTGCAGAAGATTAAAGACAGCTCATGTGCAAAGACAGGACTGGACCTGATTCAGTAAGAATTATTTCAGTAGTATATCCTGTTAGCATTACAGCTTTATCCAAATTTGGTTAGAAAACAAATGCAGAATCACCTTCCTCAGACATTTCCTGACAGAAGCATTTTGTCATCTCTGAAGACTGGAGTTACAACAACTGTAGAAACCCATGAACTAGCTAATTGCACATTTAACACCTGGACTATTTCACTTGATACAATGAAGGATTATAGAGAAAGAAGTGCAAAAAGTAGTGGGTGCTACACACCTTGAGATCTTGCACAAGCCTGAGAATGAATATTTGACCAAAATAAACCTTGCATGAAGCCCAGGCTCATGGAAGCCTCCCCAAAACATCACTTACAGAGAGTATTCAGGCACTGCATCCTTGAAAGCAGAGAGCTCTCGCACATATTCATTATAAAACCATTTCACTTTGAAGTGCAAATTCATATAATCTGTGCTTTTGCATAATCGCTGCTTTTCATGTTCTGTAATAGAAGAAGTGGAAATAAAAGCATTTAATAGTGTTCTAACAGTAAATAACATTCTTGTGCCTCAGTGCACTGCTGACATAATAATACAGGACTTGCATTTTAAAGCATAATTGGTTTGATTTTTCTCGATGTAGTAATATCCACAGTTTGGATTTTCAGGATCTGAGTACCCTTAGGAAAAAGAAAACAAACTAAAGACCAATCCACAAATTAGACTCCTCCCCTCTCTTCACTGCAGTGAAAAAACCTCACAAATTTTCTGACTTCCCCTTCTTTAGATCCTTCTTTGACTGTCACCAAATGGTTAAGAAGCTTTTGTGTGTCAAGCTAGAAAAGACAACCATACTGTGCAGTAGCCAGAGGAAGTAACAGCTATAAATGCCAGTCCTACAGGAATCTGTGAAAGTGGCATTTATCAGAGCTAAGAAAAAGAAAGAGGAGAAAACTCCACAGCTCTACAGCCATCAGATTTATGGTACAAGTTGAAAAGATGGTTTAATAAAGTGTTTTTGCAATTTTTCAAACGACTGCACCTTCTCAGTGTCTTTGTGTTTTCCACATACTGAATATGCAGATGGAGGTGGGTGGCAGAAATCATGCAGCCACCTGTAACCACTTTCTGCATTTTTTAAGTCTGATTTAATTTGTTTGGAACAAATGTCCATCTTCTTGCAGGATTTTGATCCTTGTTTTAGCTTGTACACTGTGCTGTGCATTCATTACCCAGCCACTGCAGACCTGGACAGCTCAGTTCCTTCTCTCTTTATCCTTGCTCAAATCATTAATTTCCTTCTCCCTCAGCATGAAACCAGGGATCCACAAGTTTTGGGCAAAATAATCATACCTTTGTTTACTGCTGACACCTTCCTAAAATCTCCAAGATCTCATCTGTTTGAGATGTCATGTCACTTGCACATTCTTCCCTAAGCAAAAGAGTAATTTCTTTTCCCAGCTCCCTTGAAAAATGACCTAATACTGGTGCTCAGCAGGAATGATGTTCTTGCATAAATATTAGATATTAAGAACTTACCAGTTTCAAACTTCCTTTTTGCTCCTTATTGCTTGCTTTGCAACACAGCATTATACAAATCTCATATATTTAGATGGGAACCTAATTTTCTGCAACAGCAGGAGCATCCCATCCTCTGTCATACACTTGAATGTAGCATTGGATTCTCTGTCAGTGAAAATGCACTGTGAATGACACATTCTGTGTTTTCAGATCTAGCCAGTTACACTAGAAGGAAATGTTCATTTTTATTATTATGCCAAATCAGCACTCCAGTAGCACACCATGCCATCCAACAAGTGTTTCAGAGGCATTTTATTATGCAGTGAGTTACTAAGTTTTGTGCAAATCCGCTTATAAAGTGCCCCTGTGGGCTTTTATTCCCTTTTTAGCATTGCAGTAGCATTTTCACCTTCACTGCCTTTCCATCACACTCAAGAAAAATCACTAAATCAGTTTCTGTCTAAATATTGCATTTATTCATCTTCATGCTACTTGAGTGCACTACAAACTCACCCCAGCACATTATCATTGTTACTAGCATAAAACAGGACCACAGAGAGAAATATATTGTCTTGTGTCATGGTTCTGAGGAATCTTTTTTTCTAGGTAGCAAGTTTTTCACAAACTAGTACAGAAAGCTAGATGACAAAACATTTGCTCTATAAAAGGTATTCTTACAAGGTAGACCAGCCTTTCACTGACAAAAATTATATTATTGCTATGAAATTCACTGCACATCTGCTGCTTAAGTCATTGTTAAAAATCTATCCTAGATTGCATCCCAAAAGAATGGATTTTCTGAAATGAATATCACTTTTTTCATTCAAGCTTTTAATAAATGGGTAGTTAGATTATACAGTGTAACTTAAGAATATTTGCTATAGTATCACAAACCAAAGAAATGCTTATTTCAATTTTAGAAATGAGCTACTGTGACTAATTGGCAAACTTGTTCAGGAGGGTGCAACTCGCACATACCATTCACTAATATTTTCTTTTTAAGGTTAGGATTTATAACACATTAAAAATGAGTGCAAAAGTAATTCAGGAATAACTGACCTTTTTTTCTGCAGGCTCTTATGCCTCATAGAGAATATTTGAAGTCTCCCAGGATATTATTTCTTCTTACATATAAGTGAAAAATGCATCCAGAATCCCTGACATTAATGTATGAGAACAGCAGCTGTTCTCTTTCAACAATGTCTGTCCTACTTTATAGTATTTCTAAGTCAACGTTTCTTATCTCAAAGTTTACATACAAACACATACTATGTGAGCCTTCTGTTAAGTTTTAGACATTTTCTACAGAAATTTTCCCACAATCAGCAAACACTTCACAGGACATATGAGGTCATCAGTATCCATGCATTTCATCTCTTCATTTCATATAAACCAAAGAAAGGAGCAAACAGGTGCCCATGTGAGTCAGCAGTGACAATTTTAACTGGATAATACATGGGTTTATCCATGGCAACCATGGATTTTGGTTACAAAGTGCAGCAACATCACTGTAGGTGTTCTGAATTTAGATTATGACCAATAGACTGCTTCCTTAATTTCTGAACATCTTGCACATGCTAATGTAAATGTGAGCCAGCACAGGATACCTGGATACATTTTGTAAATCTGTGTCTATTTTCCTGGAGGCAAAGATAGTGCCATGTTTCCCTATACAGACAAATCCATTTAGGGCTTTCTGGAAGACAGATGTAGTAGCTGCACAATATAACTCTTTTTGAAAAACTCCACTCTCTTGCTTTGCAAAATTATTATCCTTCTGAGTCAGCCTGGAACTAAACCTGCCAGTTGTGTGCAAATGTGCTCTCAGGAGAGATGATGGCAGAAATACCTGAACATTCTCATAACTGATTGTAGGTAAGGAAATCTCCAGTATAGCAAAGATAATGCTAATAATGTTTTTTATTTTGTGCTGCTCCTTTTCTGACACATTCCTTATAGTGCAGCATATTTTTATAAGCATCTACTCATCTAATAAGTTTCATAAAGAGGTCATGTTCACTTCCCATGCTGGCATATTGTGTATCACTGTATCATACATCAACAAAAAAATACGGATAAGATTCTTGTAAACTGTAACATCTGTAAATTTAGTTGTGTGTATGGGGCACTTTAGCTGCTTTTAGGAATTGCAGTTCCAGCAGGTGTAACCTTTTTAGGTTGTTGGTGCCACTTGGGGTGGGGGGGATATCTCCTTAGGGGTGATGCTGTAATACACATGTGCTTCCACAACAGACACTGTAACTGCAACCACACTGAAAACTGGGTGGAATTGTTCCATCTCACTGCCACAAATCACAGAACTCCCTTAAGGAGACCTCCAGTAAGCAACAGCACTGAAGGAAAGATAAAATCTGCTCCAATGTTATTTGTATACTCGAGAGTGAAGAGAGATTGTTTTTAAAAGCTATTACATGGAATGCATTTATATATGCAAAAGAACTTAGTGTGTGATGAAATCAGCACAGACCTGGTTATGCTGTATCTGGCACGTAATTTAATTGCAGACAGAAGTTCTTTTAGAGAAAAATTTATAAAGGAATATAACAGGAAGGATTATAATCCAAGGTATTTCCTCACAGGCCTTGACCAAACAACAGTACTTTGGAATAATGTTTGAGGTTTTCTTCATTTTTCCGGCAATTGCTGAAGAAAGCTGAGAAGATTTTCTTAAAACAACAAATAAAAGTCATAATGATGACTTACTAAGCAGAAATATCTACATGACACTAAGGACAATATCATTTAACAAACTGGAATAGAATCTTGTTCACTACAGAATCCTTTTTTCTTTTTAACCTTGAGGTAATAACATCACTCTGAGTTTCCATGTAATTTTTGATATGTATTAGTTCCTTAAAAAGGAAAAAAGTGTAATCTACAAACCTTCATAAAAGATGAACATGTTAAATATTCATATAATCAAATTGATATTTTGTTCAACTCTGATTTTCCTTATTTGGGTACAAAAACTCAGAGCAATTTTTTTTCTACAGTGGTTTCCAAGCCAACATTTCTGTAAAAACATAGTTAAGCTGCTTGAAAGATTCTAATAATATAGTTTTAAAGTATATTTCAAATCTTTATGAACAAGAACTTCAAGGAAATTAGTCTGTAAAATTTAACAAATCGACTACAAAGACATAAATATATTTTTCTAAAAAACCCAAACTTGTAGTTTTCAGGCTTTATAAGTAATGTTTCAGGGACTAATAACTACTATAAAGAATATCAATGTGTAGCAAATTAATTTCATCACAACCAGCTTGTTTGACTGACATACATTCTAAAGCTCTGCAGTTTATTAAACAGAATTGGTTGAGACTAAGCATATGGGATTTGTGTTTGGATTAGCTGCAAATTTTCCCATCAAAACTCAGCTGTTATTCTCAACCATTGTGACACAATTTCATATTATTTGCAATAATTACCTACCAGTCTTTCTAGAGACTGCCAGCTGCTATCTATTTCTTCCAGAACTGCTGTTTCAGAAAACCTGCTATTTCTAAACTTGCAGTCATATAATTGGGAAAGGTAATTGGGAACACAAAACTGAGTACAGCTAGAGGAAGCAAAGCTCCAGTAAGGAATGATATGGATGGGGTATGCATTGGTATTCCTCCCTCTGAATCACTGTGGAAATCTTACGCTGAATGATGCACCTCTGTTTTGGATAAAAGTAGAAGTTAATGTTCAATGCACCTGATCCCAGTGCAATTTCCCAATTTTCACAATGCAGGAGCAGTTGCTATGCCACAGCCTCTTTTATGCTTATAGTGCTCTAGATTTAATGTCTATACTGCTGAAAGAAACCTGAAGCCTCGACTGTATGAATGTAACAGCATACAGACCACAAATGAAGAAAAGCATTAACTCAAAGTTTGTCACTGATTTAGAAGAAAACATTACATTCCACTAGCATCTCATCCCAGGATTCTTGTACTTTGCTAAAGGCAATAGAAGTCACTGGTTATTAACGGAAATAGACAGTAGAACACAACTAATTAATAATTATGTATAATTTACATTGATTTTTATAATGTGAAATACTACTGACCTTTCTGAAAGGGCTCTTTGTGTCAAGACGAATATAATAAGTCAAAACCTGAAAAACTTCTGTCATTACCTCCTTTTTCAATTGCATTTATCTCTAACCCTGCCCCCCACCCTGCCATGCTCCTTTGAAAAAATACATTGTATCTTTCACAACAGACTTCTACACGTCTAATCTTTTCTCTGCATTTACTTGAAAATTTTCATCAAAATATCTTTGGACAGTTCAAAAACATAATGGACTGCACCTGGAACATCTCTGTGGGGTGATGAAGCTGTGCAAATAGGAAACTGAAGAAAAAAGAGACCAAGTACACTTTTTAAGGCGAGATGCATAAATTAGAAATGCATTGTAGATCTTCTTCAAAGATTTCCTTTGAAGGAAATATGACTATGGAGTCATATTTCCTCCCTGGACCGAGGAGCTACTGGAGAGGGTCCGGTGGAGGCCACAAAGATGATGAGAGGTCTGGAACATCTGTCTTATGAGGAGAGACTTAGGAGAGGAGCTGGGCCCGTTTAGTCTGGAGAAGAAAAGACTCAGGGGGGATCTCATTAATGCATGGAAACATCTCAAGGAAGGTGCCAAGAGAAGGATACCAGACTCTTTGTGGTGGTGCCCAGCAACAGGACGAGGAGCAATGACCATAAACAAAAACACAAGAAGTTAAGTTTCATTCTCAGCATGAGGAAGAACTTTCCATTGAAGGCGGCAGAGCACTGGAACAGCTGCCCAGGCAAGTCATGGAGCCTCCCTCTCTGGAGACATTCCAAAACCTCCCGGACACATTCCTGTTGTCATCTGCTCCAGGTGACCCTCCCTTGACAGAGGGGTTAGTCTGGATGATCTCCACAGGTAGTAGCCAACCCTAGCAATTCTGTTATTCTGTGACAGAGATCAGGGAAGGAAGACAGACTGTCATATTCTGAAAGGTGAGGAAGAATGTTCACTATTCTTTTTTTTTGTCTTCTTGCCTGCAGTAGAAGCTGCTAATCAAACCCTGCCTTAATGCAGTGTGCTGTAAAAGCTGATGTGACACTGCCCTTTACATTCAGTGAGAAGCTCTCCGAGCAGGAGGCCGTGTGCTCAGTGCTCTGCTTTGCCTGACATTTCACAGCAGGTGCAGCAGAGCTCAGGGGCACCTGCTTGGTGTCAGAAAAGGCAGAGATGTACATGGTTCCTTGGGAGAGGTAAATGTCTCATGGGAACTTCAAGGGCATCAAACACCAATGTCATATACTACTTAAGAGATGCGACATGTACAATCATGAGGGATGTATGAACCTGCTGCAAAATACCCTATCTTCTACTCTAAATGTTGCATTTGCCATTTTTTACCCACTATGTGATATTGCCTAAGTGTTTCAGATTATCTAGGCAAATTAACTTTGATATTTTATTAACATTAATCAGTTGATTTTTTTACTGCTTCTTTTTAGTCCATATTGCTCCTCTTATTCTCATCAATTAATTACTACTTCCAAAGCCAAATACTTCCCCCAAAAGTTCTGGAAAAGTGGATGGGTTATCACCAAAAGGGCAATGCAAGATATGAAGTTTGATTATGCATAAACTTGCTCTGTTTTGCTTGCTGCCAAGAAAAAAAAAAGCCAAGAATACAAGTAAATGAATAAGATCAACCTCAGTATAAATTTCACTCTTCAATATTGTATCAGACTGAAATTTACATACCATGATACTAAATAGACAATATTCAAGGAATAAACATTTGGAGATAAAATTCTGTCTTTGGATACACATGGCTACTATTGAATACAAAAGGAAATAAGCACTTACAGTGAGTGAAATAATCTGAACTGCTTTTTTACTGCCGTGAAATTCTTGCTTTGTATATTTATTGACCATGGAATGCATAAGGAAATGGGAGCTGTAAATGAAGCAGAAGAAATAGTCCCTCCTATCTGATATGAGATCTATGATGACAATTAAAGCCCTGGTTCTGAAGAATATGATTGAAATTTCAAATACTTCATACTGATATTTCAACATCTATTTGAAGTAAAAAAAGAGAAAGTAATGAAATTAATAAGAGTAATGAAGTAATAAAAGAAGAAAAGCAATACTAATATAGGAATCCGATTTATACTGATTAAACTTTCATAAAACTCTAATATGTATAAAAATTGCAAAACAGACACTATATGCCCCAAACTTGGATGTGTTCAAGCCAGGTTGGATTGGGTCCTGAGCAACCTGATCTAGTGGGTGGCATCCCTGCCCATGGCACGGGGGTTGGAACTGGATGATCTTTAAGGTCACCTTGAACCCAAACCATTCCATGTTTTTATGATTGGCTAGTATAATGCTTGAATCTGGGATGGAAAACAGAACAAAGGTAACAAAGAGCACTTCAATAGCATTGGAGCTTAACTACTGAATACTCAGCTTTGCATCTTCAATGTAATTTTTTATAGGTTTCTTCCATCTACTTATTGCTTAATTTTTAAAAAATGTGTCTTTCCATGAAGATCTGCTTCTCTGCTCTTTGTCTCATCACTAGTATGCCAAGTGAGCATAAAACCTTATCAAACAGGCATGCTTGCATTTTACAAGCAATTAGTAAAATGAAGTACAAACCAGGAATAATCCGGCAGGAAGATAAATGTGAGGCTGCACTTAAATAATTACCTGTGTTCAATCTGGCTCAGCCTGCAAAGGCAAAAAATTAGAGAGGTGTTCTCTAATTCTTACCCAGCAAATTGCACTTAAGGCTTATTAAAAGATAATGAGGAAACAAGCAGTTTTAACAGATTTATCCTATTCTCCTGGGGGTGAAGCAGTATCAAATGTTTGGTTTAGCACTAATGCACTTGCCCATAAGAGGAAACTGACCTCACATTCTACAGGAGAAAAAGACACAAGTGAATCTCTGTGGAACAGTCCTGAAAGTAAAAGACTGAGTCTTCAACCTAAGAAAACAGAGACTAGGAGAAGAACAGCTGCTGTGTGAGGAAAGCTTTAAAGCAGTGTCTTAGTAAAAATGGGCAAGATTAAAGATAGCAGAGGTTGCTTGTTATTTTAAATTTTCTTTTACTCAAATATTTTCTTCTAGTTGATAAAGAAAGGTATTTCTTTTCCAGAAAGCTGTTATTAGTTACTGTTTCTCAATGAAGTCCAAAATACAAGGGGATTGATTGTGTGATTAGCTCACAGTATGCAGAAAGAGGTGCAGCACCTACCTTGCACTGCTGCTGTGTGAGAATTATGCAGCTCCACTCTGTCAGAGATAAGGGGAAGAAACCTCTTGGGAAAACAAAAGGATGAAAGTTTTCTCTTACCAGCAGATGCAGAGCTGCACTAAACAATGCTGGGACTGTCTGAGGGGACGAAGTCACATTTTTGCTTAAGAGGTTTTGTTTGTTTGAGGTTTTTATTTTTCTTCCCCAGCCATAAAAACTAGTTCAGATAAAAGATATAAGTCTAGCTTTTGTAAAAACACGAGATGGAATAAAGTGGTATCATCTTAGTCATAAAGAACTGTAATCAAGGACAAGACGAAAGAAGCAGAAAAATATTCTTCTGGGTTGAGAGGAGGTCTTTGAAGGAGGTCTTGCCTGCCCCTGCTGCTGCAGGTGATATACAGTCCATTCAGCTGAACAGAACACTTCTCACTTCAACTCACTCATTAGTGGAAAGGACAGGGCCATGTGAGCTATAAATAACCTGTAATTATTAATCAATCATAACCTATCCAGCATGGTGGTACCAGTATAAGCTGACTAACAAAAAATTGCCTTTGTCACAATAAGGCAATGTTCAGGAAGAGTTAATGCACAATTTTTTACAATAGGTGATTATCTGAGTAAGAGCTAATAATAGTGTTTAAGAACAAGAGCAATAGTCATTGGTTAGAAAAAGAATAAATAGGGACACAGCTATCATTATTAAATATACAGGATAATATACACTGCTATTATTGAGTGACAAGTTTAACACTGAGCAATGAAGATGGGCATTCACTGATGCACTACATTTTTTCTAGTAAATCTGGCACCATGAATACACCTACAGTCAGACATAGAGAATCCTGAACTTACTAAGACTGCTGTGGACTTGTACTTGTGGTACTACTCATTGTTCTGATGATGGTTCAATGTGTAAAATCCAAGAAAATGTGTTAGAGAACAAGGAAATTATAGACCTAACAGTCCCAATTGCAAGGTTGTGTCATACCAGAGATCTCTGAGGTAGTTCCAAGCAAGATGATACATTGGTACAGCACAATATGAAGAAGTATTAACTTAGCCCCTGGGAGCAGTTTTGTCCCTTTCATCTGTCTTAATTACTGGGTCTAATAAACACCAGCAAAATAGTGCCATTTGGCATAGCTGTGGTGCTTTTTAGGCAAGCCTGGAGAGCTCTCTTTGCCCTTGACAGGTGGATTCTCATATTTAGGAAGCTCAGCCCCTCAGGATGTACAGAGTGTACCTGCTGTTAGCAACATCCTTGTCTGTTATGGTGAGTAAAGAACATTTCTAACTCCCCTCTTCCTCTAATCACAGCAACATGCTATCTTATCTGCCAAAGGGAGGTTTAACTCCAACTGTAATCTCCTTGACTTTGCCTTCACAGACTCGCTGAGTCGCCATAGAGGACTCTTTAATTCCTCAGGTGTCTGAAAAGATAAGTGTGGAATATATTTGTTGAAAAGCGTCAATGCAGAAATGAGACTGACTAAAATAAAAAGGTTTTATATTTTGATACATCCTGCATTCATGTGGATGCTGCCTTCTTGTCCTTTACAAAACCTTACTCTCACCTTCCCTCACCTCTGTAGCCCCCCTCGAAACCAAGACTATATTCCATCTCAAGGGGAACTTTGTAAATCATAAATCTGGAGTGAAAATAGACTTGAAATCTGCCAACAAATGGCGTGACCTTTCTCTGTGCAGCATTAGCCTTTTTGGGTTTTTTCTATGTGTCTCTGTGCTCAGCATCAACTCCTGGACCTGCCTTTTCTCTTTCAAATCACTTCATCAGTTTCTGTCATAGAAGAAGTATCTGCCAGAGAAACAGGAAAACAGTATCTTCTTAAGCACTGAAGACAACAGCAAACTTGAAAAGCAAACCTACATTAAATGCAGACAATGGTGGAATGACTATCTTCTTTTCCTATTTTTATAAAGGCCTTTAGAATCTTAGCTATGCAGGATGGAGACTGTCTGTTGCTGTTATTTACACAGCAGCCAACTAATTTCTCGCCTAATTCTGGTCTTGACTTCTGGCCACTACCAGAATTAGATTATCATAATAACAGCAATTAGGATGTTCTCTTTCTAAAAGACTGGATAGTTTCAGACATTTGATCTGACCTATGCAAAAGTTAGAGATCTGAAAGGTCTGACAAAAGAAATTTCTGAGGACAAAGAATTTAAAAAAAGATACTTTGCAGTTGCATGTCTAATTTCAGCTTATTAGTCTCTCATAATCTTTTAACCTTTGCATCTTCATACTTGTAAAGAAAAAGATTTCCTGCCATATGAAGAGAGTAACAAATCATATGCAATCTTGGTGAAGCTCTCTCTGTTCTCATTTTCTGCAGCATAAATATGGAATAATTGGGGGATCAGAAAGTGCAAAAATATTACCATCCAATAAGATCACATATCTGTGTAAACTAAATGCCAAACAACAATCTGTATTGTATCATGCAAACCACTGATGCTTCACTGACAGCCTGCAAAGAAGAAAAATACCCCAAAGAGACCAAATCTAATGAAGACAATTCTCAAAGAGAAACAAACATGTAATACCTTTTTCATGCAAATATATACATTCACAAGAAAAAAAACCAAAACTGGTGTGAACTCAATTTGTTAAAGTTTGCATAAAACTTTTAACACCATCCAAAGGCTAAACATTTTAATTAACTTAAATTGGAAGAAAATCTAGAATGAAATTATGGACTCAATACCAGATTTTAGTACAGTTTTGTTTCCAAGGCATGTCAGCTTGGCACAGTGTAGCCCTGATCTTGGCAGCTGTGCAGACCTGAACTGTGCTTTGGGGTGTCCTTTTCTCCCTCATCAAAAACCCGAGCTGTTCTCCAGTGCCAATTTAGTGCCTTGGTACTCAGAGACATGGCTTTGCTCTTCCCTAGCCAAAGGCCACTGCCATAGCAGCTGCTCTCCCCTCTGACTTCCCCATGCCACACAGCAGCTGGAGTGTCCTCCAAGGACCAAGGGAGAAGAGAAGGCAGAGGGTGTGTGGTGCTGGCTGGTGCCTCTCACAGGGCTGCTGGGCTGTTCTGCAAGAGGAGGTGGCAGAGGGCACTGCTGGAGAGCAGCAGACCTGCAGTGCACACACCCCCTGAGCAGATGCAGGAGGGATTCAGCTGGGCAGGGAGAGGAGAGAGCCCGAACAGCCATTCGGAACTGTGCTCAGGGAAAAGGGAAAAAGAATGGAAAGTGGATGCTCCAGTGCTTGCTGTCTTGCTATTTCCTGAATTTAAGCTGATGGGTGTGGCTGGACATACTTGTGAAGGTAAAACCAGAAACAGGATCTTGGATGAGCTAATCTAATCTTTTTTATCACATGAGCAATCCTTTTGCAAACAATGCTGGACCAGTTCATTGCTTCTTGATTGGATGCAGAAAGGAATCAACTTTGTAGCACAAAAGACACTGCTTCAGGAGATTAATACTAAATTGGAGTAGGGAAAGATTGCAATCACAGCCCTGGACACTAGGTATGAACAGATGGTAGCCTGTGTTAATAACTTGGAAGGCGAGAGTGGCATAGCAGAATGCAATGCATTTTAATGAACTCCATTAAAACCAGGAGGACCAACTGTGAACATATTTAAGAGCTTGCTTCTAATCTTATAGAATTTAAAGAAAAAAATATTATTGCCATCAACAACTGAGGTAAACCCTGTTTGCAGAATATCTATTGAAAGAATTTATAATTCAAATCCCAGCAAAGCTGGGTAGAGGATCAGTATACTGATCTATATTTTTTTACTAGATTTATTGAGGTTCCTGTTTAGGAATAAAATAATAGAAGGTGAAATTTTGTATATTTATAATAATTTATACTAATTTCAAAATAATAACTTACACTAATTTAATTTTTCTTTATTATTATTTATACACAGGAACTGTTTCACTAATGATTCTGGGAGCAGTTTAGAATTCCTAATGCCAACAATGGCATTTACTCTCCTCAGAAAGTCAGTATCCACAGCAACACAGAAATGAGACCACATTCAAGGACTGGTCTGGAATATAAAATGTCAAATGCCTTCTACATCTGTCTCTGCAGAATAAAGATTGATATTAACATTAATATTTATTTTAAAGTCCTGATTCAGTCCAAACATCTGGAATTTATATATTGTATAATTAAGTCTTTCTTATGAGCTTCTTGTTCTATTCTTTACAACCAAGAAACAAACCACAGCTTGATCTGAAACTGCCTTTTGAGTGATCAGTGTGCACTAATGAACAAATAGAGTGAGTGATGTTTTGAGGATTATTTCTCTGCAGTGCAGAATGTTTATAGTTCAATGGCTAAAGCAAAACAAGCTCTGGATGGATGGATGTCCATGTGCAGAGTATAACTACACCCCCAAGGTCATGAAGTTGTGAAGTGATGTTTTGTGGATTATTTCTTTGCAGTGCAGAATATTTCTAGTTCAATGGCTAAAGCAGAACAAGCTCTGGGTGCTCGGATGGATGGATGTCCATGTGCAGAGTATAACTACACCCCCAAGGTCATGAAGTTGTGACAATTGGTGACTTTTAGAAATCCTCAGTAATCTGTGCTCTGTAAGGGAATCACAACACTGAGTTACTGAGCAGCAGTTTTCTGATAGCTGTTCCTGGCTGACAGCCTCTCCAGGCACAAGATTCCCTGATGGAATCAGGAATATGCTTTAATCGAAACCAGTGGCTTTCACTTGGTCTTCACATTTCTCAGCTCTTGGAAACTTTTGCCTTCACTGATCACTCTTAAAGGATGATCTGCCTGATATCCCTTCTCAAACTTGCACTTCTGATTCACTCTGACATGACTACAGACCAGCACTTTGAAACAACAGTTTGAACATCTCTTCTCCAACCCACATCTAACATGTCTCATGTCTTCTGTTGTTTTTGTACATATTTTAATTACCTTCCTTCCTTTCTCCTCTGCTGTGCTTAGTGAGAAAGTTCTACATTCAAACAACACAATTAACAAAATAAATAACACAACAGCAGATAAACAAAACAATTCTTCCACCAATAGCCAATCTAGCCACTCATCTTTTCTCTTTCTATATTACTATGAAAATCTGCCATATTATCAAAGCACCACTGCATGGATATTATTACATTAGACATTCTGGAGAGAATAATATAGAAGTGTTTCTTCGACTATTTGGGTTTTTTAATCTTTTATGCCTGTTGGATTGCTTTTAAAAAAAATCCAACCTCATGTTTCTTCTCACCATTTTCAGACTTGCTCTGTAGTTAGTAGCAGACTAAAGACTTGACTAAAGACAATGCCAGTTTCATGCAGGTATTTTTACTTGGTTTGCTGCAATACCCACATTTTATTGTGTGTTTGAAGCCATTAGTTGGAGACAATCTGTTATATAGCAAAAACCCCATATATTTGAACAATGGTTACCTACAATTCTTAAGAGATAAAATGAAACTGCATTTGATTCTGCTGGGACTAGAATGAATACATCCTGCCTTTTGAACACAAAAAGATTTAATTACAAGTGTGTGCTTCCTCCATAATTTCATTCTGCAAATGTTCCTTATGGGCAGGTTAACAATTTTCAGCTAGTGAGAAAAATTGGAGTGTCTACAATGCTCCCTAGCAAACACATTTGGGTCTCTTTGGACACGGAAGGTTTTTATCAGCTCTAAGAAGCACCATTTCAAGTCACAATTATTTTGTGTTCTTCTTTCACAGATTACTTCATATTACAGTGAAATTATTTGATTCCTTATAACCTTTCTTTTTCACTAACTTACAAAGCATCTTAAACAAGCACACCAGAAAGCTCTGATCACATACAAAAATCTGATGCCAGGTATCACTTGCAGTGGAAATCAGTCTTGCTGAACTCACTAGTGTGATTAATAGTTTGATCTAATTACCTTCCAGAGCATATTTCATGTCCTGGGCAAACAGAGTCCACATGATTTCAGCACTGATTTTTCCCATGTTCAGCTCTTGAGGGAACCTGCAATCAATCACATTACATCAGTTCACCAGCTGCTAGGAATGATGCTTACAGCTGCACAACAAAAAGACAAATATTTCCACAAAATAATTCCTCTAGTATGCACTTACTGTATCTTATGTTTTGTAATAATTATATAAACCATCCAATCTTCACATAAAAACCTCCCTCATATGACATTTTAAATCAAGAAACATTCATCTATCTTGCAGATGATTCCTCAACTTTAGATAAATCAGATGTCTTATGAAGAATATGAAACAGTTGGCTCAGATGTTTAGCAGCCACAGGTTTTCCTTAATTCCCTTCTGACACTGAAAAGAAAAGAGTGAAGCTGTCTGTGAAGCTTGGTTTATATACTCATAGAATCCAATTCAGTGAAGACTTCCACCTTGATGTATGGATAAAATAATAAAGAATATAACAAGTAGTGAAATGCAGATTCTGATTCAAAATTTTAATTTTGGTCTCATGCTTCATATAATCTTTGAGAAGTCCATTTTAGATACTTTCTTTCTGCTGTTATCAGTTAAGTATTTTTACACAAATTTTTCATAGATCCAGCTGCTTCTTATTCACTGCAAAAGAAAGGCCTTAATCTTTGAGTTACCATTTTCATTGTTAGCAACTAGCAAAAGCTGGCATTTTAGTGATCAACACCATGTTTTTGTCTTAAAAAAAGGGCTGTCTTTAATGCAGGTGTGGAACTGACATTAATATGAGCCATTCTCAGGACACAGAAGCAGAGCCAGGCAGGTCAGGCAGAGGAAAAGCAGAGAGTAGAACACAGAATGTCCCAGTGGGGTAAAGCAGTTGTTTATAGCACAGGGGTGCAGTGAGAGTCACACAAATACACCCGCAGTTCACCAGGAATACATAAAATAAGGAAATATACTGATGAGGAAATACACAGAGCTGTGTGGCTTTTGTGTTGAGGTTATTACACTATATACTAGCAGAGAATTGGATCCAAAGTATTTTGACCTTTTTGTAAAGCACTAATCAAATTCAGAAAATATTCCATAATAATTTCTGTAAAAATGTAAGAATTTTTAAAGGTCTTGTTGACATATAAAGAACGAGAATTATGTGCAACTTTAAAGTGGTAGCAGTAGGATCTAAGTAATGTATTCATTTTAGAGACCTATTTGACCCTGATCATATCTGCAAAGAAAAAGTACTTAAACAGCTCATTAGCTCTGCCATTTTAATAGGAAGTAGTTGCTAGCTCAGTTCACTGAGCCCTCTTTATGCTAATGACTGCTCAATTAAAGAACTTCATATTAATTCTATTAACACAAAATTTATTCCTGTGCAAAAGCTGAAATGTATTTCAGCTGTCTTAATTTACTTCCAATCCACTCTGAGTTCCCTCTTAGCACCAGAGTTGAACTTTGATGGTGTTGCTCTGAGGAAGTATTTGACAGCTGATTTAATATTGACACTGTCTTTGGAGCATATTGCAAGGCTGGCCATAAGGCAAGGCTGGGTCTGATAAAAATGCACTTATTTGATTAGTGATAAATAGATTTGTCCATGCATTTTCACTTGTGAAAGCACATGCACACACACAAACTGCAATTATCAATGTTGATTAAATTAGTTCAACACATCCCACCTGGCTTCAGTTAGGTGAAGTCTAAAATTGGGGACAGTTTTATACTTCTAACAGACTGGTGGGCATTGCACAGCTGCCAGCCACGGCATGAGGGAACTACCAGAGGTGTCCCTGCAGTTTTCTGTATGTGAGAAGCTGACAAAGCCAATGCACAACAGAAGCACATAACACATTCCACATGCTAAAGATAAATGGTAACAGCAGCAGCTGTCTTATTAAAGCGAAGGGATAATCAAAGGTCATACTAAAGTATCTATATAAGTATGGTGTTTTGTATTATTTTATTTATTATTTTGTATTTTATCACCTTATTTTTAGGTAAAAAACTTTTTCAAACTACTTCAAATTTTGATCCACAAGGAGCAAAATATCAGAGAAATTTCTCATGCAAGTCTCCACACGTTACATTTTCTAATCTTTGTAAAAGCCGTGTATTTTCACATTTCTCAGTAAAGCAAAAGGACCCGAAGAGTTCTCTGTCAGTCAGCTGGCTCTTGCTATAGTTATTTCTGCCTTATAGACCATAATTTTTCCAGTTTCTACGTCATTCTTGGAACTATATAAAATCTCAGTTTATCCAGAAGAGTTGTGTTGCCCATACATTACCATGTCTATGTATTTCCAAAAATACTAAATTGCATATACAAGACAGCCACTTATATCTTCACTCTATTGATTTTAATTAAGCAAAAATTTAGTGGAAACAGTTCCCATTGGCTAGTGCTAATGAAGGGCAATATACAAAACCAGAGATCAATGGAAAGAAATTGAACTCAGCTTAAAAAAAATGAAAAGAATCAATGCATAAGTGAAACATATAAAACCCCCAAAGCATTTATCCCAGACAGTACTGCATGTCTCTAGTCCAACCCTAAAGCCAGAAAATCCCATCATGACAATTAAAAATGCTTTTTCATAATTTATGCTGTCAAATCTCCAGTCTGCTACACCTTGAGAATATCAAAGTCTCTGAACCTCAGATGCACTTTCTCCGAATAGCTCATATTCCATACTTGGTGGCTACTGTCTCATCCAGGTGCTAAATCTCACCAGTCCTAGGGGGTGAACACATTCAGTTTTGTGCTGTGCATGCAGCAAGAAGGCAGATCACACCATCTGTGGAGGGCTGGCCATGGCCCCTGCTTCACTAACCATTAAGACAAAAGTTCTATTTGATTTTGGAAAAGATGTATTCTATTCAAACTGTGAGCAAAGAGCTCATTTATTCTTACATTTTGTGCTCTATCCTCTATCTATCCAAAGCTTTATTTTTAACACTCCTTTCCCTGAAGAAAAAATAATGGGCAAGACAGATACTGTATAGTCTATATAACTAATCTGGTCTGTCAGTGTTACCTTGTTACATGAGAAGCTACAGTGGGTATGGTGAAAGAACGAGAACAACTTTGTTACAGGATCATGTTCATAAATTCAATGAAAGAAGTGATGTTCACATGCTTCCACAGAATAAAGTGTACTTGGTAATGAGGAATATCACTGCATCAAGACACAAAACACATCAGATATACTTTCTATCATGAAAGAAACATTCTAAACTTGGCCTGATGCTGTCCAATTCATGATAGAATATACTCTGATTTTTCACTTCCTTCCATAGTATTTTTTCCACTGGCCTATGTTTCATAACTCACTGACACGTAGGTCACAATTATGCTGTTTCTCCAATACAAATTACTATCCCAAACTTCTCAGAGGTATAAACATCCTAGCTCCTGAAGCATGAGGAAATCTGCTCCTGCAGATTTCGTGTGTAAGTTCTTTTTGTTCCTGTGTTCCTTGTGTTCCTGTGGAACACAATGTGGTCACAGAGAAAACAGATCCTAACACTGCAAAGATCTGAGGATCAGTAAAGAAGAAATTTAAAAGTCCCATTAGAGCTGTCTTATTTCTTAAATTTACACTACAGTGGCAGCTTGACTGTTCTATGTGGAAAAAAACCCCCCAAAAAACAGGTGCAGAGGCCTGAAGTTTAGATCATGCTTTCAAAATACAGTAGCATATTTGACTTGAAGCTTTTGTCCTTGATTTGTTGTTCCTTTTGTTAGAATAGATATTTCATTTTGATAGAAATTTCTCCTGTCTCATAGGATATTTAGTAGTGCCAGGAAGCCCTGATTTGCCTGTGAATCAGGTTTCTAACAAATTGTACATTGTTTAACTATTAGAAGGAGAATTTTATGTTTTCCCCTCAAACTTGTCATGTTTCTCATGTCATGTAAGAACTGCAGGTTGCCCCCATACTCCCACTGGGTGGTCTGGTATGGTCTGTCAGTGGCTGCAGTGCTTGCTGAGGCCATCATGTCATGTTTCATCTGGATTCATTACCTGATACAGTTCAAACTACTCCATCACAGTGTAATTTGTGCCTCCAAGGAAGATATAAAAATAGGGTTTCCAAAACTGGCTGAGGAGTAGAATTCTGAGCAATATTATACAATTGTGAAAACTTTTATCAGAATGCTCTCCTGGGGATCTTCAGTTACCTAATTTCTAAAATAGGATTCAAATGGATGCAGGCTTGAATACTCCACTGAGATACTGCATGGCCATATATTTCTAATAAGGAGTCATATTTTTGCAGTATTCCTGTGTATTCTAGTTATATTTCCCATTAATCTATTTTAACCCATTTCCTTTTCTGGGGTAAGCAGGGGGGTAGATGCTGTCTTACTTTTTGTCAACAGTTTTTACATGCTTCTTTTGTGTTAGAAGAAGCTTTTCTTTTAAAAAAAATGTATCCAAAGCAACTCTGAACGGTTTTTCAAGTTTTTTCCACTTAGAGCCTCTTCGTCTTTACTTCTGATGTCTCCTATTTCTAAAAGACCTGTTATTCCCTGTGTTCACTCTTTCACTTACAAAACAACAGCAAAAAAACAGAAGTCAGAGACACAAGCTCTCTCCCTTAATCTGTCCCAATTCCGTCCACTCCTGATTCTCTTTTCACATCTTACACAATCATTCATCTGTACTTTAGGGAACCTACTAATCCCCTTAGAGGAACTCTGTTCTTTATGCCTTTACTTTCTCCCTCACATTTGTATAAAAATAGAGCTAGAGCAATTTTTAGGATAATTAACCCACAATTACACTTGTTTAATTTCAATGAAGAGACTGAAATGAATCACATATATGTATTTGTCTCAATTATATATTTTACAATTACTGTATTATTTGTACAGCCTGTCAGACAAAAGGTTGAGCTTTCATCAATGGAGAAACTTGACACTACAACATAAAAATGGAGTAAACATGAAATGTGTTTTCTTTCCTCTATAGGGTAAGAACTTATTCCTTAATAAGGTCAGTCCAACAGAGAACTGAACAAAGAAATGTTTATTATCCAGTACTGAAGTGATACTCTATTTATTTCAAGTAAAGGAAGGAGTTAGAAGTCAATGAAATATCTTTCAGCTTCTGGTTATTACCAGGAGGTTTCTCTGTCACTTTTGCTGTGAGGTCATAAATAGAATGGTGTCTTTTATCAACAGACAATCACATCTCAGTGTACAGAGTGCCTTCTAGCATCTACCCTATTCTGGCTGAAAAAACCAGATTGTTCCTGCTCCCCTTCAGAGCATTCAATTAAATGCAATTGCAGAAACCTGTATTAATTGTTTAGTCATAATACAGATGTAGATTTCAATGTTAACTTTTGCAGAAGTCATCCCAGCCAGACTATGCCCAGACTTTCTGCAATCTCTCTGTAAAATGGCTCCAAAGACCTAAAAAATTTCCCCAGGGCTTCATCACATCACATTTCAATTGGTGTGAGGTCTGTTTCTCCAGCTGTAATATGTGAAACATGTTCCTTTGCACTCTTTCTATATATTTCATGTTCAAACCCCAGCACTGCCTTCTTTTCCTGTGTTTATCAATTGTTTCTCTCCTTTCTACTCATGTATCAACCTTAAGTTATTTGACTTGTCTTGGTTATTGATTGTACCTCCCTCATCTGCTACATCTTCAATTCTGAGAAGTCAAATTCCATCTCTGGGATACTGCTCTCCACTTCATACACTTTCAAGTCAGTCTGACCAGCCAATTATAAATTCAGATAGGGTCTTTTTGTGAGGTTAATTTTATTATTTTTTTTTAAAATTACATGCCTAGAAACCATACCTAAAATAGTTTCACCATCATTTGAACACCATGTGTGCCATGACACTCCCATACCACCAGTACCATCACACTGAAAAACTCTTCACTGAAATGTCACTGACATTTCCCTTCTCTCCATTTATCTCTCATGTAGAATATTTTGCTGCTTAAAGTTTTGAGATGACTCATATATCACCTGTCCTTAATGTTCCTAAACCAAAAGATTTTCTTTCCATTATCAGAGTACTAAGTTTTTATCAAACTATGTCAATGCAACGTTCTGTATAAAAATCTCTACCTAGATTCTATTTAAAATACAACTTCTGATTCAGGTGTATTTCTTATCCTTATGTTAATAAATTCATGATTCTTAATTTTTTGAGGGAAAGTAATTACTTACTGGTTCAAGATTGGTGTATATGCTGTTTTATCTTCGTCTATAATGGTGACCATCAGAGTAATCAGCTGTGCCCAGAAATCCAAATTCTTTGTTGTTGGTCCTTGCTCTTCTTTAGGAACTTCTTGTTTCTTACTCTGCTGAAACAAGATTGAATATATTTTTATCAGAGAAAATATTATGGGAGTTCCACCTATAGATTATTCCTTGGTTGGGAAGAGTGACTTACTAAGAATCTTGAGAAATTTTGGACAAAGACTGGCTAACCAACAGAGCAGAACATATGAAAAATTTTACTTGGCTGTGCACAAATATAAAGAACCATAGTACAAAGATTGTCATGTCAGCAAAGGAGATCAATAGAGACTTGGTTTTTAGTGCATGCTCACACTGTAATTAGATATATTATTAAATTCTTTGCTGTGCTGAGACTCAGCAAAGGTAGAATTGCCTGTTGAGGCAGAACTTTTATACCCAACACAATAAAGACTGAAAAAAATCAATGCTGAGGAGTGTTTAATGTTTTTGTTTAAAATTATATGCTGAAGGTATTCAGCCTCACAGCTGCTTATGATGTGTGGTCTAAATGAAGAAGCAGTTGAATTTCCCTTTATTTTATTGATAATTTTATGTTCTTCAATTTTACTAAAATGCATTTACAGACAGACCTTGTCTCTACAATTTTTATTTATGAACTCTTAACCTAAAATTTCCTAGGTAAAATTATTTTGCATTCCTTTGCTTGGCAGAAGGATCAGATTCCTTATCAATGTCCAATAAATAACTTCATTGTAGGGACCCAAATATGAAAAGAAACATTTTTAATTCTGTATGGACACATACATGAATAATTTCTGCCACACAGAGCTATGTATGCACATGCACATCTACACATGCTTTTCTACACTGCTGTGTGAGATTGAAAGGGGTCTCAGTAAGTCAGAAAATAAACATGTCTGTGATCCTGCAATTTAAACACATATTCCCTGTACTTCTCATTCCTAGTCCAACTATGACCCCTTCAATGGACCTGGTATATTTTTGAATATGCCTAACACTACATTAGCATCACAGTGAATTAATTAAATGTTAATTTAACCCCAATTAACTTTTATCTATGAATAGCATTTAGAATGGCAGAAAGGGAATTTCAACAACACCTATCTGAAACTGTTTTTGTGGCCACTGTGGAATATTTTAGACAAGTATCATTAATCACAGTGCTACATACTCAGATGAACTACAAAGGGTATCACCTCAGTGTCTACAGCAACAGAAATAAAGCTCAGAAGCAGGTCAAAGGATGGTGGGTCTGGTGTCACTAACAATTAACAACTGTGCATGCAGGTGACAGTGCTTTTGAAAACAGAAATGAACATTAGAGCATTAATGTCACTCATAAGGGCTTTCCCTGATATACATTATATTTTTACTAAAAAGACCTTGGTTCTATATCAAAGATGTATGTCCAATAGACCACTTTTTTTCTCAGAAGCTTGTTAAATCAAACCAACCGAAAGGCAGCTGTAGAAGACAAAGCCACCTCATATGTAGCTCAGCATCTTATCCAAGAACTCTATTTCACAGCAAGTGACATGTAGCTGAGACAGCTTTTCATGGCTGTGAATGTGAATCACAGAATGCAAAATTTGGTTCTTTAACAGAGATAGCAAAAAGTAACTGATTTGGAAAGTAATAGTTGCACAAGGAGGTCCTTTCTACAAAAATTCTCTGGAAAAGAAATCTCTTTAAAATTTGTATGACCTTTTCAAAAATCCCAGAGAAGGTATTTTTAAAATAGTCTCACATTACAGATGTAGTTTTATGTCCTGAACAGAAAGTGCATACTCTGCCCATCCCTAGTTGTTATTTCCATTCTTTATCCTAAAATCTACCTATTGTGTTAGACATGCTCAGAATCATTCAAGCTCTTTTTACCTTATTGTCAGCACTATTATTTGCTTTATGTACAACAGATGCCTTTGTAGAAGCATTACAGAATTATGGAATACTCTGAGTTGGAAGGGGCCCACAAGGACCAGAGTCCAGCTCTTGGATTCCTGCACAGGGCAATGCCCCAAACCACCCTGTGTGTCTGACATGCCACCCAAGCTCTGGCTTGGAGCAGTGCTGTTATAATGAGGTAAAACAGTGGTGGAAATTTGATTTCAATTTAGATTTTTTTTCCACTCCAATTATACCCATTTGAAAGAAACTGTCAGTGTAAAAGCATGAACTAAGTAGCTGATATACCTAATTAGAGCCACACTGGAACAAATACAGTGAGAAGATATAGGAGACCCTAAATACTGCTTATTATTGTAGAGGATGGTAACAATGAGAATTTTTTAAAAGTACAACTGAAAAGGTCAAGAGAAACATAAATTCTTGATATAGCAAGATGACAAAATGATTAATTAAACTGATGCTATTAGTGGTTCTTAATTTTAAAATAAAGGAGTTTCTGAAGTTTCCTGTCTTCTATTTTTGTTTGACACAACACTGAACAAGCTCAAATCACAAATTGCTTCCAGTAATCAAGAGACCTTCCCAAATACTGATACGAATGAAAGTTTGCCAATCAGCAGAATCACTTTCTTTTCCCTGAGCTTTTTCACATGGGAAGGTAATTTAAAATATCTTGACCTCCTGTAACATCACTTTGGATGGCAATGCTGCCCACATGCACGCACAGAACACTGAAATGCCATAAGATGTCCTGTACCTAAAAGCTCAGTAAGTGACTGGCCAAAGGCACAACAATGACATTCCTAAAGGCTTCTGCTGGCAGATCAAACAAGCAATGAGAGCACATGATATCTCATCAATAAGACAGGTTTTTATACTCTCATATTAATTGAATTGGGTACTTTTTTCTTTAGGATCACCCTAGAGTGGTAGCAAACATCTTATAAAAAAAGTGTCTTTAAAGAGAATTATTCACTTAAGATTCACAGATCAGTAAGTACTGGAGATTCTGTGTGGGTTTTTTTAATGCAACATCCAAACTAGATAACTCTGGGTTTTTTGGTATGGAAGACATCAAAATCAGAAAGAGGAAATGTGTAAGAGCAATTTTTCATAGGATATGAATCAAAAGAAATTATTTGCACCGAATCATGTTTTTCTCAATTCCCTTTTACTGTCAATTTCCTAGTCACCTGAATTCATATGCAAGAAATAGATCATGCAGCACAGAGCCTCGAAATCATTTACTGGTGCTTTGATACTCTCTTAAAGAGAAAAATAAAATGTAGGGGGAGTTTTCTGAGTTTAATGGGAAAAAAAGGCTAAACTGTTGACAAACAAACATTTTGTACTCTGGAAAAGTAGCTGAGAGTGGAGAAAGCAATCTCAGACCCAGTGTGAAGCAAGATTAAAATCTACATCTCTATTATCCAGAGACAAATCTGTGAAGCTTGGTCTGAGAAACAGAGGGCTTTCAACTCCTCCCATCACTGATTTTACCAGATCATAGGATGAATGTCTGGTTTAATTTTCTTTGTTTTTATTTTGTTATGTTCTGTGCAATCAATACCCATTATTATCTGTGTGACTTTGATAAATTGAATCTTGTGATATCAGAAAGTTATATATTGCTGTCTGCTGCAAGCCCCAAGCTAGGTTTCAGAATACAATATTTTCTATATAAATAATGATACAGCGGAAACTCATTGGCAACCAACACAGTAGTCTTGATTAGCACAAGGCTACAGAGGGCAATTTTACAGACCAGTTTTAGACAATATTAATTTTAACAATTCTTCCATATTTTAAACTGCATATTTATTACTTATATTACATATAATACTACTTTAACTTAGAATCACCAGCAAATATACAATATGCACTCTATATAAAAGATACACATATGTAGACATCCACAGATTAAGCCTACATATTTTTAGAATTTTATATAATTTTAAATGATATTTTTAATATCTAAAATAATGAAAAATTGGCTTTACAGATTTCACATAAGAGAGCCTAAAACCAGAAACCACTTGCAGATATGCATTCAAAACCTGTGAGCGATTTCCCTGTGCAGTGCTGTGGCACAGTAACTAACTGCTAAACCATTAACTTATTTGAAACTGAAACCCTATTTGAAGAATCATCATAGAATCATATGGGTTAGAATTGGGCTGGAAGTGATGTCAAAGACATTTCATTTTCATTCCTCTTCTCTGGGCAGGGACACCTTCCACTAGAACACTTTGCTCAGAGTCCCATTCAAACTGGCCTTGAACACTTCCAGGGATGGGGCACCCACTCCTTCTCCAGGCAACGTTGCTTTATGTATTCTCTAGTACCAACTGAAGTGGAATGGAATTATTTTGGATTAATTCTCATCAAGAATTGAGCTGGTTTAACTGGTCTATCTGTTTAGGGCAGTGTAACATGAATAGCTCCTCTGCAGAGGCCAGCCAAGTGATACTGTGGTTTTGATCTGACCCATCCCACCCAGATGTGTTCTACTTCTGTGGGGAATAGGTGAAGGAAGATCAAAGTGAGCCCCCTCACTTATTGCAAGCTCTTTGACTTTCTAACTAGTGTTGTCAGAGAAGCTGCCAAGAAGAAATTATATCTGTAAGATCCAGTCTTCTTCTGACAGAGAATTCTCAGAATGGGATTGGAAGTATCATAGCACAAAATGCATCCTTCTGTTCTGAGGAAATTTACCAAATGTTTACTGTGGTTAACATGCTGCCCATCAAACACAATGCTGCGACACAAGGAGAGATCTCTAAGTACCCTCTGCATGTCAGATTTGAAGAAGTCAAAACCTTTTCAGTGAATCTAAAGCAATATGTAAATATAACAAAGGGCCTCACAAGAATTATTACTTGACACTGAAATTTGCACGCCTGAAAAATAGGACTCTGTAGTAAACAGCTTTTGTTACTGCACTTTATTTCCCACTTCATACTTCTGAATGTGCTTGAAAACCACAGATCACAGTCATGTTTCAATCCTTGCAGTATTTCTATAAGAAATTAATAATCTAACAATTTTTTTTTGTCATTTATACTAAAGAGAAAAAAGTACACCTTCAGATGCAACTCTGAGGCTTGGATTCCCAAATCTCAAATGGAAAAGTGACCAGGGGCTCACAACTGAGTAAAGCAAAACTGAGCCAGCTTCCAAAGCATAAGCACATCCATGTGCTCATCCACAGCTCTGACTCCCAGAGCTGGGATGTTTTTATCTCATTATCAACCCAGCCCAAGGTGCTGCACCCCTGTGAGAGGTGAATGGCAAGGGCAGAGCTGTGCTGCTGCAGCTGTACCACTCCTGGCTCCTGAAGGAGTCAATTGCTCTTTGCTACATCCTGTCTGCACCAAGCTGTGGTGCAGATAACACGCAGAGTTGAGATAAGACTCAAGTAAAGGTCCCTAACATCAGGTAGAATATCAGGCCTGTTCTGATGAGCTGCTGTCAAATATAAAGTACTCCAGTGTTTTATTCCAGTATACTGGTGCTATCAGTCATGAAATTATTTGTACTGATCAAGAGCTCTTCAGGTAACATGAAGGGTATGGTTTGCAATCATCATGAATTGTCAGGGGCTCACAACTGAGTAAAGCAAAACTGAGCCTGCTCCCAAAGCATAGGCACATCCATGTATCCATGTGCTCATCTACAGCTCTGACTCCCAGAGCTGGGATGTTTTTATCTCATTATCAACCCAGCCCAAGGTGCTGCACCCCTGTGAGAGGTGAATGGCAAGGGCAGAGCTGTGCTGCTGCAGCTGTACCAACCCTGGCTCCTGAAGGAGTCAATTGCTCTTTGCTACATCCTGTCTGCACCAAGCTGTGGTGCAGATAACACGCAGAGTTGAGATAAGACTCAAGTAAAGGTCCCTAACATCAGGTAGAATATCAGGCCTGTTCTGATGAGCTGCTGTCAAATATAAAGTACTCCAGTGTTTTATTCCAGTATACTGGTGCTATCAGTCATGAAATTATTTGTACTGATCAAGAGCTCTTCAGGTAACATGAAGGGTATGGTTTGCATTTCATTGGTGTCACTCAGTGGAGAGGACTGCAAAAAGAATTATTGAAGGGACTTCAGTCACTGTGAGCACCAGCCAGGATTTCAAAATTTGTTTTCTCAAGAAAACAGAAAGAGTGACAGATCCGTAAATTGAGTCAGAAAGCTATCAAAGTGCTTCCTAAACTACTTCTCCAGGATATTTTTTTTTAACCTAGGATAGCTAAGCACTTCACTCAAATAACTATTAATTAAAAAGAGAAAAGACTGCATGCCCTGCATAAGGAGCTAGACAGTTCTTCATCAGAGGGCTTTGTCTCCAATAATGAGGACAGCAATATACATGTCAGTAAGACTGTCAAGCTATCATGTTTTACTGTCTGTAGCAGTCATTGGTTTTTTGCCATCAGCTGTTCTTTGTATTCTGGTGTGGAACTGCAGCATGACATTTTTGCATACCGTTAGCATTTGCAATGCTTCACCCCAGGAAATATCCTCAGGGGTGATATTTTGCTGCAAGACATTGGCTTTTTAACAGTGATTGCCTGCCTGACACAAAGGTAGAGAGTAATAAAAAGAGAAATTGGAGACTGCTGAGCATATTTTGTGATTTACTTTTTATGTTTATAGTGGCAAATATCCAAAAACGCCAGATCAAGCCCCTCAATTTTAACAGTCATTGCTCTATTTTCAACCCAAAATGAATCAATCCCACACAATCAGACCTGAAGCATATTTTCTCAAAATACTGTAGCAGGCATCTCTGAGAATTTTAGGTTGCAGCCAAAAGCAATTGCAGAAGGTGGTTTCCCTGAGTTACACACAGACACACCCTGAGCGTGCAGGGGCCTCAGCAGGACAACATCTGCCAGTCCTTCCCCTGAGTGAGAGCAGGTGCTGACCTACATAAGAACCATTCCTGGTTGCTTTGGGCTCATGGATCTCAGTTCTCAGTCTCACAGCTCAGAGCTGTGCAGCTAAAACATGAACCTCCTGTGTGCAGAGCCAAGCTAGGATGAGCTCCCTCCCTCTGAGGGGAGGGGACCTCACCTGATGGGGAGAGAGCAGAGATAAGCGAAGGGTACTGAGGAATCTGACCTAATCTAAGGGGCTTGGACACAATGCTAATGAAATGTTAATTACTATACTGGTTAATGCTTCATTATTATAACAGTGGTACCACAAGCCAGTCACCTGGATTGACTGGAAAGCCTCCAGAGCTACAGGTTCAAAAAACCTGCATGCTCAAGTGTTCCCAAAACCAAATGCACTTTTGAATACAATGATAGGAAACCATAAGAGGATCATGCTGAACAGTCTCCTTGTACAACTCAAGAGCTGATGCAGAATTCAGGTAGTCTTTTGACTCATCTCTCTATTAAAGAGAGTTTATTCTGAGAATTGTGTCTCACCTTCTGCGAAAGAAAGTTTTACTGTCTGGCATTAAGACTATATGTGACTGTTGAATTTTTTTTAATGTGATTTGCTGTTAGAAATAAATTATTTTGAAGGCAATCTATTTATTTTAAATTTTGTGTTTTACACTTCTTCACTAAAGTTTCTTGCACTGCTTTGTGATTGCAACTGTACAGAAAATTGTCTGCTTAAATTTTCCAAAAAAAACTGCCCCTGCTGGAAATCTTGTGAACGAGAACTCAAGAGGTGCAGAAATACAGTGAAATACAGTTAACCTAGTCTTCCAACAGAGTGAATACTTGTGGATTTTTTTTTTTTCAGGACTTCTTATTTCTCCACCATTAAGTAGAATTGCGTGAGAGTAAAATACAACACTGCCTGTTCTGCCTCAAATATAAATTGGAGAGAAACCTTACTTAAGCAAGTTTTACTTTCTCTACCAAGCAGAAAAGCTGTAATATCTCTGCACTTTAAGACCATATTTTAAAATAGACAGGCTAAATGGCTGTATGGATTCACATTAAAAAGTTGTGAATTTTTTGAATACAGATAAGCTTTTGCAGTTGTCACAATGCTTTGCAGAGGTAAGACTTCATCACTTTTAGCTGTTTACTGAGGACTAGAATCTACTGATAAACTGCAGGCTTATGTAACACCCAGTCTCGCAGCACTTCATATTATATTTACCAGACAAGATCAAATTGCTGCAGAGTAAACAGCGAGAAAACAGAACAGTTTATGACGTAAATAGATGTGATGCCTGAAGCTGCTCCTTCCACTAATTTATACTCCTACTCAGCCTACAATGTAATCTGTTGTAGGATAAACACACATCAGCACTAAGTGTGGAGTGCTTATTGGTGCTGGTGAGAAATTCTTACATTCAAAGCTACAGTTAAGTTTTCTCACATAACAGGAATCCAACATGAGAAAATATATTCTCATTTCAGAAATGTTGAATAGCAAATACCACCTTTCCTATAACATAGGAATTAATATTCTGGATTTAAGTAAAATATCTTTCACTTATATTAATAAATAAACTCAGGTAAATTTCATTTATGAGTGTTCTTATTAATTATACACACACAAAAAAAGTGCATTTGCCAAAGAACTTAGTTCAAGGCTGGAATAGTCACAGAACTACTATTTTTGCAGTGTACCATCCAGAAAGCAAATACAAGGTACAGGTGGTAATATGATAAAGAAGAGATGCTCCTTTAAGACAGTAATTAATTCTAACATTACTTATAGAATGACCATATTATATTAAAAAATAATAAGTATTCTCAAGGATTTTGCATGACATTTGGAACACAACAAATGCTATAATTATTTTGCATTGATAGCTCAACCTGACAGACTAATATTAAGAAATCCTCTGCTTTCTTAAAGCAGTTACTAAAGCTTGGATCCAAGTATGCATCATACTAAAATATGAGACTGGAAAGACTATATAATTTTCAGCAAATTACATTTTTTTTCCTAAAGCTACAGAAGTGAAATGTTAGATTTTAAATAACTGTTTTCCTGTTACAGATCTTAAATGAACAATAACCAATGAAATGTCATCTTCCCCAAAACCACTGGACAATTTCACAGTCATGTCCAACTTGATGACTACATTATGGTCATGTGTCCATTTTGAAACTGATGTTAAACATTTTAGAGTTCATAGCTGTCTATGGGTGAATTCATGGTATGTTGCTCCTCCATGCATAAATAAAATGAAAATCTGAGTGCTTTGATATGAAGGAGCATCAGAAGACTTTCTGTTTACTAAAGGCAAACTAACAATAATGACTGAGGAATAGCACAGAACAAGTTCATTTTGACCTTACCTGATCCACTAATTGGGAGTAGAGATCATAGCAATTGTCAAAAATATATTTATAAGTTGAATCCAGGCAGGCTTTTACACAGTCTTTTACCACAGTACTGGCTCGAGGGGGGCTCTGCAATTCCAGGACCTAATTAAATATTTCATAAATGGGAGAATGTCAGAATTAGATTGAACACAAAAAATCCAAGGTTGAATGGAGTTCTGTTATAGAGGATAAAAAGTGCTCAAATAAAGCAATGATAAAAATAATTAAAATTGTGTTGAATTAAGATTGATTTAGTTCAAAGATGCATTAAAACACTAGGGATTAGATTTTATCACTAAGTTTTATTTACATTAAATATTTATATGATGAAAGAGGCATGTGTGCTCAAGAGTTTACATCTTTAAATCTTAGGTTTTACATTTTATCAGGACTTTTATTATTTAGGCAATATTTAAACTGTATAGTATGTGCTTTCCTTTGAATGAAAATATCAAGCCAAATTGCAGTTATTTATTTAAAGCAAAGGGTTCATCTTTTTAGTCCATTTCAGAATACACTAATTCAAACTTTAACTTAATGGATTATTTTAATTCTCTTTATGCAGTTCCTAATGCAATCACATGCTAAAGGTTGCTTTGTGTTTTTCTTTTTTTGTTCAGTAATGTTAATGTGTACCATTCCATTCCAAAAATATTTTCATGCTTGACCACTTAGATCTCAACCTTCGTAGAGACTAAGGCAAATAGTTATCAGATCTATTTTGCTGTTTGACTTGTGATTTTATTATATCAATAGAAAACCCTTTTTATATATTACTCCTAAGGAGTTCAGCTAAGTATGCTTTATGTGACTTGACTTTGAACTAATTTAAAAGGTAATTTTTTTGTTTATTTCAGGAAATTTATTTGTGCAAGTAAAGGGCAATACCTTCATCCGAAAAAAAGTAATGCTGGTAAGCAGATCCACAGTTGATTTCAGATCTTGGAGTCTTTCAGAATTGCTGGCAGGAAAATTATCCTGATGAATCAGGGAAAGAGGAATCATGCAAAATTTGAGTTACAGGTAAAATCCTTGAACAACTATAAAAACCCTCAAAGAAAACATAAAATGCTGTTTGGAAGGATTAGAGATGTTCACGTTGCCTGAATTCTGCCTGTGAGGTAGTTAATGATGAACATCCCTTGGACATCAGTAGGAACACCTTTGATAATGCTCCTGCACTTGTAATATGAATAATTCAAAATATTGTGATATTTACAAAATGGACGGAAAAATAATCTTACAAGAAGTCTGGGAACTGTTGCTACTGAAAATAATTTATGGGTTTTCCATGGCTCATACATCATTTGTAGGCATAAATGCAGTCGTAAGCTTAATGTGGAAATAATATATTCCATTTTTGCAATGATCTCTGGGTTAACAGAGTGATGTGAAGTAGTGTTATTTAAATAACTTCCTACTAATGAAATACCAGCCTCATGCTGCGATACTGTATGGACAGCATTCTTCAAAATGAAAAGATCCTAGCATGAACATATCTCCTTCACGAAGGATATGGTCTTAAAAACTATGTATGTGCAACTTCTATTCTCTCTAATGCCTTGGGGTTCTTTTAAATATTCCCTTTCTCCTCCAGTTTTGGAGAGCAGGCCACATGAACAGACAAATCCTTGACGTGGAGGCTGCTACTCCTAGAAGCTGAAAGGCGAGGCACATGTGATGAAGCCCTGACTTATGTATTGTCCAAAAGTTTCATGATCCAGTGGACTGGAGAAGGAGAGGGAATTCAAATGGTAACTGGCAGGTACCCAGTGCCTGCTTTCCTGAAAGGCTGGCTTTGGAGCACAACTCAGTGGAAGGCAAAAATGAAATGAATTCCTACCAAACAGAAAAACAAGGAAACAAAGACTCTTTCAACATTATCAGGATCTTAGCATGCAAGTTGTAGCAAAAATGTCAGGCTCTCAGAAAAAATACAGCAGTAACTGCACTTTGTACTACCTGAGTCAGTGAAGGTAATTCCCAGATGAATTAATTTAATCAACTTAAAACCAGTTATAGACCAATTTAATCAAAGTTGTTCAATACTACTCTTTCTTAAATATAAGATAATCCCTTGACCCTTTCTTATCTTTTGGAATGAAGATACTAAGTTTTTTCTTTTTGTCAGATTGGAATAATATTGGTGTTAAACAGTTTAAATTCTGTAAATTTTTGTTCCAAAGGATTTAGGGGTCTCATGTTGACTCAGATAGAATATGTTGTACATACCCTGTATTTAGATAAATCAATCCTCAGAGAATTGTGCAATTGATCCAGCAGCTTTATGAACTTTTCTCTCTGTAAAAAGAATACAAGAACATGTTGCACTAGAATTTGCAGGTTCCTGTAATTGTTGGGGGTTTAGAAAGCTTCTTCCCACTCTTAACTTATTTGAAAATCAATTTGTTTTCCATTATTTCATATACAAGTGATGGTTTGAAACACTGTGTTTCAAGGCTAGGTGATGCACTTCTTTCACATTATTTTCCCTTTCTATGTTGTGTACCTGGTATGCATTAAACACTGTGTAGCTGTGAAATATGTTAGGGAGGTCACAAAGATTTTACAATGCAACATTTTCCTGTCTTATATTTACCTTGCAACTGACTAAACTCTTGAAGAAACCACCTCCCACTTCCTTTAATAAGTAAGAAATGATGCTCATTTACTACAGAATTTGGTGCAAATGTATGACTGAAAATTATACTTCTGAAACAGTGGCTTTTGTAGCAATAGAATAAGTAATACTAATACAATTAAATTATATTTTTTCCTTTCAAATGTGAAAATTAACTTGTTATCTTGATAGATGAAGGAGCAGGGAAAGTATTTTGCTGTGAGATTTCCAGCTGAGTTATGCCATTCTCAAGTAATACTAATGAGTTTCTAATTACCATGTTAGAACATATTCCATAGTCTGCTGCACAAAACTGTGAAATCTCAGCCTATGTGAAAGCAGCAGACTTCTGGAAGAAGCAGGAGCTGATAGCTCTCAGGGTGCACTGATCGTATCTGTACCATCCCTCAAATGTGATGATCTGGAATTTGAAAATAGAGTCTTTGTGCACTGTCTCTCATCAGTGGAGTTCTAACCTACACCAAACCCCGCTAATTTGGCACGGTTCCCTTAAGGGATCAATCAAAAGAGAACTTTTTTGTCATTTTTTAAAGCTCTACTGAAATATTCAGTCAGCCAAATCATTCCCAGCTGTAGCCTCAGGACTTGAATTTGAGATGTTCTTTTTGATGAATGATGTGCAGCTATTCACTACCAAATGCCTTTTGACCCAGGAGAGAAGAATAATCTGATATTTTGCCTATAAGTCAATTGTTTGAAAAAAGAGCTCCAAATCTCTTTTAGTGATGCCTACTACTCTTTTTCCATCCATCTGTTGAACTATGAATTGGATTGGAATTGCGTCAGAGGCAAACTGGCATTACCAGCAGAGAAAGGACTTAATCTCTGCCCAGTCTGAGGACAAGAGTAGTTCTGATCATTAGAAAAAATGGGAAAAAAGGATAAAAATCCAGCAAAGCCATTCTAAATTTCAGAAGTTGCATCAAAGTCAAAGGTCTAATAAAGCTTGAACATTGAAAGAGAAGACTTGTTTCAACAAAGATGTTAAGTAATTCTTGGTTTACGCACCCAGAAGTATAATTACATAATTTTGTCTTGAAAATCTGAAATGCATAATTCCTCTATTATTCTAATACTGGAGAAAAGTACTAGTGCCTCTAACACTACTTCAAATAATTTTTTAATTTGAAATTTTAATGTGTATTTAATAAATTTTAATTATGATTAATATTTTATTTCATGTCAATAAATGGTATTTTATGAAAACTGTAACATCAAGTATATCTTTGCTATTAGCCCTACAAATAAAAGCCTAACTAAAAAAAAAGAAAAAGGAAAGAATAAATGCATCTTTCAGCATAAGATAGTGTTTATCTGTATCATGCGTAATATCAGAGCTATGAAGAAAACCTCTTTGAATTACTGCTCTGCCTTACTGCTCTCAATTCCTCTGAGAGTAGGTGAAGAAATCAGAATAAGGAGTGAATGGATCTTTATTTATTATCATGTTCAAAGACTAGGAAGTCCATGCTGTGAGATTCTTATCCACAGAAGAAAATCTAGCAATAACAAAAGAACTATTACCACATCCTGAAATGCTACTATTCCTCCTAAAATTCCTGATACCTAAATCCAGGACTTGGACAATTCACCAGCAAAAATTTCAGCAAAAATAAGAGAAAGTCCATTATTATGGATCCTTGTGAGAACAGCAGCATTTATGGCTACATACGCTAGGTTAACATGAGTTCACTGATGATACAGCCCAAGAAAGGAATTGCATCCAATACTTAGTCTAATGTAGTTTGCAGTTTGCAAGGCCCAGTGCAATAAAACTAAAACCTGTTTGTTGGAGATTTTAGTACTGTGAAGGTGCGCCAGTGCTTTCTATCCTCTACGCTTCACAAGGCTGAGCAGTATCTTCTCTGGCTTTTATGAGATTAATTTTAAACACTCAGGGTAAAATTTTCAAAAGCTAACAACAACCCTTAATCTTTAAAATGAGCAATTAAAAAAATTCAGTGTAGAAGTTAATATGGAATATAATAGGGGAAAAAAAGGACCAGAACTCTACTAAAAAAGAAAATCTACTTACCCCGAAGTTAGTAGCAGCAAAGCGATCTGAGGCAGATACATTAGTTGCTGCTGTTGTGTGAGCATAGAAAGCATTTATATTGGCCAACAATGTACTCATAACTGCTGGAACACCAGGGCACATGTATTTAGAAGAGAGACAGGAAAAGTGCCTGAAATTCAAACAAACCAACAGTTATTAAAGATGGCAGGGAATCTGCTTCTTCTCCCTTTATAATTTCTTTCTAACTCCAATGATGTAACTTTCAGGCTACTTCCTGAAAATTGTACAAATGTATGTGAGGCAAATACAGGCACATTTGATACAGTTGCCACTTGTGGCACACTGATATTTTCAAACTGGCCACATTAGATTCCCATTCAGTTCTTACTCTGTTAATCCCAAACACAAAAACTTGACTTAATGTTTTAATTGCTATTAAACAAAACATTCATTATTAAAGAAAACCTAAAAAGCAAGCTCTAACTCACCATCATGGAAAGTCACAGAGGTCTATAGTAGAAAAAGATTTAATTGTCGCCAACTAAAAGACTCAAACCAGCATTTTAGCGTGGCTTTTATTTTACCCTACATTATTAATGAAAGGTGCTTCAAGCAGCTTCTGGGTTCACCTTGATTTGAATTAGGCCATAACTGAAACTCTTCCACTTTGATTCAGGCCAGTAAAATTTAGGTAATCAGTCTGTTAAACCTGAAGCAGCCAAAACCAGAGGTGCAATGTGGCAGCACTGTTTACTTTTTTAATGAAACAGGAGATGCCTGCTGGAAGCATACAAAGAGCTTATAACACAATAAAACATGAGGGGTACAAATGGATGAAAGATCTGACAGATGAGGAGGGTGAACATCATCAGTGCAAACATAAGTGCAACATATGAAACCTAAATTTCAAGAACTATAATTAGGCAGGACTGGGAGAGAGAAAGGGATAAAGACTAAATGTACACAAATAGGAAAGGGAATGAGGGGGATTAGGAAAAGATGGTGGTAAAAATGGGTGTACAAAGAGAAGAGGATTAAGAAATTCCAATCAGGCTCTGTATGACTGAAGGTCCTGATTTGGACACATGCTCCTCTTAGCTGGAGACTCTGGCTCCTCTCTCTTGTTCCTCCTCAGGAGCATAAGGCAGAGCAGTGTGCTGGGCCTGAACCACCTGGGCACTAATGCCCTTCCAAGAAAAAAATTAACACAAGGTACAATTGAACTCTTCTGCCGAACTTGAGCCAAATACCCTTAACAAGTGTCACTGCCTAAATAATCTTTCAAGGCATTATTCAAGATTATTTTCCTGTAGGGGCAATTATTAAGTGCTATTATTTGCATTTTACATAACTGAGAGAAACTGCTCAAAACTACACAGAAACCAAGCACATGGACCAGAGCCCAGCATTCCCAACTATGTGCTCATGGAATAGTGTCACCAAACCTTTAATTCACTGCCAATATTTTCAAGAAGTGCATCTGAAGACTGAAATGTGAATTCAACAAAAGAAAAAGCCAGTTCTCTATCTCAGAAAAATCTTTCAAAACATATGTCACATGTTTGCTGTCAGGTAGAAGAATAATACTTTCCTTTGTAATGAAATACAATAGTGATGTCAGGTGGTTCTCATCAATAAAGGTAACCTTTAAAGCTAATAAAAATATCTCCTTATCTATGAGTAAGTTTGGGAAATATACGTAGGGGATGATCAGAACCAATTATCAAAAAAATGATAAAATAATTAATACTTTTAATACTGATGATCTTTAATTGCCAAAAATCTTTTAGTGGACTTAAAGGTCCTTAGTGCATGAGTAATATCAATCTGGAGATACAAAGGCACTAATACCCCACTGGCCTTAGAGTCATACCTGTAACACATGCTCTGCTGAGGGAGGAGGCAGGCAAAAGGAACAGTCAGCAGCAAAGAAATCACTGGGATTGTCTCAATTGCCTTCAGGGAACATGACAGACCATGAAAATATTGTTTGGGTCAAGATTTTAAGGTGTCTTCTGCAGGTTCCCCTAACCCTTTCACAATGAGCTACCCATGACCTGTACTGAATTCTTATATTGAGAACAAGACCCTAACTGTACCAATTTTTCACAAGGAAAATTTAAAGCAATTGCTATAATTTATGTCCTTATTGTATCACTGCACTCTTTCACCTGTAATGTGCTTATTGAAAATTATGATAAAGCATGTGTGACAGATTTTTATTTCTCTCCATCATTTAATTAAAATCTCTAATGTTCACAGGACCTATTAAGTACACAATATGGGTCATGACTCAGAGTGCTGATAACTCAGGTTATCAATCAGCTACCTACAAGATACCTGGATTCCTTCTGCTTGCTAAAATGAATAAATCAAAGTAAACCCCTGTCCTTGTTTTTGCAGGTCTTTGAAAACAGCAGCCAGTAGCATGAGTTATTAACAATTTCTAGTGGGCACATGATGTCACAGCAACCATTGCTAACTCTCACACATTTTAGAGCAAGGTTGCACTGCATAAGCTGAAACCAGGCCTGCTCGCTCCAACTTTCTTACTATGCAATTTTCTGACCAATAGACAGTGCCTGGGATTCTTCCAATATTGCTGCTAGTATGAATTAGTGAAGAAAGGAGTCTAATTGATGTGCTGTACTCATCAGTAAGCAAATGCTATCAATAAAAAATTAGTTTAATGGGCGATTTGTGTGCTTTCTGTAATGCTGTCACATTAATTGAAAACTAGCAGGAGAAAAAGATGACATAGTTAGTGCCCATTAACCTGCTGGAATGAGAGCTATGTTGCTGATTGAGAATCATTAGGTTCTACCTGTGGTGACTCTTGCCAGTAAGAAGTAAAGATCTTAATAGAGCTTTTATTGCACTTGACTCTATTACACAGTAAATTCAGGCTGGTGATATTATGTGTAATTTCAGTGTCTAGTCAAACACTGTCTCAATACGTGCTCAGATTTTTACCTTCTAAAGAGAAGTAAATGATGATGAAAGATGAATGACAGGAAAAAAATTTACTTTTTCTTTACTGCAGAGTGTGGCTTAATATACATAGGTAAATAAAGTTCCAGTATGATTCCTTCTAGACATTGAATTTACAGTATAAACTGCCATCAATCCCCATAGTAATCAAAATAAAGGCCAACTGGATCACTGTGCCGTTTTTCCACTTTTTCTTCCTGCCTCTTGTGATATTTATTTTCCTCCCCATTGTCTCACACATCCATGCTTGTACTTCTGGGAATTACACATACCAGTCGTGTGGCTAACAGTGTTGGTCCAGCTGCTATCCATCAAAAAAAAAACCAAAAAAATTTCTCATCTGAACCATGTAAGAATGGCTGTAATGGTCTTGCTTTTCTTTTCCTAGCACAGACTCCATGAGGATGGAAGTATAAAATAGTCATAAGAAAGAAGAGTGGATTATGTAACCCATACATTCAAGACTTCAAAGAGCTGCAATTGCTGCAACAAAATCAGTCTTTTTGTTGTATTTTACTTTGGGTTGATGGCTGTTTTTCTATTCACATGAATTCCACATTTGGTAACTTAAAGCAGATTTCCTTGCTCAGGAACTGTGCAGTCATAATCCACATCTTGAGAGTGAAACACCTCTTCTAAGTCAGCATCTTTAGCAAAAAGGTGTCTACATTTATCTCATAAAAATGTGGCAATGTTCCTATCTCCAGCAAGAGATGCAACCACACCTGAATTCATTATCTTTCTAAGTTTGGAGAGAAAGGTCTCAATGGGGACAATGACTAGACCAGACAGGTAACCTGTGTGATATCACCTCGTCTGATACCCACATTTCAGTATGAGTATAGTCACTGTATTTAGAAAATCAAGACTAAATATTTGAAATATTATTTCTGTGCTCTAAAGGAATAGATATATATAATTATTGAGGGCCAGAAGGAAATCTTCAAGGTTTATAAAGGGATCATAGATGACAAAGACACCATCATGAACCAGAAATGACAGACAAGTGGGATTGTTTATTGCTGCAGTGGAACAGGATGCCAAGTCACTTTAGACAGGGGTGCTTTAGAGAAGCTTAATCAGGTTTATGTTGTGTAGAAATGCAGAAAGGCGTATGTTCAGCATATGACATCTATCCATACTTAAAAGGGTCATTAAAAGACTATCATTAAGTGGCACTGAAACTTTTAATAATAGTTAACTTTAAAACAAATATTAATACTAAAAAATAAATCAAGGCAAAAAGAGCACCTCATTAGCAGCACCCTAAAACTCACATAGCCTGATAAAGTGTAGATGCTCTCTGAGGTCTGGATCCTGGGGTATTAAAGCTTAGTTAGTTTTGAATTTACAAACACAAACATTTTAATTTCCAATGTTATCATGAGACATGCAGTAGACTCTGCAACTAGATTCTCAAGCAAAATATTCTTACACAATATTCCTCTGGGCAAAGTGATTGCATTCAAATTCTCTCTCTGTCATATAGTAGAAAATTGCTTTTGTTTTTGTAGAAGATCTTTTTACCAAATGCAATCTGATAATTCTATTTTCCAAATCAAGAAGCTGTACATTTTCTTCCAGCCACTAAAATTGTTCCAGAAGAAAAAGGTAATCTCATAAAAAGAAATAAAACCAGTAAAACCAGGAGATAATAGTCCAAAAGAAAATTCCTCATGACAAATAGACTTAGTGTCTGCACTACTCTTCTTTCCGAAGTCTGAATGCTCTGAGATGTGTCTGCAGATGATTCAGCAAAACAACGTATATGAATATATATTTTTCTGCAAGTATTACTTGAGATTACATGCATCACTGATTTTATTCCCACCTTAAACAGGCTGGGGCTCTTCCCTCAAAAAGGCAAATACTCATTATTGACATGAAACATTTTAAAATATAAAAGGGTATGGGGACAATGAAATCTTAGCTTTTATTTCTTGTGACTATCAATATTAAATTCACTTTCTCATTACATCTGCCTTCAGATACCTAGTTTGCAGTCAATAGCATCAAGGAAATTTGGGGAAAAGGCATAGAAGAAAGCAAGAACAAAAAGAGGAGAAGGCAAAATAGGCCAATTAACTTAAAATGGCTTGGTTAGAATTTTTAAGTAAGGACTCCCAAAAAATGTGTTGGAATATTTGCTCAGCTCCATGTTAGATGTGCAGACTAAATTTACTTACTTTCTATGATTATCTGTATGTTATGTTATTCACTGAGTTAAAAATAAAGCATCTTCTTTATATAAAAATATAACCTGTCAATTTCTACCATTATTAAGTAAACTATTAAGTAAAAAATCACATCAGTTATATTGCTATTTTTGCAATGCTAACTTTTGCAACATCTGAATTTCTAACATCAGTTTCAAACTGTTTTTGGAATTTTTTGCAGTACTTAAGTACATTGAGAGATGAAGAAAAAATTAAAAATAATTTTACAGTTAAAGTTGTCAGTCAAAAATACAGCCACGTTATACTGAGATAATCAACTACTGGGGCTGTAGTTAAGACAAAAGTAATGATAAATCAGCCCTTTATTTCTTACACAAATTGCTAATAACAGCCATCCTTTGGCATTAATAACTCTTAATTCCTTTCTGGTCAAAACTTGAATTCATTTTGATAGAAACAGCAGGAACAACTCTATCACTAACATTTTGGTAAAATCCCATACAATTTAAAATCAAGTTATAAAACTACAATACCAGGATAAGTTAATACATGACATACCAATCACACAGAGCTACAGAGAAACTACACACAGAAACACAAATACTCATGAAAGTCTACACATTAATTACTCCATATGTAGTTTAAATACAAAACAGAGAAACTCTCGAGTTTCATTAAGTATTATGTGCAATGCTGGATAAGTTCCTTGAAGGAAGATCATTAAAAATGTGTATAGTAAAAAATACATTCCCTGAACTTCTATTAGATGAACATTACAAGAATTCACAGACAGCTACATAAACTGAATGACAAGTGCATTGCAATAGTAGGTGGTGTCAACATATTCTGCAATGAAAAGAAAACTTCAGATTTTTATGTACCTTCATACTTATTATAAGACTGTTCTTTTTAGGAGGTAAAGAGATGCAAAAAAATGAGAGATGCTCTGATTAAAAATCCCACAATATTAGGTTTCTGTAAGAAAAAAGTCGGTATTTTTTATTTATAGGACTCATTTGGAATCCCCTGCTTTTCTACAGCTCCAGCAGAATATAGTTCTTTTTACGAGAAAACTTTTTGCTGGATAAATTGAGACACATGATGGATGTCTCACGTCTGCAGGCCTCTGAGCTCAATGGTGCTGTGTTCTAAGGTGTTCAGACAGCTACTTCAGAATGGATGATGCAGTAATAGGTCTCAGTACTGTTAAAAATGGTTTGCACAAATTATTTACTTATACTATGGAAGCTCACTATAGCCACTAGTGAGCTTTCATAGTAGTAGAAAAGAGTACAGAGCTTGTGAAACACTGTTCTAGTTGCATCTGGAACACTGGAAGTCTTTCTGAACTGTGCTATATATCAGTATCATAAGGATTAAGGAATGCATTAGCAGTAATACCAGTAACAGCTTATAAAGTGCTTATATCTGAAAGCCACTGCAGATGAGAAGCACTTTAATAAGAATCAGATGGACAAAATGATAAGAATTTAAAGTCAGGAATGGAAGAGAAACAGTGAATGAATTCACAAAAGGCTTGAGACTCGTTGCTTCCCTCAAACACATTGGTGACAACAAGGCAGAAGGCCAGCCATGATGCTACTTACGTCATAGCTTGATAAATATATTCAATCCCATAGCGCATTGCAAATTCATCCACAATTTCCTGTGCAGCATCATCAAAGTACACCTTCCAGGCCTCGTCGCCTTTCACCTCGGGGATTTTCACCACACCGTTCGACTTCACTTCCGTCAGGTAATGGAACAGATTCTAAAGGTAAGAAATACAGTAAAAGCAGGCGATCCCCCAGCCAGGGAATAATGTGCTCTGACTCCACGATTCAGAAGGCTGAATAATTGCTTTATTAAACTATACTATATTACACTAATACTATACTATACTAAGAGATACTATACTATACTAAAGCGATACTATACTCACATTCCACATGTGCCAACTATGCTAAAGAGATACTGTACCAAAGAATACTAAAGAAAAACTGGTGGCTGTCTCTGACCCAATTGGCCAAGTAAACAAAACAACCTTCACTGGTGTCCAGTAACCAAATCTCTTTTGGTAAACAATCTCCATAACACATTCCACATGTGCCACACAACAGATGCAGTGAATCGAGCTAAGAATTGTTTTCTCTTCTTCTCTGAGCTTCTCACTGCCTTCCCCAGGAAAAATCCTGGGAGAGAGAATTATGTCTCTCTGTCAGAGAATGTGAATACCACATAGAAAAGTTTCAAAAATGAAAGTTTGTCTTTTAAGAAGCATTCTGAAAATATATCCTACATATAGTCTTCAATATGCTGTTAGTCAGTTTTTGGATTGTTTCTTTTTCCAAAGACTGGCTCAAACTAGTCAGCAAGCTTGTGATTCAGCACACTGTATCTTCTTGATATAAAGTCCTGTCCTTTAACTGGCACAGAAAGACTACAACATAAAATAGTGCAGAAACTTCTCTTTTATATACCCTTTTTAATGAATGAAATCATGGTGTTGTAATACTTATTACAGAGTGTTTCAATTTCAATTGTATCCATGACCAATAAATTTCAAATTCATTATTTAAGTCCTTCAGTTACAGGGAGCTAACAGAAATACTGCAGATGCCTCTCAAGTTGTGCAAGGTGTGCAACAAAGCTTAGGTTTTGCACTCTTGGGAGCAAAGCTAGGATCTGACATTCATGGCATAGAATTCTTCTCAGATTGCCCAGCTCCATATGTGTCCACAAATTCTACAACTTCATATGTAACCACAAAATCTAACAGATTTTATTTCCAATTTTCAGTGATTAAAAAAACCTCTAAAATCTCAAAATACTTTCAATGTTGCTAATTAGGCCATAACTGTGTCTTGCATTCTCTTAAAGCATTTTAATATTGTCATTTACTTCATAAGTCAAACGTTTGCAATTTCAGGTCAAAACTGACCAGCACAAGTGCCCTAAATATCTGATTTTACAAATGGTGAACAATGGGATTTTGTGCCTACATGATAGTAGTGAACTTTCAGCCATGTATTAGCTATCATCTTTCAGAAACTACTTGTATTTCCAGAACAGAATTTCTACATGGATCACTATTTGAAGGAAAAGTAAAAAAAAAAAAATCTTTCAGAAGACACATCTATTTATCAGAGGTGATTTTTTTTTCAATACTGACAAAAGCAAACTAGATGAAAGGAAAATTATATTTTATAGTATTTGTGTTTCTCCTTTTTCTCACTCTCTAAAATACGTATACTGTAAAACAAAAGAATTCTTTGCAGTGTACTTCTGTAATATATAGAAAAGTTTGAATTTTCCTGATGTTAGCAATCATGTAACAAAGTGCTAAATCAAAAGAAGTATAGGTAGAGTTATCTAGCTCAATCTCTTTTTCTAACACCTCCTGGCAGGAATGATGTGTTTGTTGGTTTTATGTTGTCCTACCCTTGCCTCTGAATCTGATACTTCCTCAGCAATACAGAACGGGAAATCTAAAATAAACTTGTCCTCAAGCACAGCAGCAGTTATTTGTTTCAGTGTTGTAATGTTCTGTAGCCTTTTTTTCTTTATCCATGCAACAATTGAACAGTAATTTCTATACTGTATACTATAATTTCTCCAACATACCTCATGTAGACAGGTGTACTGCACATGATAAGGAGCAACTTTCTCCTCTCCTTCAATTTCAACATTGATTTTCAGTCTAATGGCCCCAGAGACAGCCGATTTATCGGTTCGCTTTTCTGAAGAGTGGAAAAATAATACATTAGGAACTACCAAGAACACATGTATGTCATATGAAAAGCTTTCATAAATCATTCTAGTTTAATCTTTTAAAGCCAGGGAATCCTGCGTTGAAAACAAGAATGTTTTTTAATACCTCACACACGGTTCAGGCCACAAAATAGAATATCTAACTATGAAGTAAAAAATAGAATATCTAACTATGAAGTAAAAAATCTTTCTTATTTTATCTCCTGTATTCAAACAAGGCCACATAGCTATTTATTTACTACTTTCCCCTTTTCAATTGAAATTACTGTAATTTTTTACCTGACATCTGTACTAATTTTTATTATTTTCCTTTAGTTATGAAGACTTTACCAACAGCCTGGACTACTCTGAGTGTGATAGTTGATTCTGGTATGTGCCCACCAAAGCTGCTCTATCACCTCTCCTCCTCTGCTAGACAGGGGATAGAAAACGTGATTAAAGTCCCATGGGTCAAGAGAAGGATGGGGAACAGATCACTCACCAACTACTTCCATGGCCAAAACCAGACTCGACTTGGGGGAAAATCAATTTGTTACCAGTAAAATCAGAGGAGGATAATGAAAAATAAACCGAGATCTTAAAACACACCTTCCCCACAGCCATCCCTTCTTCACAGGCTTACTTCACTCCTGATTTTTTCTACCCCTTTCCTGCCAGTGGCACAGGGCGACGGGGCAGTGTGGGTTCTGTCTTTCATTTTCAAATCAACCTGTTATGTTTAATACTTTAAAAGTCATACATTGGCACCAAAGCTACAAATTTTGAAGTCACAAAGTTAAAGACAGTAATACTCTACCTAAACTTGTTTTAAAAAATCAGTAAGAGTCATACCTAAATTATACCATACATCCATTTCTCCACTCAGTGTTCTTACTTCAATGATTGTTTGCCCAAGGAAGTCATCTGATTCCTTTTTGAAATGCTGTTTTACTCTAGACTTGATATCATCATCTTCATCCCATACTCTTACTTTTATTCTATCTGTAGAGTTATGACATTCACTGGAAAAACAAAAATAAAACACAAAATGTAAGTGATATATAAACTATATTACTCTGTACTTCTCTCTAATTAATTAAACTCAATCTCCACACATTTCCTTAACTACACCAAATGTCAAAGCACAAACAATCTGCAACATCCAGAGATAAAAAAAGACCAACCCAGACTGCCAGGGACAAAAAAATTATTATGTATATGAGAGTACATATAAAGAGAATAAATTGATTGAATTATATATACATAAAGACTGCATTTAGGAATGTCAATAACTGCTCATTAAAAATTTTAATTTGAAATTCATACTTCTTTATGCTATTATGAAACAAATGTCTTAGGAAAGATACAGTTAGGTTTATTTGTTAGGAATGCCATGTAGTACATATAGTAAACTACCAAAGTAGTACTCTGGAATAATACTAAAAGCAAGAAAAAAAAAAAAAGAGTATTTCCAGTGTGTGTTAGAAGCTTTTGTTAAAAACCAAGAAGTATGCACAAACATCCTAGCAAGAAAAGAAAGGCCATCAGAAAAATCCAGAAAAATAAGTAGCTGCTTTTTTTAAAAGACACATTAATGTTCTTCCCGACCTCCATTCCCTGGTAAGGAGAAAGAGTAGGGACCATGCCATGTCTAAAAAATTTCTTGTAAGTTTAAGTGGCTTACTAACCCCTCCTGGATTGAGTGGATTTGAGAAAGTGCTAGATGTATTGAGGGAATGAATTGGCTTCACTTGCAATCTGCAGAGTACACAGTGGAAAAAATTTTTACTCCCAGCTGCACCCTGCATTTATTTGCACAGAAGTGGAAAAGAAGCTCTATTACTGCTTACTTCTATAAGGCACAATGAGGAATGTTTGCTATTAATTGGTGATGGCTTTTGATGACTTGATTGGAATATCCCAACAGTGACTGCAGAGGTTTGAGTTAGTGGAAAACTTTCTGCTGAAGTTTGACGAGTACAGAGCTGGCATCAGTTAAATCCATACAATACGTGCATCCATACAAAGTATTGTTTTTAATATCCATTCACTAGTGCTACAGAAATATTTTATATATTACATACCTATGTTTGTCTTTAAATACGACTTTGAAGCATAGCTGCAAATTTTCATCTTCAGCAGGGCATTACTTTCACACTTGATTAAGAGTTTTTACTTGAATTCTATTCCAAGCACTATCATTACTTAGTGATCTGTCTCTGTTTTCAGTGTTAAAACAGTAATACTCCAACTTATCTTCCAAGAAGCGCCCCTCAGGGGTATTCTAAGAATTAATTAGTGGTGGTAATGGGCTTTGGAAGTATAAAGTGCTGTAAATGGTATCATTATTGTCAAGGCCAATCAGATACTAAAAATGGCATGCACAGCTTTTACTCTGCCACATTGTGACATCATTCAGTATCACAGAAATCCTTGTGTCTGCCTGTATTCCAAATTTTAATTTTGCAGATAATTCTGGTAATTAAAATGCACATTGTTCTGTGATTAGCAAAACTAATAAAGTGCAGTTTCCTTTTGTCTTATGACTGGCTTCCTTGACATCCAGCCAACCACAATCACCTACTGAATCTACTCCCATAGCTGGGGTTTTCATAAATTACCCCTTTATGTGAACTCCTGGTACCTGTGATGGGGTGAGCTCATACTGAGGACAGTTAGTATCTCATCTCTCTCTAACCACATATTTTCACAGAACATGACAGACATACTATTTGGCAATCTGTGAAATTCCTCTGACTGATCACAAAATTCAAAAGCTATTGGCAAGGACATACAAAATATAGGAAGATAGAGATGGACCAAATAAGCATTGCTGCCTTAAGAAACTAGGCTATTCAATTCTCCTGAAATGTAGCTCTAAGTTACAACTCAACATTGCTAAAGTCCTGAATTGCATTTAGCTGTGCACCCAACAGAAATAATTGATAGGGGATTTCTAGAACGACATGGGGAGATCTGTCACTGGTGAAGTATTTATGAGACCCTCATCACCATACCTGTGCTTTTAATAGGAAATTAAAGCAGGAAATCTTTTTCCTGGTTTGATTCTCTGGCAGATGCTGCATATAAAAAGTAATTGAGTACTTCAGTACAAATATAATATTTCTATTATTTTGCGACAAGACAAATTTCCCTCTAATATACACTTAACTGATAAATAAATATTTATTCAGATGGTCAGGATTCCCTGATATCCTCAGTTGTCCTCAACATCCTTTTCTCCTTTAATCTTCGGTAAGTGAAACATGGCAAGACCTGACAACCAACGTGTTAACTCATGCTCATCTTTGTGTTGAAACTTCAGCACAGAGTCAGCTCTGCTACCTTTGTAATGCTCCTGTGCAGGACCACAAAAATAGAGTGGATTTGTGTTTAAAAACTGAAGAGTGGATGAGCAAATATTTCCTCCTGGCCTGCCCTGTGGCAGTGTGACTGCAGGGAGTTACTGCTAAAGTTACAGAGCTGTCTCTGAATGATCCTGCTTACCTGCCCAGACTCAGAAACAGACCTCTGGAATGACATGCACGTTCTGCTTTAGTCACTGCTAACATCTGTCCAGAAGCTCTGGGTGGAATTTCTCCTTCTGTTTACTCCAGGAAAATCAGCCCAGGGAATTAAAGGCTAGACAACATATGCTAGTTTCAGTGTTCCTCTTCTAGACACTCTGCTTTATATGCTCAGTAAAAGCATTCACAGAAGAGTGATACAGGAAGATGAGAAATGAATTGTTCTCTAGCACACAGAGATTTGAAGGCACTGATGCTTCTGAAAACTACAGAATTTGCAGTCTATTCAGAGATGCAAGACAGAAGCGATAGTTTAAATAATTTACCAACAATCTGGTGACACTACATTACTTTTGCATTTCCAGAATGCCACACAGACATGAAATAATCCTCATAGAACTCCAGCTATTCTAATGGTTAGAGTAATAAAACTGGAATAAAAAAGTATCTTTACAACAGTACCCCAATGTAAATTTAATATTAGATGCACTGGCATGATCTTACTGTACATATCCTCTGAGAGATCTGCACCCAGTGTTAAAATGACAACTAAGGGATACTGTGCTACCCTCAGTAAGTTCAGGAAGCTACTTATTGCTATTATTACCCTCACGTTTATTGTTATTGCTATTACTGCGAGTCAGAACCAGATCCACACCATTTCTAGGTCTACTGTTCTTAGGTGTTCACAGACAGTTCCAGGTCCTTCAGGATATGCCTTTCAGAATTTCATTAGCCCCACTGTTGTCCACATTAGCGCATTGTTGGCAAACTTTTTCTGAAGCCTGATTTAAACCTCTCTAAATGTAATTTGTGGCTATTACTTTTTGTTCTACTATAACAGTAAGCATGGAAAATAGATTATTCCTTTCCTCTTTTCAGGAGAAAGGATGTGTTTAAAGACATCCTTACCTCCACTACTTGTCTCTTCTCTAGTCTGGACAGTCCCAAATCTTTAGCAGTGTTGTCACAGGCCATGCTTTCTGATAAAGTAGAATGAGACTAATTATGCTTTTTCTTGCATTATTTTACTCTGTCATAACAAAAAGAGAGTTGTATAATTAATCTGGATTGACAGCAGTTTGAAAAAAAGACTCAGACCATGCATGCTGTACTCTGAAACTGAAAAATATTATCATCGAACAAATAATTTATAATTGGAATTGCTTCTTAGAGGTGTTCTGCTCTCTTGCTTTGGGCTGAGGCTGTGAGATACAGTTATTTTAATTAGCAGAATGTCTCTCAGAAACGTGGCTGATTATTGAAGAATTTTTGGAATGGATGAGTCTTGTAAACTAATGTGTAGGCTTTATTACTCAATTGGTTTTATGTAATACAATTCTCTGTTATACACTCTTGCTTAGTAGGCAATCCTTGAGCTATTTCAACAATTCTGGCAAAACTGTGTTTAGATATCACTGGAAACTGAAGCACCATTTAAGCAGTTAACCAACCATGCTATCTTCAGGTAGAGTGAAGATAATATTTTTTAAAAGTCAGTTCAGTTGACCAAGAATGTACAAAACAACAGTTTAAAGGGACTTTGGTGAAGTCCTCTTGGCCACTGACAGTAAATATTACTTAAAATGAATCCACCAATCATTTATTTCAGAATAAATAATGTGCGAGTGCCATGGTTTAAAGTAACTCTAAAGAAGAAACATCTACAGCTGGATGACTGAAATCAGTTTGAGCAAATGTTTTCATGCACTGAAGGTAGCAATATAAATCCAATGAAAATATTTATTAGAGCCCTTATGCTGTCTTAGTGACAGCCAAAATAGGAAAAATAAATAATGTGCAATAATCATCCAGTTATTTGAAAGATCTTTGTATTATACAATAGTATCTGGAGTATTTATGAATGGCCAGAGGACATGTGGTACCTGCAAAGTCAGCAGGGCAATTTGGAGATGTGTGCTAGCCTAGACAACCCTGTCAGAAAAAACTGATTTCTGTATGTCAGTAAACAACTGTTTCAAATAGTCAAGAAAAGAATGAGAGTAGACTTTTATTGTAGTGCATCAATATAAAGGTTTCTACAAAGCTGAAAACTATATAGCCAAAATATAGCTTCCTGTAATTAAAAAAAGTGAAAATGCAGTCCCTTTTCTTGTATCCTCTTTCAACCAGAAGGAGAAGGTGACAGCTGCAGGACCCTTCCTTTGCTCTGGCATTGAAAGAACCTCTCCTATCACTCATGTTTCATTGAAAAAGCCTCCAATGTTATCACATTTCTAATAATGCCAGGAGAAAGGATCAAAGCCCTTAGCACCTATATTAAATGAACATCTGCTGACCTATTTACTTCTCTACCTTGCGCACCAAAACGCTCTATTTTAGTTATGCTTTATGAGGTCCCCTGTTCAAATCTGTGCCAGTGTCCCATGGTCATTTAGCAGGGGGTCAGGCTACATTTTGTCAGAAGCATTCTCTCACTATTATCATGCAATCATATCTGGGTTACGTGTGGTTCTAAGAACAGGAACACTGCTCTCACTCCATGTGCTATGACAGAGCAAATGCACAGTGGGGAGCCAATATTTTTTCCAAGTCCTCATTTGGAACAGATGGGAAGACTTGAAAACATGTTTTGGTATGATAAGTATGCATAAGACTATAAGATTTTTGAAACATCTTATTTCTGCATTTTATAATTTAAAAGTTATAATGATGGTTAATATTAGATTTTCAACAGGATTTAAATACCAATTACCACTAATAGAGCCTAATTTAAAAAACACCTCCTGAGTCAATTAAATAGTTATATTGATTTACTTTAGATTTAATCTTCTGGTAAAACATTTATAGTTTATTTAATACAATTTAGAAATTCTCATATACTGTCAGCTGAAATCCAAAGCATTAACTAAGTCAGGGAGATTATTTTAGAAAACACATGTGCTATTAAAATGTTGGGAAATGTATTCAGTGCAAAGCAGTTTCTCAGGAGGTTCATGCTATAGTAAGGCTTGGGAGGGGAGTATAAATATTCCTGGGGAAGCAGATGATAATAATACTTAGTGCTGGGGAAAAAAAAATTGAATATTTTCAAGTTTCTGGGGATTTTTTGCAGCCCTGCTCACATCTTTGAGAAACTACCTTCAACAATCTTTCTATGAAATTTTCTGAATTGCTCATCCAATTTTTGACATTACGCAATTCCTACAATTAAAATGCAAGTACGTAATTACCTCCTACTTTTGGACACTGAAAGCCATTCAATGAGGTATGACACTTCAGCTGTTACCACAGTAACACAGTTAACTCAAAAGGAAAACACTTTCTGGATAGAATAAGCTTATAAAAATTTCTAGGTGTCTCTTTTCTCTGAAGTATCTATTTATTTCTAATACAAGTGTTTGAAACTGTGAAAGGAATGGCATACATTGTTTAATTCAGCCGGATTCTCTAGTACCTTTTCCAGACAAATAGAAGCAGCATCTTGGACCAATACTCTTTCACACTCTACTGAAACAATAACCTCCTCCTGTATAAGGTAGCAGATTTTGGCCAAAACCCAGGGAATTCCTAGATCTTAAGAAGTTAACTTGTTATGTTATGACACTGCACCTTCTAGAACAAAACAGGGCTCTATTTCAAATGGCTTAACCCTCACAGAAACTGTTTGCACAGTTAGGGGATAGTGACAACTTCTTCCCTCTTTATAGGAGGAAAGAAATATGAGAATAAACTAAACAATGCCCTCATACCATACTCTCCACATTTGACTTTCAGGCAACACTCTCTAAAAGTATGGACATTATAAACACACCAACCCTGAGCCTGGAGCACAGCAGTTACCACCAAATTCCCCTCAGAGAGTTATACCTCAGAGAATCACAGCGTCAAACAAAAACACATTTACCTTGCATAGTCAGTATTTGGCACATAGAAAAGCATTTCTAATGACAATACTTGGTATGTGAGGCTGAAGTATGAAAACTGTTACTTAAGTTCCCTTAAAGACTAGAATAATTAGACACCACCAACAGATCCCAAAAAAGACTTAATTGTAAGCTGCATGATCACTGTAAGAAAAAGACACAATAAATTTTGATGCTCTCTCCATTCAGAACTTGCTAATTTCCTAATGCTATAAATATGCATAGTACAGACAAAACATATTTTCAAATTAAGCCAACATTTCACTTGGTAGAGTTATATTATCTAAATGTAGATTTAAAAAAGCAGTATCAACAGCATTTTCTCTACTTACAAATAGAATTTTTCATCCCATACTGGATTCAAATTTCCAAAAATAGTTTTTGTTCTTCGCTTGTTTTTGCCAACTTGCACAGTAACATATGGGTCACTTGAGCCAGTTTTGTCCTTAGCCTGTAAGCCCTGAGCACAAAGAACTGCAACAAAGGAGAGAAATTTGCTTTAGCCCTCGTAGCCTTTATTGCCAAGAAGTAACTGAGAGTGACAACAGCAACAGGAAACAAAGGCCTCACAGTAAGGGGTCATGAAGAAAAGGTTTCTGGATTATTTTCCCAATGTCTGTAACTCTGGAGGCTGACAAGGTTTGTCTAATTACCCTTCTGGACTGTACATATTTAAAAATAAAGTTTATGTAGAGTAATAAAGATTCACTACAGAGCACCAAACAAATACTTTTCACGCATAATTCAAATACTTTTCTCAAACGTTGGTTTGGTCAAAATGGCAAGGAATATAATGTATATATAACTTGTCTTGAGTCTGATACTTCCCTAAAGTTCCCTGCCCCCAGCAAATAAATAAATATTTCCAAAATTTCTTCAAAGATCCAAACTAACATTCCCAAAGTAAAACTTCTAATAATATAAAAGACATGTCCTGTGGCTTATGGAACAAAACATGAAAACTAAACATTTGTTCTCTTAAGCGATGAAACATGACTTTTAGAACACTTTCTATGCTATCACAGAGAGTGTGACAGTTCAGATCAATTATCATCAACTGTTTATGTATTTGCTATCCTTTCTGACAGTTAGTGTGGGTGTATAGTTAATAGATATGAATTTAGTGGCAAATATAAATACATACAATTTGATTTTCCATCATAATTCATAAAAGTGGAAATCTCAGGGGAAAGCAGAACTGTCAAAGAGCAGCCTACCAAAGCCAGAGAACTGCAGCTAAAACAGTTGCTCTGGCTCTTACCATTCAGCAGCAGTTGGCTCTGTTATTTGCACATATTGTTTAAATCACCTCATTGGTAACATTGAGTTAACGCTCTCTAATGTCAATCATTTTGGATAATGAAGCTCCCTTGGCATGCTCAGGAAAATGATTACCTAAAAATGGCACCTTGCTCAGCAGATCAGCTCTTGGTGTGGGTTCAGTCATATGTGCTGACTTCAGTAAAAGAAATAAAATTCTGCTATTCTTTAACATATCCAATTTCTGAAAACAATCTTAGAAAAAAATTAGCATATTTTGTTTTCCCCACTCACTCTAAATTCACAGGGAAACTTTTAGAAGGCAAGGAAGCATCCCTCTCCTATTTATGCAGTAGAATGAAGGGACAGCCCAGCAAGTCCTCCAGGATTCAATTGTACGTACATACTGCCCTGAACACAAGACAGCCTTCAGTATCCTTTAGAGGTACAACTAAAAATAAACATATGAATTAAATATGTCCCTAGTGCTTGGTGACAGTCCCAAAATTCCACAATTATTCTTTTGAGTTTCATGCACCACCTCTCAACCTTCAGAATAGCCTCCATTTATGCTGAGGTTTTAATTCAAAAGCTGAAATGTCCAAGTCAGAGGACCTGGAAATCTTCATGAGCAACCAGGCCAATGCAATTGGAAGCCATCTGGAATATGTTTGGAGTGAGCAGAATTATGCAACATCAGCATCACTAAAATGGAACACACCCTTAGTCAAGCAATGTGAATGGATAATAAGTTTCAAAACCAATGGGAACTGGAGTTGCAAGCTCAAATGTTTTTTTAATCACTCAAAGCCTTTTTTTTTTTTTGGTGAACTTAAACTCTTGCAGCTGGTGGCAAAAATCTCATCATTAGCACAGAAGATATTGCTAAGAGGTATATGAGATACATTCTTTTTACTTGTCTTCCTTCCTATAGCAGTAGAATATAAAGTGGTTTTGGCAACTTTAAACTCAACTCTTGCAGTTGGCATCCTATAAATTCCACTGTTTGTATATGCACCAAGTATGCAACTGAACACACAGTCCAGCTCTACATAAAAAAAAAGTCTTGCTCCTGAATCAGGGGAACAGGAAAGAAAGAGCTCTTAGAACAGCAGAAAATTACCTGTGATAGTTATTTTTGCTGACCATTTGGATGTTCCATCCAAAACACTTTGTTTTGCTGCTTTTGTATACTGTACAAAATCTTCTTTAGAAATATTAAACATTTCCTGGATCACTTCAAATACCTCTGGTCTATTTTTCTCTCTAATCTTCATTCTTTCCTTCATAGCACTAATAATATTTTGTGTTTTGTCTTCTGCACCATGCTTGGAACTTTTCTCAGCTGCTCCTGAAATGAGAGAAAAGGTCATCATTGTTATTGAAAATTAACTTTGCGGTTTTTTTTTTTTCTCCTCTAAGGTCTCTAGTCAACTCTTGATACAGCAGTACCTGAAGGAGATCTTTGTTTCACCTGAATAATACCTCATGTATATTCTTTGTGATATGTAAAATTATTAGTTGATTTAGTTTAACATGAGGGGTTAACAATCAGCTTCCATCAGTATTATGTGTTATACATAAAATTATTTATTAAATCAATACTATTCAGTGTCAGTCAGGACTGTGGAAACATCTCAACATGTGTACTGAGCAGATAGCACAGATTTGTGATCAAAACTTGATCATTAGACACCACACCTGTGGTATTAAACTCACAGACTTTTTGGAAAAGAGAGCCCACCCTAGAAAATTATATATCACAGGTATGGAACAGAGAGGTTCCCCTCTCCAATAAAATGGTCACTACTGATAAGTTCAGTAATTATTTGAGGATTGTAGAAGAGATCAAGGGATATTATCTGTGTGAGAATACTTCTAGACTGTGTTAGCTTGTGGTGTCATGGCAGAAAATACTCAGGTAATTTTTTTGGGACATCAAAACCACTACAAGGTTTATTGGTTTAAAGTGGAAAAAAAAATTAAGGAGACCAAGTTGTTGCAGATTTTATTCACAATTCTTTTCAGAAGTGCTCTGGAGAGATTTCTCTCTCTAACAATTCTAACTGATCTCAGAGGCCCTTTCAAAAACAAAGTGAATTTCACCTTATAAAATGTCCTTTCTCTGTCAGAGGAAAGGGTTTCTGATCAATGTCTGTGAAACATACTCTTCAAAAATTCCCAAAAATCAATCTTGCAGTTGAGTATGAGAAAATAAACATCAGACTTCTATGATTAGAATTTAAAAATTTAAAGCAAAAATTTAAATTTCTGCAGTGCTAAACAGAATATTTAAACTCTTGATGAGATTAACATATGAACCAAGATAGAAAAACACTAAAAAAAAAATCAATGACATGCTGCCACTTGCTATAGGCATTGCTAAATTTTGGCTCATGTTATTAAACGCTATGCACAGGCTTGTGGCACTGAATGACAGAATCATCATTATCATTAGCAGCAGTAAGAACTTCCCTCTTCCAAGAAGTCGTGAAAACATCATCCAATTAGCCATCCTCAAATCCAGGGAGGATTCAAGCATTATTGTTCCCTTTAGGGGGTTAGGAAAATTAAAACGAAATAATTTTGAGCAATTTGTTATGCAATTATAATCAGATATTTCAACAAGGAGGAAGCATAGAGTTCCTTCTTTACAATACCATCAAACACCAATATGTTCATTTGAAAGAGTTTTTGTTTGGCACTCAGCTTGAAATGGCTAAAGAAACTAGAGCTGGAAAGAGTAATTTTTCAGCTTATGCTAAAAAATCTTTAAATCTTATGAATTTTTCAGCATAAGATTTCAGTGAAGTCTTACAAACCAAATATTACATGCTTTGTTTTCTTCAGTTTTCAATGTGTCATAAGGTTTCTTAGCCCACTGGAGGGCAACTGATATCTACATCCACAGAGAGATGTAGAATGGGAAGTCATAATGTTATAATACTGGAAAAATCTGGGTTGAAATACCAGATACTAGTGATACCAGACTGCCAATAGGCTGAATTATATGGCTTCTTCAAGTTTTCCATGGCTACTAAATCTTGAGAAATCTTGAAAATCTCTTGGTCAGAGTGCCTAATGTTTTTGAATATGAAATAACAAAATTCTAGTGATTAAAGATTAACCAGACTGAAAAATTAGGAATTAGTAGAAATAGAATTATGTACTACCATAAAACAAAATACCAGTTAAAAAATTCTCTAGTGATTTTATTATAAAAGAGATGATTGCTAAGCTGTCTGAAAACATGACAGGTCATTCTTAGAAGATGCAGAAGGGAACTTTTTTTTCATTTTTAAAAAAAAATTTCTGCTCTTCCTTAAAAAGTAGAAATGCAACAACATAACTGAATGATTAACCCTGGGCACAATCTGAATGGCAATAACATATTCCTGTTAGAAACGTTGTTGATTTTTGAGACAGCACAGATAAAACTGAAATATGTGTTACAATACAACTTCCTTTACGTAAATACCTTTCTCTTTATACTCATTTATTGCATCTAGTTTTATGTCCCCTATTGCTAACAACCTCTACTGCTGTCTATCAACAACTCTTTTCATGCAGTATTGATCAAAATAATTAAGACAATAGTGTAACGTACATTGCACAGGAAGTTAACAAGCTCCTTTCACCCTAGGGACTGATACAAACTCAACATGATTGAAATAAATTCTAATTTAATATTGCACCTAGTACTAGAAAGGGTATCTTATTGAAGATGAGAGAGTTAATGAAAATGCTACTGTTTTTTTTCTAAATCTAATTTAGAACAAGTTTATATATTGACCCTAAAGATCTTGAGATGTGACTTCATTTCTACAGCGTACATTAGCAATCATTATACATTAAAAAAATAAATCACAGAAGTTTGAAGGTGAATACATCCTACTAATTATGAGGTGGGCAAAAGAATGATTATGATAAAAATAACTACATTTCACTTTATAACACTGTTAGCATCAGCTTTCTCAGAAATAGAGATTTAACCAATTGGTCAATTCATTTTCTCAGTGGAAAATAAGGAACGTGAAATTTTCAAAGTAGTATGAACACTGAACAACTAATCTGTTGCAAAAAATATGACAGGATGCTCAGAAACATTCGCATACTAATGAGAAGAGTGGGGTTCCTTAGGCACATTAAATATTTTATCTGCACTTTGCCTTCTAGAGGTTTTGTTCTTTTAAAAGTCAGTTGTTTGGGCTGCTGATATGGGCCAGGGAACACCAGCCCAGTTTCAACCCAGAGCAGAATCACAATTAAGCACAGTTAGGAAGTTTGATTTAGACATTCATCACTGATTTATTCTCCATGGGGTCAGTTGCTCTGGGAAATTTTAATTGATTCCTGAGCAGTACAAACCTTGAACATCCATCCCTCATGACAGTTCCTCACACAGAGAACACAGGGAAAAGAAGGAAGAACTGAGTGAAATATCAGAGTAGTTCTCCTACATGTAGAGGCTCTGGAACATATCAACAGTGAACAGTGTTGAATAACTCCAGAGCATGGAAGCCCATTCCATTCCAAAATCAGAAAACTTGCAGGTCATGATTTTCTATTGCTTAGAATCTTGTATAATAATTGTGTTGTAATTTAAGAATTGTTTCAATACACCTGATATATTTTCACAGAAGAATTCATGGTGGCTAGAAAAAAGCTAAAGAAAAAAGCAAGGCAAAGGTTATTTTGCCTTAATTCTAGTGCCAAATGGCTTACTAATTTTTTTTTCCCCCTTACACATACAGGGTTTACTATTTTGAATGAACAAGGTCCTACTTACTGTTTCATATTTGTGACTAATATATAGCACATCAATATGACTACAGTAAGTAGCAAGAATATTTTTTTAATATTTCCTTTGACCTTTTTTTGTGTTTTGAGTTAAGTAAAAAAAAGAGTTTACGTCAAGTAATAAGTTGCTCCAGATATTGCCATAGGCAGTGGAAAGTAAATAATTCACCGATGTTAGTAAGCATTATTTTGTAAAAGCCCAGCAACATTTGACAGATTTCAAGGACAAAAGCAAAACTAACAGTGGGTTTTCCATAAAACTTCTGGCTAGCTTCTCAACTGAGGAGGATCAACACACCTTCACTGATTTTGAGTGATCTGGTGCCTCATTTCAACATATTACTGAGCATACACACAAAATCAAAAGGTGTGAATTAATACAAGATTTCAGTTATCATGAAATACTCACTCTGCAAACAGTCAGCATTTAGGAGGTCTTGGCACTTCTCATGGCATTTGACACCACATTCACTGCACCTCATGCCTTGTCTGGCTATGCCCCAAAGCAGGCCTTCACATTCATAACAGTATGTGGGAGTTGTAGCTGTCCAGATTTCAAAGTTATGAGGTGTAGTTGATGATATTGGATAGATCAAAGCCTGCAGGGTCTTCTTGAAGACATGTATTTTCTGTTGGGTAAGAAAAAAAATATTTCAGGTGTATTGTGTAACAGAAGTGAACTGTTTCTAAACTATATACCATTTACACTTTTTATATTTTGAGGAAGCAATTAAAAAAACCCAACAGCATTACATTCATTGGGGCATATTAAGTTTATTCAGAATTAATAACATGAATTCTAAATATTTAAATACTTCTTCCTACAGGGACTTAGACATACTGTACAAAATGCCTTTTGATTATATACAACACTATCCTCTAATACCAATTGTCTAGATAATCTCCCCAAATAAAAGCAAGCCAATTGTAGGGTTCCATTTTATCTGTATTCCTATAATGGCATACTTACTGCTTCATGTTTAAGCATCAAGTTGCTTTTTACTATAGACAAGAATGATCCATACACTCAAAAATCCACACCCAATTCTTTGACTGTTTTGGCTTAAAACCCATGACTAGCTGTACTACAAGAACAGTAATTGGCTATTTACTGATTAGTACTGTGACAATTTCAGTCTCAGCTCTTTAGTGCTTAATAAGATGAAAACAAAGCAGCCCCTGTAGTTTAGCACACAAGACCTGGTTTGTTTATTTCAGCTTTTTTTCAGGCATCCTGATCTTCTAGGTCTAGGCAGTTGCTGTAGGCAGCACTTGGCACCAAGCTTAGGTTGCCCGTGCCTTTTTTAAGGGGTGGGTGTTCACTAAATGCACACATGAATGTCATGAATGTATTAGAAGTTCTAGATTCATTCCCTTAAAAAGGAATAATTGTTTCTTTTAGAAAGAAGAAACTGTATTATAAAACATATCTCCATATTATTATTTTTAGAATAAAATAATAATCCTATTACCAGGATATCACAATATTTCTTATTTTAGAAAGAAGAAACCATATTATAAAACATATAACAGTGGCATATTTCTGAAAGTCTGCCTGTCCTACCTTGTTGTCCTCTGGTGTGGATATTATGCAAGGCAGCTCTAATGCTGGCTATAAAGCTATGGCAAGGGAATAAGATTTTGGAATTTGTGTGGTTTGTCTATTTTTTTTAACATCACTGCCACAGAACTGACAATACAGGAAGTAAGGCAAACTTATAAATTTAAACATTTGTTAACACTCCCTTACCTTTCATATTCAGCTTTGGTAATTGCATGCCAAATGGAAGACATTAACCTGTCTAAAAATATGCCGACATATTCTTGGTTTTATGTACTTGCATCTCTACTCAAACTTGTGAGATATTCTGCTAATAGCAGATTGTCTGATAAAAGTCAAATAATCTTTTTGTGTGCATATCTGCATAATGTTGCACAAAGTCATCAACCAAAGGACTTTTGCTGCCACAGGAAAACCAGTACCATGCAGCCATAGAGTAGCCATTGATTCATAGGATCAAGCATTAAAAGTAATAAAACAAAATATTGGGTAGCTTAGGCTGCAACAGCACTTACTGAAGTTTGTAAATACTGCTGGAAACAATATCCACCCTGTGGAGCCTCTCCAAAGATATATGGTGAGACTTTTCATGGACATCTGATCTGAGCACAACTGAGAACACTGAAGAACTGAACTAAAAAAATCTGATACAGCAGAAAAGACTAAAACAAAACCCTAAATTGCTCTCCAGAGTGCTTCTCAGCCTATCCTAACAACTTCTCTGAAAGCAAGCAAAGGTGTGCACCAGTTTGATTTGGCAGAACCTAAGAACTGTGATAGTAATGGCCACCTAACTCTGCAGAACTCATTTTTGTATATTACTTCACTTTTGCCTTCCATGTTACAGAGAGCAGAAAGGAAACTTTAAAACAACCTACAGTGAATTTACACAGCTTGCTGAGGAATCGTGTTTCTCAGAAACCACTGATTACACTCTCCCACTCCTGAGCTCATGTAGCCTCGGTACAAATCCTGCCCTTTCTTCCTGTTCAACTTCAATATTTTTCACATTATAAATACTTTCAGAATTTTGCCAATAACTTTTCAATTTTTCTGAAATGTCAGTAAGTAATGAAAATTACCCTCAACAGGCCTTAAAAGAAACATCTGAGGGTAAATGAAGTTTTCAGCTGAAAGACACTATTTGTAGATTGGTTTTGTTGCTGAATGTGTTCTTTCCCCTGCTGTTAATAAAGCAAATTGCAGAAAAGAATTTTATTTCTCTTACTGTCTAGAGACTTTCATTCCTATTACTCTTCTCTGTTTAAATGGTTTTGCTATGTGAATTACAGAGCATAACAACATGGCACTAATAACTTCCAGTATAACTATATAACTAATAACTGGTTTGGCAACATTTAGCACTACTAATATATAGGAGAATTATTTAGTTATCTGCTTCTCCTCTAAAGGGAAATTTACCTCTATCATGCACTACCTGAAATACTTGACAATGTCATTGATGTATAATTTTAAAAAATGTGCAGCTCTGTCTTTGTTCAACAAAGCAATTAAATGTGTGCTCAACTGAAAGCATATGTCTAAGTATTACACTGTTTAAAATGTCTTTGAATCTGTGCTTGAGAACACACAAACTCAGTGTGTCATGAGTGTGTTGTACCAAAAGGATAGCAGTGACAGGTGGCAAAGCTCAAAGCCTTAACCTCAGGGTGTAATTTTTTGAGTAGGTGGCACTTGAGTTTTAATAAAGGCATTAGTTCAAAGAATTTTCATACTGAATTTAATCAGCCAAATAACCCACACCCACCAGAGTCACTAATATTCCCTCCAGAAAAAAACTTGGGGGAGGGTAAAAACCAGAAAAGCCTTAATCAGAGGAATAACTTGCCCAAAGGGGAAGTTTTTTCCTCAAATTTCATTGGTGACTCCATTTCTTCATCTGCATTTCACATTTTCATTTTGTGGAGAGTATCTGGAGAATTCTGTTATGCCTGAAAATGTCTGTCCTTTTTGTTTTTAAATCTTGCTCTACCCAGTGTAATGATGCCCTAGGTTATTAAGTTTGGCTGGCTACTTAGAGAAGTAGAAAAGTAGTGCCTTTCCCTTGTTTTAAATATCTTGCAAGAAGCTTTACTGGGTGTACCCTTAGATTTGTTAATGAAAGAGCACTTCCTGCCCCTTGGAATGTGTAGCGAGGCATAGGACTGGCTTCTCTTATTCACTTCTACTCTGAATTAGCTTTTTACATTTTCTCATCAAATGAACTTTCACGTGTCTAAATTACATTTGCTGTATGCCTTTGGACTTACATTTTTATTTCAAGATTACTTAAGAAAGAACCATTTCTGGTACACAGTTTTTCAAATGGCATGGTTCAAATGGAGGCCAAAGAATATAGGTGTATAAAAATACATTCAAATGAATTTTCCTTTTCCATTTCTCCTGAATCAGCATTCAGTAGTTTCTCTGATTGATGGCAAGCATTGGAGACGTGCTTGCACTGAGCTGTTCACTGGGATTTGCTGCCTTTTTTTACCCCCTCCTGAACAGGACCATTTGTGTAAAAATCCATAAGTGCAGTCCAAGTTATTCTTTCTTGTCCTGCATTTATTGGCAATTAATATTAACTCCAAAACTTGCAACTTTAGCCCTTTGAAGTCAGAGCCTGGTAGTTTTTACACAAGAGGTGGCATGTAAATAAATAGATGAATCTGCATTTTTTGTCATAAAAGGTGGTAATATATTTATCTACAATGTTGTTTGCTTGGTAAACATTGTTTAGTAAAGTACATGGAGTATTTTAGGGTCTTTTAATGAACTCAGGTATTTTGGTACAAACTACAACAAAGTAAAAAAAAGTATTTTGTAGCACTTGGATGCCATAAGTTTTTCCTCTATAATTTTCCCTCAGCCTCGAACTCCTTAAGATCCCATATTTCTCCATTCTATCAACCTTTGCTGCTATTTTGAGATAGCAGAATAAAATAACTACTGCCCCTACTGGAAGAACATTTCAAACACCATCTGTTTTCCACCTCAGCAATCTGTCCCTGTGCACCACCAAATCATAACTTCATCATTTCCATATAAGCACAGAAAGTTCACAATAAACCAGGTAAGAATGATGGATGTCAATATTTGTGCTACATGTTCCAGTTCCCAGAATACCTGTAAGTATCTTCTGTTCTCCCATTCTTCTGCTATGGACCTTAACAACAATGTAAGAAAAATTCAACTCTTGATTTTTCTTCAGAATAGGATGTATTTTAGAAGGTTATGTATGCACTAGCAATTTGAGGAGCACAAAATGGGCCTGTATTCCTTCAGATTATTGCTTTTTCTTAGTTGATATATATATATCTTGCATCACACTTTAAGTATTCCTGAAGAAAATGGCACCTGTTTTGCTTTTGTTAAAAAAAAGTCTTTTGCCAAATTTAAGTCAAATCAGTAATGGAAAACCACAGTTCATGCATTTTACTAGCTATGACAGTATGTTTTTTCCAAAAGACTCTTGTGGTTATTTCTTGTATGAATTAAATATTTCTTCTAGAATCACATATGTTATTAGCGTGAGTTACATTAAAAAAAAAAATCAAATAGCATCCCAAGGTCTGGGAAAAATTATCACAAAAACCCATCTTGCAGAGCCCTGTCATTATACTTGCACTCACAGTATGATGAAGATAGAAAGATGATGAAAAACTGCAGGCAAACATGGTACAGTTGGACAATTTTAAACAAAAGGCTTCCCCAAGTAACTGTTTTGTAAATCAAAGGTTTCTTGGTTAGTTCCCTCTGCTATGGATGTGAGTCAGCAAACCTGGTCTTGCTACTGTGGCTCAGGCAGAAAATTCTGCTCAAGTTTCCTGAAAGTTCCTACACAATAAATGGAATACATTCAATTTCATCCAGTTGGGAGTGTGTAAAGCTGAAATAATTTTTAGAGATTTTTAAACAAAAATCTCTCTGTTGCCTAAACATTGAAACCTGCCATTGAAAACACTTACCATTTCTTCAGTGTTTATGGAGGTCCGGATGAGCATGGCCATGGAAATACCAGATTTTCGAGCTGCAAGGGTCTGTTTAAGGCAAATGCAAAAGTTACCAATTATACAAGTAACAACAGCTTTTGAATCTAGGGGAAGGCAAATACTACTTGATTATACCACTGGATGTAAACAAAACTGTTGAAGATACAAAACCTTTTAGTTAATGTTTGCAGCTCACAATTTTTAGGGTTTTAATATCTAAATGGAAATATACTTCCTATCATCATTACTGTTTCTTTCAGCAGTGCCCAGCTGAACTGCCATTTCTAATACAAAACCTGTAATTCAGAGGTTTGTGACTCAGTTTTTTTAAACCACAGGCTGTCACTGTTTTTCTGCTTTGCCAACCAAATTAATGTGGTACAAGGATAGGCATCCTGCCCTAATTTGGAAGCTGACTGTGCCTGCAGCAACATGGGAGATCATTTTGCAGTAGTCTTATGGTTCAAGTTGTCAGTCTAGATAATTTTTTGTAACTCACTGAGCATTTTAAAATTTATGTATATAAATGTATGTACATAAAATGCTACTTAAATAAAAAGACCTCAAGAAATCTTGAAGTATTATTTTCCTTAAGGACAATATTAATTCAATACTACTGACAGCTATATGGAGAAATACTCCGGTTATTTGAGACAGGAAAAGAGACCAGAACTCTGTGTCAATCTGTCCTCATTTGGCCACATGAAGTTATTTGTATATGGACAACTTCTGGTTTTGAAAACAATGCACTGGTTTGTAGAGATGAACTCTTTTGTGCTAGTATGGTACATGCAAATGGACTGAAAAGAAAGTAATTTTAATATACAATAAACAAGGAAATTTTATATCTCATTGAAACACCCCAGAAATCTAAATGGGTCCTTGAGAATTAACTAGCTAGTATAATGATCAGAAAGGACCCTGGGAGACGGAATTCTGTGTGTTTTACAAATAATATTTCAAATCTGAATATCACTTCTGCTATCAATAATCCTTTTGGCCTGACAGAAACAGATAAGATTTATTCCACTGTGCACAATATCAACCATAACACTGTATATTACTGTACTGCACCTGGAGTGCTGTTTTCATTCCCCCTTTCTCTTATTTTAAATCATTCCAAATGTGTTTGTACACTTGTGCCTTATCTCTGCTCTTTTGTCATCCACTATCTGCTTTGTCATGCTTTGCTGCCCTCACAGTCTAGCAGCGTGTGGATCAATTATACCACCCACTAACCATAAGTCTGTTGTTGCCTTTGTTGTGAGGATACAGATTTTCACCTAACTGTGAAGTGGATCTCTCTAGTCCATAATCACAGAACTACTACAGCAAAAGTTTAAATGACACTTTGTATGTGACATTCTTATTTTTGTGACATGCATACTGGGCCAAAGCAATTTAGGCTTACATCAGCAGAGGAACTGCATCATTAGTCTCTGGATGAAGAGACAATTCCAATTTTTCCAATTATATAATTTTAAACACTGGTATATTTAAAATGGATTTCTATTTATTTATTTATAAGATTGTTCAATTTTAATTTTAAATGTTCACTCTCCCTAATTCAATTTTCAATAAGTTTCCCTTGATAATAATTAAACTTGCAGACTGACACAGAATTATTAATCTTGCGAAACCAATTACAGGGTAAGAAATCATCCTAAGCTTAGTAGTATTCAATTCGTCTCCTGTTACAAAGAACCTTCCCTTTTTTTTCTCTTTTAAACTCAGGAATTTACCAACTCAATGCCATTAATTTGCTATCAGATTCTCCATTCTCTTAATAGTAAGTAAATAATTCTGTTTACTTCTCTGTGTCCATCCTTTAATTCTATTTCTGTGAATGTGGGAAATTCCATGGGTGTGTGCCAGTGAGATTGACAGCCACAGGAAAGATTAAACAGTGTTCAGGTTTTTTCACACTTTTTGTGTCAAAACGCAATGCTACAAGACCCACATATCAAAGGTGAAAATGGCAAGTAAAAATGCTTTTGAAACATTAAGAGAAAAAGAAACTATTTTCATAATCAGTAAGGTTCTGGGTTTTAAAACAATGCACTTTAAAAGCATCGATTTTTTGATCCCTCTTGAAGCACAGGTGTTTTGCTTAAAGTCTTGCTGAGTACCTCTGTAGGTTTACATGCCTGCACTATGCCTGTTTTATAATTTTCATGTCCCTTACCTAGAAGGATCCTTCTAGGTCTCAGTTGCACAATCCTAGCTATTCCAAGCAATAGAGCAATGTGAACAACTTGTCAGGACAGGAGCACAAAGGGCATAAGAACATTAACCTCAAATATAGGGCAATGACTGCTGCTGTGCTCTGTCCTCCAGCAATACCAAAGAACATGAGCCAGCAGAACTGCAGCTTCATGCTATCCCTGTAAGTCAATAAACAGACACTATTTCCTGTGAGAAAAAAAATGGGAAAGCAATTTTGACCCTGTAATGTGTCCTTCAAGCCCAGCTCTCCCAAGGGGTGCCCTTGGAATCATGCAGCTTTACTATTTTATTTCTTCTTAATCAGAAATGTGTCTAAAATTATAGTACAGCGCCCTATATAAAATAAGAAAGCCTAATAGGAAACAGATAATTAGGCTGTTCTCAATAAAGTGTTTGTCATGTTGGAAGAAAGTGATATCTAGAGGGATTTGTGATAAACCAGTGAATTTAAAAGTCATATGGATTAAATTTACAGGGATTTTATTAAAAAAAATCCACAAGGATTATTTCCATTTATGTATCACCGTCAGAACAAACCACACCTACAAGAGAAAGCCCATAGAATGCTTCTGCTCTAAAACACTGAATTTGGTGATGATTCAACAGCATGAAGCACTGAACATACAGCACTGTCACTTAAGTATGGAGGACAGGTTCTTTCTCCAGAGAGTGGCTGGGTACCAGAAGAGCTGCCCAGGGCAGTGGTCACAGTATCAGCCTGACAGAGTTCCAGAAGCATTTGGATTCCCAGGCACAGGGTGTAACTCTTAGGAATGGTCCTATGCAGGGCTGAGAGCTGGACCTGATGATCCCTGTGAGTCTCTTTCTCTTCAACATATTCTATGCTTCTGTGCTGAATATTGGATTTTTCAAAATGTGAATTCATGAAAACAAATGGGAGTTAGAGATCTTAAGAAAACATACAGAATTTTGAATTTTGATAAACATTGTACTGAGATAAAATGCTGAAAGCATGAAAATAAAGGAGTGAAACTGGAAGTGCAGAGGGGCTATGAAAATAAGGAAAAATAAAACTGATTGATACAAGAGAATTTAAAAGTAGAGAACACTTTGAACTTCTCTTTCTCTAGGTGTCTAAGACTTTCCAGTACCACAGGGGAAACTTCATGCTTGAGACCTAAACTTTGAGCTTGTATCATCAGAAAAGATATTTGGAAAATACAGACAACTTTTTAACATAAACTTTCAGCAATTTTGGTATACGTGACACAGAGGAGAACACATTCACATAAGACATCACTTTCCTTATGATTAAATTCTTGGTTGTAAAATATTTTTTTAACTTTCCAATAGAAGGTCATAATAAAACACAACATTAATGGAACCCGTAACAGTTACTATGATAATTTCAGAACAATTATAAATATAACAGTACTTACCATAGCCTTAAAAATCCAGACAAGATAGGAAAGAAATTATACAGAGCATTAATTTGTCAGATTCATTGCACAACAAAGAAAATAAATTACATTTATTTTAGTCAGCATCAAAAGAGTTTAGCACTCGTTTCTAACAATACTGTTTCTGTTTTTCTGAAACGGTCTTACGTAAGCATAAGAAAGGATCATTTACATTCATTCTCATGTCTTAATATATTCTGAACTATACCTTTCTGTTAGCACTTCCAACAATTAAGAACAAAGCAGAGTGCCATTTAACATGCATTAAAGAATCATAGCAGGACAATAGACTATACTTGTTTAATGGAACTAACAGCAGAGTGGCTGCTATCAAAAAGATGGTTTAAATGATTGCAGGCTCTACTATGTTGTGCAGTGTAACTTTTCATCAATTTCAAAAGGAATTCTACTCTAAAATAGTGTCTGTGCTTTCTCTTTTAGACTGCTCAGACACTGTGGTGGATCACCACAGGGTAACTGAACACAGAAACTGAGAAAACATTGAGCAATAATAGACAAAGGCTGATCTTTTAACAACAAAGATAGTAGTCATTTACTTAGCCTAACAGCCAATCACTTCTTTATAGTGAGAAACTGGTTTGAGGGTTCACCATCATCAGAGACTAAAGATGTATTTTATTGAATTATGAATTCTATACTACAGGAAAAGAAAAAGAGAAATGTGAATAGCGCTTGAAATTCTTTGGGGCAGAGAGGCTCTTAATCTTGTTTAGACTGGAAGTCAGAATAAATCTCAAAGGAACCTGTCCACTGAAATTTCTTTTCTTAAATTATTCTTCTTTACAGTGACTATTAAAAACCCTGATTACCTCACCTTGTACCTAAAGTATGCATAAATCTTTAAAATATTAATAGTGAAAATGCTGCTTTTCAAAAGGAACTTTCTCTCTGAGCATCAAAATATATCAAGTGGAACAGTATCCCAAACACTCCATAGCATCTTTGTGAAAATGAGTAGCTTTTTATTGCATCAAATGCACATTACTTGATTACACCAGTAATACCTAAATATCCAATGAGATATTCAGAATTATCTAGTACGTTATAATAATTGCCTCATTGACTTTTACTGCCCTCAATCCATTCTCTCAAGACTCTTTTTTTCTATAAAACAATTGTTACAAACTGTCATTCAGATGCACAATAGTAATTACAATAAAGACCTGCACAACTGGCAAATGAATCAACAGTTTCAGAAATTACTCACCACATCTCGAACAATGGGAAAAGATTTCTTTCTTCGCAGGTCTGGCATGCTGTCAATTCCATACAGTCCACGACTGTAAGATAAAAAGGCAAAGAAGAAAATAAAAACATGGAGCTTACAAGACTACATCCTTAAGAACTGCCTACAGTACCTCTATTTACAGTTAAAAATCAAAATTAGCAGTTATCAGCCAAAGGCATGTGCCCCAACTGAAAAACCAATGCGAGTGTTCTTGGTGCTTTTTCTTCTGGCATTCAACCAAAGCGGAGTTGCTAAAAGGTTGCTTAATACCTCCTAAAACTTCTTACCATTGACTTAGAAATTACAAGAAAAGGTTTCCTTCGTAAGTTCTTGTATATCTGGTAGTTGAGATGCAGCCCAACATTACATATTGACCATCATTGATATCAATGAATATTGTTGTATCAAATTTGATACAAAGCTTAAAATATCTAGCTAAACACATAATCTACATCTCAAAAAACTCTATGCGACTGTGGAAAACAGAACTTGTCACATTTAAAAATAATTCCATGGTGACCATCATTATTTTCTCTTGCCTGGTTTGAGCTTTTTCATTGAGCACACAATTAAACCCCCGTTAGATCTCAAATATAATTTGGAAACAACAGCAAAGAGAAACTTGGAGTCACCTCAAAGAATAAAAGGCTGACACACCAACAGAATTTAAAAGAATACATATTGATCTGGATAACAAATTGGCTTCACTCTCTCTGACTCTTCCAAACAATTAACACAGGTATCTTCCTGAACTTTTTCCACAGAGGGTTTTGGAAAGATCTCTATATACCTTGTCAGTTCTAATTCAGAGATACTTGGAAATTCTCAGATAAGCTGGGATATTAAATTTTTCAAGACCCAATATTTTTCTCTGCATGGTCCTTTATTTGGCACTGCCTCAAATACCCTTTTCAGTTCTTATATTTCTATCTCTGTGTATATAAAAACTGCATCCACTACAAAGACTTTATCATCTGAAAGCCCTAAGTTTATTTACACCTCTTACAATTATGATGTGAAAAGAGATATAACTAAAATTAGTGAAGAATTTTTCAGTTCTTTGTGATGCACTCACACTATTTTCTAAGAAAAGGAAAATAATTGATTTTCTGTTTATGCAACTCTTTTATATTTTCCCACAACCATTTTCCTGTGTCAGGTTGTGATACTAGATTTTTTTTTCAATAACATAAAGATCAAAGTAGACCCAAATTGCACCTTCCAGACATACTTACAAACCTAGGAAAAGTGTGATAGAAATAAAATAACATTTCTGAGGTTGTGAAAAGTAAATGTACAGAGACCAAGAAATAAAATCAGGGCTTTTTGCTACTCAGGAGCAGTTCCATCAGCAGTAAATAAAACTTATCATGTATAAGGCATTCTTATGCTCAGACAGAGGCAATATCTGTCAAAGGATTTCCATTTATTATTCTGCTCTGTACCATAAAAATATGACTAAAATAGAGGTTCTTACTAAACTCTTTTTAGTCATCATTAAGAAATAACATAGCAAGGGACAAATTTTCATGTTAATGTAGGTTATACATTGAAATCTCTACTCCCCTCCTTACTTCCAATTATAACCCAACAATAACTTGACATAGAAGATGATGAAGTGGAATATCATAATAATTTGATAAAAGTTATCATTAAAGGCAGGGAAAAAAACCTGTCATATTGACTATTTTTTGGTGCTTCTGGAAATATTCTGCCTAACAGTAATCTATTTGAATTTTTTCAGAGAATTCAAGAAAAATAAATTTGATTTACCATAGAGACGATACCACCGAAGGAAAGGAGTAATCATCTGCATGCAGCACCATCTGTGTATCGTTAGCGAATTTCAGAATGGATTAGGCCATGTGGTAAAGTTATCAGTCTCTGACTGCTCATTAGGAAGCAGTAAATTAATACAAGAGCAAGTCTCTGAAAAAAGTAAAACAGTACTACCCAGGATCCACATAGATGATGAGAACTCCAGCTGACCTACTTTCACATCTTAAAAATATGGAAATAAGGAGCTCTAAAGTGTCTCATCTTCAAGAAAGTGAAGAAAAATAAAATGAAGATGTTATTATGTGATATTGCTATGGAACAACCAGGAAAGGTGGTGCTTCTGCCTTTTAGCAGAGGAGTTGCATGAGAAGCCCCAGAAATGCTTCATGCAAACAAGAGAAGATCACTGCAGAGAATGGAGAGTTGCAGTCCCTGCCATGGACTTGGGGCTGCTGGTGCATGAGGTGGGGTCACAGCATTGTGCTATGACCGTGAGGAAAGAGCTAGACAGAAGAAAGTCAGCTGGGGTATTTTTGCATAGATAAAGCATGGAAACAATGGTTGTGAGGGAAGCAATCTCCTCCCTCGCTTCAAATGGCAACACCTTTAGAGAGAGTAAGAGGGAGAAGGAGTCAGAGCTAACTGCAGTCATTTGTGCTGGCTGTAAAAAGACTGAGGAATCCTAGAAATTAGCATTAGTTTTTGCATGAAGGAGTAGAGTGGGAAGTGTGATTAAAACAGAGCCACAAATGTCTTTGAAATGATAGCATTCTCTGCCTGAATGAAAAATTACATGAAAATTGCATAACTGATTCTAAGGAGGCCTAGTGAAACGGAGGCTTGAATAAAGCTACTGTGGACAGCAAAGCAAGGCAAGGACACATCTAAACTTTGTCAGCAAAAGAAGTAAGGTTTCATCTAAAAACATGAGCTATTATTGAGCTACTGTCAGCCATTTGAGGTAGTCCTATACAGTGGTTACAAGATGTCTGCACAAAGGATTGATACAGCTTATTCTCAGAGGATTCAGTATTTGAATTTATTCACCTGGGAATGGAAAAGAGCAGCTTCAGTCTCTATAGTCCTTGACAGTGGCAAAAATTCTCCTTCCACCTATGAGATTTCTTTTTGTGTGAAACCCACAAAAATTAGGAACTCCACATTACCTTTTAAAGGTCTACATCTCTTAATAAACTGTAGTTAAGCAACTGGTTAGGGAAAATAGTACATACAGCAAAACACTATGGTCATGTGCAGCTTCCTACAGGCACAAATACTTGACTATCAATACCTGCATTCAGTCTGCTTACAAAATTCTGTCCTAAACTACACAATAACCAGGTGTTAAACAATTTCTTCTCTGTTTTGCATTTGATGACTAATCCTGCACAATGTCACATGTGTCCTCACACTCTTACAGCAGCTCTGAAGGTTCTAGGAGCTGCAAAGGGCAGGAATACACTTTGAGGCGTGACAAACTATGTGGAAACTACCTACACCATTAAAGAGTTGTAGATCACTTATAAATTTGTTTAAAGTTTACCAATAAGTACAAAGGTTATCCTAAGTATACCTTCCATAGAAGCAAGTGCATAATATTAGGCAAATTAATGTCATAACTACTTTTTAGCGACACCCACCTCCCCTCAAAATAGGAATCTAATCCAGAAAAACTTCATAGTGTCAATTGCATAGCATTTCAGACATAAAAGCTGAAGATGATTAATTTAATCTCATCCCCTTGTCTTTGTAATAAATTGTAATTTTGTAATTATAGTAAAAATGCACTTACAGAGTGCACCAGCAAGAGGATAATACCACTTTTAATTAGGTAACTAATATAACTGACAAATTCTACCAAAGGCTTTTATTTCTTTGCCTTTCCAGATTGAATAATAAGAAAGTATTCAAAATAGGAAGGTATCCCTTGAATTTGATGCAAGATGACTTCATTTGCAGACAACAAAGCACAAAATGTACAGGTTTCTTCCATATTCACTCTCAGCCACTACAAGATCTTTTCTCTTGACTTTTTAATTTCAAGTACTAGAGTGATATGATATTGCTAGAATTGCAGTACTATACATTTACTAGAGAACAAAGACAAAATTGGGCTACAGCTTTAAAGGACACTTATTTTATATGCAAAGAAGTAAAATCTCCTAACTGACCTCACCATGAATTGTTGTATTAATTTCTCAAAAAATAACTAATTAAAAAAATTAAAAGGGGAAGGCATACATAATGAAACTATCTTCCTTTTAAAATAATGCAATTTCTTAAAACAGAAAGCGTAGGAAAGATGCTATAATGCTGAAAGAATAATTTGCAGATAGAAATAACAAAATTCTCAATTATATTTTTACTTACCCAGCAAATGCTTGGACTGCATAAAGCTTGGAAGCATCCAAGGAACTTGCACTTACCAACCGAGCCTTTAATAGAGATCAAAAAAAGCACAGTTACTTGGTTGCTTTTAGTAAGTTTTGGACAGAATTTAACTGCATCAAACATGTAAGACATATGAAAATGTTTAGCAGGGTCAGCTCCAGGCCAAAGCTAGACTAACTGTTCCTTTGGGAAACATTTTGATAGCATTCAGCGTTTAGTGACACGCAGTGGAAGAACCCATGGGAAGCTAAGGTATTGCTTCCCAAATACTGTTGCCCTTTAAATCCTATAGTGAATGCAGGGTAGGTGATAATTAGAGGCAAAAATCAGATATCATGTTTGACAGTAGCAGACCCCTGTGTTGGCAGTTATGGTAAGCACAACAGTGAGGGTTACCCTGTATATAAATGCAACACATTTGCAATACAATCAAAGGAGAACAAAAGAGTGGAAAGCTGGGAAAAACCATGCAGATTTGACAACTAAAATGACGGAACAAAACAGGTCAAATAAGTCACAAACAAACATCAACAAAATACATGATCCCTATAGCAAATAGGTGATGTTAAACCTTTTCATCCACAGAACCGCTATCTGAAAGAGAATTGGGAAGAAGGGGAATATAGGTTAGAAAAACCAGTCTCTGAAAAAAACCTCATGCTATAAAATCTGTCAGTGTTTTAATTTGTTAATGTAGACCAGAATCCAAATAACACCTGTGCTTAGCTGTAAAATTGTGGCGAGATCACTGTCACTACATTTTAAACAAACAAAAAGATGTTCTTGGTAGATAAGAAGCTCTGCCACTTATGAAGGACTGTGTGGACAGCATATATTTAACATTCTATACCCATCTCCATGGGATTTTAAATTTTATTGCTTTTTAAAAAATGTATTTTAATAATAATTAATATCTATTTAATATAGTTGCAGCGTTCAAATAAATAATGTTCATTTTCAAGGAAAAGGAAAGTGTTTCTAAGGATATAAACACTACACTCCCCACCCTAACTCCTGAACTGTAACTATTCTATCACAACTACCCATAAAATGACAGAAATTACTCCCCAAATGCCAACAGAACTACAATTGTGAAAGTACAAGTTATTTCATATATATCTATATATATCTTATTCTAAATTGCTTAATGCAAGAGCACAATATGAAAATTTACAATCAGACAGAAAGTACTTGCTGACAGAAAAAGCCACCCTCATTTTATTGTCTTGTCACATCTGCACTTTATAGTACAGTGCATACATGAAACAGCATTGTTTTAATTGTCACCTTACTGATCTTCCCACTTCCCCAAATGGAGTGCTCAAGGACCCTTTAAATCGTTTGGATATTCTAGAGATGTTCAGAGATATCACAGGTTATGTACATCACAAATAACAATTTACACCTTAAACATGTGCCACATTTAATTTTTAAACCAGTTTATATACAGGAAAAATCACACTCAAACACATAAATCCAAAATATACTGGCAACTGTAAAGCTGCATAGTGTACAGTAGTGACAATGAGGGAACTAAAAGGCTCTATTCTGCCACTAACTTTAGAGGCAGTTTACATGATCAAAGCATTTGACTGACTAGATTTATGGAAATGAGCTTACTCTTTAAATTTCTATTTTTTAAAAATTTATTTGTGAAATGTATTTGTCTCACAACACCAGACAGTATTGGCTACTCTCAAGTTTCTAAAGAATATTCGGACAACCGTAAGATCTAACTTCCCCACTCCAAAATTATTACAGCACTTCACAAGCAGGGTGAGAGCAGAACCAGAAGGAAATAGGTGACTGTAAGCTGGGCTGGCCAGGGAAACAGGATGGGGTGTGATTTTGTGAGGCGTAAAAAAAAGAGGAGTTAAACCCAGAGGGCTGGAGCAGCAGATGGACATCAATGAGAAGAAAGGCATGACAGTATGTAGCAACAGGGTAGGAGAGACAGAGGCATCCATTCTCCAACTTGTGAAAAAGGGAGAGTCCAAAACACAAAGAAAAATCTGGGGACTGAGGGAAGTTTTAAGCAAGACACTACTTGTAATTTAAGAAGCTTCACCACCACTAATTTCTTCATGCAATCTGCACCTTCTTTTAGAATAGCTCATCATAGCAAAATTGGTAATACTGACGTATAAAGGCACAGAACAAATCTCAGTATTATTTATGTGGAATGCAATACTTAAATAGTTTGCAGATACTTTGCTATCAGATGTGTACAGAATCACATGAATTATTTGTTTAATTCACTTTTTTATAAACGTACATTAAAAATTGTTGAGATTTGTCTTCTACATAAAATGGATTTTTTCAGAGCATGAAAGATACATAAAATTTTCTTTACCTCTCTGGGCTTCAGCCAGCTTCATCTAATTTCACTACATTTCCTTCACTGGAACCTAATTTTACCTAAATTTAGTGAGGAGAGTGACAACCAAAATTAGGAAGGAGGAAAGGTATGGTTTTGGTTTAAGTTGCTTTTCTTTGCAGTTGCTACATATAAAGAAAAATGCACCCATCTAATGGTCTCTTTTCTCAATAGAAATTGCATAAAGTGGACAAGTGACGCAAATTTCCCAAAAAAGAGATCTTAAGAACATCCCTTCTTTGTAACAAATGAATACATCTTCAGAGACAAAATTAGTTTGAAAACTTCATTGTTTACTGCTTTTTCTGAACTCACCATGAGTGAAATAATCTGAACTGTGGAAGTGTTCTCTGTGTGTATGAGAGCACCAAATCAGGAAGTGTACAGAGTCACCAAGCAATTCACTTTAGTAGTCGTTAGGCTACCAGAATAGACAGCAGCATTCCTTGATGTAGATAAGAAATGAACTGTGATTATGTAAGAGACCACTGAATGTATTTTCAAATCAGGGATTCAAGGCTAGACATCTCAGATTATACTGCTGAATGACAGCGATTTACTTAAAAGAGCTTATCTTCATGTAACTCACTTCTGTCATCCACACATTCAAAATACTAACCTAAAAAAGTAATGAGTGCACTTAGGAGCAGTAGAAACACTGGTTCTTATAGCTAACCCTTCTTACTTTAATTAGTTGGTTCTCTTTACATTTTAATTGAAAATTCACTACATTAGGAAATGCCAGTAATAGCCTTCAGATTGTGCCTTTATACCACAGGCCATTTTAGATTAGAGGAAGGTATTTTTTACTAGGATTATAGGAAAAATTCTTTTGCTCCTTAATTGTTGCTATTTCAGCTCAGTGCAGTCATACAGATATTTACAAACCTGTGCAGCAGAATGATGAAGAGCAGGGTGGTCCTCTATCTGCATACTACTGAAAATTATTACTAACGTCAAATACTGAAGGCAAAAGGAAAATGCTCACAAGCCCTTTTTATTTTTTAAGGCAGTCAATTACATTTAATTAGATAACTAAGCAGGAAATTAGATAAAATTAGTCTATTAGTTTCCTTTAATAAGTTCCAGGTATTAAAAAGCTGTATAATTCTCAGCATAGCCACTAAATCTTGGCTTCTGTTGAAAGTGGTTTACATATGGGGATGGCTGGGGAATGAAGTGAAAGGGGCTTGTAATTTTTTCAGTACCCTCAAATAAGCCCCCTGATTATTTTCTACCCACCCACCAGTTTAAATGTAGGCTAAGTAAAATTTCCAACAAGTGTTTATTAATACTGCCTAAATGCTAGTCAATCTTGGAATGAAAATTAACAGATCTGAGAAAAGTTTAACTTTTCTTAACTTGATAAATTTTTATCAACTGTTTTCAGTTTTCAGTCATGGTCCAATTTATTCATTCTATTAGCAATGTTGTCACCTGTAACTTCTCACACAAAACAGAAATTAATCATACAAGACAACCAGTTTCTATACCAAATTTTCTGAGGAAAAACAAATCTATAAAGGATGCTGAAAAGACAGCGTTTTCCAGCATGAAAAGTATATTAGTAATGAAGATATGGAAGTCAGGACAGATCTTTGCTTTTGTAGCTTGTGACACCATCAGAAATACAACTGACTCTATATCATACAAGACAACCAAATTTTCTGAGTAAAAAACAAATCTATAAAGAATGCTGAAAAGACAGAGTTTTCCAGCATGAAAAGTATATTAGTAATGAAGATATGGAAGTCAGGACAGATCTTTACTTTTGTAGCTTGTGACACCATCAGAAATACAACTGACTCTATCAGTCAGCAGAGGTATTTCCATCAAAGAGGTTCAGGTGATTCTGCTCCCCAGTCATAACCCTCCTTCAAAAGTTTTGTGTCATTATTTCACTTCTGCACTTTTCTGAGCAGCAGAATAATGTCCCAATACGCTCTCTTTTCTTTAATGACTGCAAAAATTCAGTTCTCTACTTTGTGCCATAGCACAAGAACTATAATGAGGTTCTAAAAATCTAAACTGTTAGGAAACCCTAGGATCAAAATTAATCAAAACATTGATTTTCCACTCTTGTAAGTGTGCATTATTGCACAACACCAAATAGGAAAAAGAATTAAAGTTCATTATTCTCTCAAAGTACCATTTCAATATTTAATTCTGAAAAATGGCTGCAAGAATGTCAAACTGACTGATAATTACGTTGTTCCTGGAAGCAAAGCCTTCAGACAAAATACTTGCTGGAATTAGATAACAATACAGCTGTTCCATGAAAATAACATGTATAAAGTACCCACAGTCAGAAGTAGTGTCAAGTCTGAGATGGACAATTTTAATTAGCATCTATTCCCAAGAACGGGAAATAACAGATGAAAATCAGGTTTGAATTGAAACAGGACACTAAAGAAGTAGACTGGCCAAAACAATGACACAAATAAAGCCATGCTAAAATAACAAATGCTGCCCCCAGAAGCTATTATTGCCACTAGAGAAGAGAACATTGCACTGTGTAAGCCCAGAGGATGTTGTATTGCTGAAGCTTATTCTATGGAGATTGCGTATAACGCTTGAAAGATAATATTAAAGCTAGCACATCATAAGAGATGAGTGATGCTTGTCTGACAAAGAGAAGGTCAAACTTGAATAAAGCTTGGTTGACAGGAGAAATAGAAGAATTGCTGCTAGCACTTTACTAGCAGTGATGTAGAAAAATTACTAGCGGATACATGGAGAGTCAAAACAGGAGGTCAGTTTGGTGAAGATGAAAACTGCTTTTGTGTCTCTATTAATAAAGTTGTCTGCAAATCTGAAACAAAAGGACATGCTTTAAAAACATCTCTGGTGTTTAGAAATTGAGTCCCATTAGACTTCTAATAGCTTTGTTTTCTATTGTTTTTCAACAGCTAGTAGACACTTTTACCAGATTCTAGAACTCATCTCTAAAACAGTTAGTTATAGACTGTCATGAGAGCTGTTTGATTACAGACTGGGGTGAGCTCGAAAAACTACCATTCTCTTGAAGGCTGGGCTCTCTTGGCAATCTCTGGCATGTTAGAGTGATGGTAGGAAGTGAAAGTCAGCATGCATTTTAAGCACTCTCTTTTCACCCCAGAAAGCATTGAAATTATAAGATACATTATCCAAAAAGGATGAAAAGGCATATTTTATCTCCCTCAATACATGTGATAACAGTACATGCAACCAAGTAATTAATTATTTGCTGTGAAACAAATGGATAATCGATTATTGCAAATCTTTCTGCATCACAAAGCTAACAATGCCCCAAAGTGTTTGACTTGAATCACTATATCATGCTCTGAGTTGCAGGCTGAAGTCCAATCAGATTACTTCCAAAGAAATCCAAGCAAACAGCCCCTTGGTTGGAGAACAAATGTGAGAGTACTTCCTCTGAACTCTAACAAAACCAAAAAATCTGTTCCTTGGTTCTTGCATTGAACACGAGGATTGCACTGATACATGCAATCTGGTTTATCATAGACAGCATAGACAGAAGAGACAGCAGGGCTGGGATGTTTGGTGGCAGCCTGGGACAGAGGGGTGAGCTGCTGTCCACCTTGGGCCACAGAGAACACGAGGGCAATAGCAAAGAGCTGAGTGCCATGAGAGCGGATCAGAAGGTCAAAGCAGTTGGTGACAAAGACACAAGTGCTCACAGCAAAAATGTTTCAGGGGCATTTACTTCATACTGGTTCTATTTTTGGCCCTGATGACTGAAAGCCCATTAGCTGCTGAGCACATCAGATGTGATCTTGAAGAGCAACATCTGGCTTGGTAGCATCAGTAAAACACATAGATCCCACTCAGCCATTCCAGTATCAAACCAACTGTGGTGAATTGGGAAGACAAAGATTTGCTTCAAAAGTGTACCCCTGTTGTAAAATAAAATGCTAATGGTGGCACATGCATGAGTCATATAAATACAGCATTCTTAAAGAGCAAGAATAACATGTACAGCTAGGATCAGAGTGTCGTGTCTGAGCAACAGTCACATATTTCACAGGGTATGATATTTAAAACAATCTCAAACCCTTTAAACATTATAAACATTTAGAACCCCAAACTAGAAGGCTAAAAAATTATATTTCACAGGGTATGATATTCATAGCTGCTCTTGGCATGAAGTTGTTTCTTCTTCTGTGGAGTTGTTTTCATTTCTGAGATAAGGTTTAGGAACTATTTAAAACAATCTCAAACACTTTAAACATTATAAACATTTAGAACCCCAAACTAGAAGGCAAAAAAATTTAGATAAGCTTAGCTAATTTCAACACTTACAGCAGTGAAAAAAACCAACAAGGCAATGTATAATCACATACAAAATAAAAGATGACATCAATCTAATAACACTCACTGAGATAAGACAAAGATATCAGATTTTCTTCTGTTGATAAGAAACTATCTCAACAGATACAAGAGAAGAACAATATTTGAAATAATATTATTAGCATTAAACCCTTAAAAAGGGTTATTTACCATTATCTTTTATGTTATAGGTAAAGTCAAAATGAAATTACAGCTTGTTTTGGCACTGCTTGAAATAATAAGTTGAAATAATTATGCCTAAATACCAGAGAGAGACACAGATGTTAAGAACTATAGACTAGTACACTGGAATTCAAAGGATGACTTTTGGTGATATTGGACTTTTTTTGCTTGATAGGACACGCATAAATCCTTCTGAAATCCTCAATCCCTTTTTATAGTTAATAGAAAAAGGCATGCCTCCTTGTCCTTTACTTTCATGGTTTTTTTAGAAAATTTCACCCAACGTGCCTTTGAAAGCTCCTAAGGAAAATTCCCCTACTTTATGTTTGCAGTACCCTTCTTGCCTTATGGATTCAGAGGAGCATCCTGTTAGTGCTAAATGAAACAGGAAGAGCTACAGGATAAGATTAAAAAGTGCTTCAGTTTATACTCATCCATTTTATAAATATTCCTCTCTCCTGGTTCATTTTTACCTTCAATAATAGTACATCCATCACATCTGTCTGTCCTTATTCCATCCTGGTATATATGCAGCTGAAGGACAAGAATTCCTTTGGTGATGCTGCAGCTGCACTGGTGATACCCAGAGTTATCCATAGTTTATGGGTCTGTGACAGCATTGACAAATCACTTGCTACTGCTCCAATAATCTACTCCAGAGAAGCTACTTGAGTGTCAGTCAGCAGATTGCTCTTTGCCACTACTAATTTAGCAAAAACAGATTACAGGCCTTTCTGTGATATTTTTTTCTAGCCAGCTTGTATCCTTGTATCTTTTGCGCACCAAATTCTTTATCACAGCATCCAAGACATTTTTAAACGGCTCTGTCATCAACACAACCATAAATCTTGATTTTCAGATTTACTAAAACTTCTTATCTTGCAAGCCATTTTAAAAAATATGCTCAGGTCTCAAGGAAACAGTCCTCATGATTAGCAAAGTTCTGTCAGCATCAACAATAATTTTGCATCAGCAATAACTGGAGAGGTTTCAGGTATTTAATTCTATTTAGAGTTCCTGAGAGACAACTGTCCAGGGGTTCCACTGATCACCTGGAAAATGTGCACAAAGATAAAACCTGGTACCTGTCCCATGGGAGTAGTCAGAATTTCCCTTTGACAGCAAAAAAGAGAATCTCTTACTCTGTCGCAATAGCCTTCACTATTACATGAGAGGAAGACTTGAGCCTATTTATGAATTGTGGCTAAGCACTTCACTAATACATGAGAGGAAGACTTGAGCCTATTTATGAATTGTGGCTAAGCAGTATGGATGTAGGAATATTGTATTTATCAGTTTCTATCCACATCATCTGGAAATGTATTTTGCGTCCTCCCATTCTGGACAACTACAGATTTTTATTGCACACCTCCCCATCCCCCCCAAAAAAGAGTTTAAGACATCCATCATGTTGTTTACCTGATGAAAAGACAGACACAAACATGGTGCTGAGAAAGAACACCAAGACAGTTGAAAAAACTGGATTATTAAATTTCTGTGGTTCATTATCATTCCCAATACAGCACCAAAATAGATTCCTTAACTTGCAGTAATCTTGTTTCCTCAGTACCACACATCTATTAAAATGTATAGCAAGAGTAACCATTTCTTCCCCAGCCCGCTTACACAAGCATTTTAAAAACAGAACTACTTTTAAAATCTGACATGTCAAATGATGACCAAGATCTTCAACAACTGGAGCAAGAAGCTACTACTCACAAACTACCACTCACAGAAAGTCTGTGTTATCATTGAAAGCAACTGAGGAGAGTGCAACTCTGAAATCTTTTCCAGAGGCATAGTTTCATCAGGACAGAAGATCATGCTTATGCTAAGGCTGCTGTAAAAGATAAGATAGGGACAGAATGGAAGAAGCCACTAGGGAAAAAGAAAGCTAGAAAATAACAAGTGAGGACTAGAACAATGAATAAAAGTGTTAGTTATTCTCAGTTACAGTGTACAAAGAAACAAACAACTGGGTAGCATTTCTTTGATTTTTTTCAAGCCTCCATTAATATACATGCATCCATGCAATGTCTCTATATCCTTACAGAACTTTAAATCTGAGGATTACTCATGCACTGCTCATGTCTCCTCTCATTCATATGACCTAGTCATTCCAGTATGCAACCAAAACCATTTTTAATAAATAATACATAAGCAATCAGCCCAGAGTATATTTTTCCTCCAGCTAGTGACAGAGAGTAGGACTATCTCATGGGGTTCTTGTACACTAACAAATTATTTATGTACCAAAGATTTATTGACCTTACCTTGTGCATTACTAGAATGAAAATCACATCATTCTAAACCATTCTTTTGTATTAAATTGGAGAACTAAAACTACTATATTATAGTAGTATTCTATCTCTGCTTGGACAGATTGTTGTCTAACAACTCCTGCTTATATGGAGGGAAGAAACAATTCACTGAAGAATAGGTTATGTTTTCATTATATAATGAAGACTAATTCAAAGAAATTGTTCTCTTTCTAGTACTTTTCTATCTAAAAGTAAGAAACCTGACTGTGAATCCGTTACAGGGGTAAGAGAGTAATAAAACCCAAAAAACATTCATAAAAGTAATGTAAACCCTACAACAGCTATTAGTCACTTTTAAAAAAAGCTATTATTGCTCCAGCAAATATTAAAATGAAGATTGAATACCTTAAACAACTATTTGCTTAAATGACAAACTAAGTATTCTCTGGACATGCTTAATTACACACATAAAGAAGGGAAGGCAGGTTGTCAAAACTGAGAGGTTACAAAATATGTTTTGAGAGTTTTGAAGAACTCCTTTAAGAACAGATTTATAAAATGTTTTTTCCTAGACTGTGTCATTCAAGTAATAAAAACTAAAGATGTTTTGTCTTAGCAGCCAAACTGACATTACAGCCAAATACATCCTTCTTCAAAGGCTGCATACAAAGTACTCAAAAATGCATTTCCATATCACAGAACAGCTAAGGCTGGAAGGGAACTCTGGAGGCCTTGTCTAAGAACCCTGCTCAAATTGGGCCACACAAAGCAGGTTGCCCAGGACTATGTCCAGATGGATTTTGACTAACTCTAAAGGCAGACATCCCACCTGTGGATTTCATTATCTGTGAATAGATTGACTGTAATATCCATTATCCAGATCACTGAGAGTAAGCTGAAAGTAAAATAAAGATTTTGCTCCAACAATACTACCTGTTACTCATCAGAAATAATTTTCAGGTAACATATTCCTTGAGCAGACTACTCCAGCTAGAAAATGTATTTTGCAATTTTAAATTCTGAAAAACTGTTACGTGTTCTGTGGACGGACATAAAGGTAAGAATATAATATTCATCCATAAGATATAAAAACATGAAAGACAATAGGTACTGCTAATAGGTATTGCTAGGTGTGCTACAGGACCTGAAGATCCATTTGTAACAAACTGGTTGGTGACTGCTGCAGCAGAATTCCTGACTGAAACAAGTATCCTCCTCCTTGATGGCATGGAAGACACAGTGTGAAGAGGAAAGAGAGCTGCTGCTCAAGAGTGAATGCACATTGTTCTCAGAATAAGCTGAGAAGCAGTGTGTTGTAGCAGTTCATTTGTAGATTCCCCTTAACCTCCTGATGTATTCCCTCTCTCCTTTATTTCCCTCCCTCTTTTATAATAGTCTATATTATTTTATTTTTGGAAACATAAGTGGAGGTCCTAGTATGACATCTAGTAACCATACAGATACTTTGCCCCATAGTCTACACCTAATATCACATTTTCTTAAACTGTTCTTGGTGTCAAATGACTTCTCTGTAAATATAAGAAATGTTTCAGTTATTCAGAAGAAAAAATGTCAATAGATTAAGAGATTGAAAGAAGATTTTCACCTGCTGGGTTAAAAGAGGAACATACATTTAGTTCCTAGAAAGGATTGCATGGGATCTATCAAAGTTAGTTCTCATTTTCTAACAACTGTTATCTACCAGTATACACAAACGCACAGACTTTAAATAGTAGAACCAATTTAGGTTTCAAAATTTGGGGTCTTCCTTGTGTGCTTTCTTTAATTAAGTCCCAAGACCATTATATTACTATTGTACAATGACTAGGTAAAATGAATGTTGTTCCCTTCTCCCATGCCTCACAAAATCAGGAAAAAGTAATGAAAATCCTAGTTATTGATAGCTGTTCACTCATATACACACCACCTAGTATCTAACAGAATACTGTAGAAAAACAGCTGCAAAGTACAAATATACAATTGAGTGTCATTATTTAAATGTAAAATAGACTTTAAAGTAAACTCTACTACTCTCAAAATTTAAATGCATTTGACTTTCAAGTTGACTATATATTTATTGCAAAAGTAGTTCATGTAAAAAAGAAACACCATAGTAGCTCAAACTCATTACTACTGAATACCATCTTTGGCTAAAGGCACAGCTTTTCATCTTTTTGTATCAGATGATTATTTTTCCAAGGCAGATAAAGGAAAGATTCAGTCAAGGTGACAATTACCATCTGGCTAGCTACAGTCATTAGGATGCTCCCAATTAAATGCACATGCAATATTATAACGAATGCTATTAGAATTACAGTTAATGTTTACATTGAATATCACCATATTTGTATATTACTAGTATATTACTTTGTCTATTACTAGTAATTATTTTGTATATTATTAAAGTTATATATATATATGACTGTCTGCTTTGAGCTTTGATAATATGAAAGATAAAATTAATGAAAAAAATCAGTGTGAAACCCTCCTGTGAATTTAGTTCCTTCCTAAAGGAACTTCTTCCCATATGGTTGCTACTGCTTACACTCTTTCTTCCACACTCTTCTCGCCTTCAGACTACTCTGAGAGTTTGTTGGGAGTACAAATAAGGACAAGAATCAAAGTAAGAACAGACATAGAATCAGTTCACACTTTTACTCTTGGAAGCACAAAACAAGTTATGGGTTGCATAGGGGAAGAGCACACTGCCCATCAGGATTAATACAGAACTAACCATGACTTGAAAACTGTTGAAGAAAGCAAGAGTGTAGTATCTGAACACTCTGTATTACTCCTACAAATACATTTATAAAACTACGAGGAAACCAAGAACAGCATACTATTCAGTTATTTTTAAGACTTAAACCTTGTGAAGTTTAGTTTTCAAGTTACAGAAATTCAAAGAAATATAGCTACTTACAAGCATGTCTGACTAAACATATTCAGAAAACTGTTTAAAAAAAAGATGTGGGAGATTTAATCTTTTGATTTCTATAGAACTATTTCACCCTCTAAACAGAACCAGACATAAGCAGATTTTTTTCTGCTGAATTCAATGGGAACAAGAAAAGGTACTATACAAAAATCAATGTCCAATTCTAATGAGAACAATGTTTTACTTAAAAGACAGTATTAAATCACTATTACCTCCAGCAAGGATCTTCTCCTCCAAATCATTCATTTGTTTCTTGTATGCTTTTAAAGCAGCTTCTTTAAATGATGGTCGTATCCTTTTTTTCTTTGGAATTTCAGTAACTTCAGTAATCATCTCTGGGACATTCTGATTTTCATCCTCCCTTATTTCTACTTCAGGAGCCATGTCACTTTCAACTTCCAGTATCTCTTCACTGATCACACTGTCAAACTGTGTGTCATATTGTTCTTCTGGTAGCATTGCATATGGAGTTTCGTACAAAGACTGGTCCAGTTCATACTCTTGGACCTGCTCACTAGTTTCACTACTATTAGTTCTATTTTCTAGTTTAGCAAGGACTTGTTCCATTACTTCTACATAGTCCGTTTCATTCTCACCAGATGGTTCAATTAATTCTTCCTCATACTCTGCTTTGTAGCAATAAGGCTCAGCATAAACATCAGAATCAAGTGTTGTAGTTGATTCATTTGCAGTAGACTGAGATAATGTCCTAAACCTTCCCATAAAAGATGATCCACTGTCTTCATACCCACTTAAACTTTGTGTACTTTTATTCCAGACTACTTCTAAAGCTGACTTAGCACGCTGAAGCGTAGATCCAAATTTAGGAAAGCTGAAAGTCTTATCAGAAAGGTCTATGCTTAATCGGCTGTGCCATGATTTAGGGGCGGTTTCCTCCGAGTCGTCACTTGGTAGCTCACTTTGACTTCGGTACATCATAGGCAATTTGTTTTGATTCTGATAAGAGCAGATAGAATTTGTTTCCTGATAATCATCATATTGACCAGTCCACTGACTTTGTGTTTCGCTGTCAAGGCCTGGACAAGATGGAGAAGTACCATCTAGAGTGAAATCATAGCTTTCAGTATCATACTGGAGGTCAGAACTTTGGCCCTTTCCAAAATCTGTCTGTTGGTCTGAAGGGCTGCTCATATCATACACAAAAACTTCCTGCGTGGATGAGTCTAGGCCCAAATCTGCCCCTTGTTCCAACTGATTCCAGTTTTTCCATGGGGAAAGATCATCCTGTAAAGAAAGCTGACTATCATCATAATGGTTCATGTCTCCAGACACATGGATTATTCCATTGCTTACTCCACTATCAACAATTTCTATGTTCCCTGTTTCATTTTGCTCTGGATACTGCTGCATGTCTTGGGCAAAAGTCTGTTCCTGGGAACTGCCATACCAGTTTAGAGAATCATCTTGCCTTCGTTGCCAAAGTTCTCGATCAGAGGAAGACAACAATGAACTGCCATTTGTTCTGCTAAAATACTGGTTTTCTGAAAAATCCTCTGAGTAAGACTGACACAATTTTGAGAAATCTGATTCTGAACGGCTAAGCTTTGGTGTTGCAAAGTCATTCTGTAAATGCCATAAAGGAGTCACATCTGAATAATAGGCCTTTGATTCTTTTTCCATAGTGTCAAATTCTGGTGACTGATTGTCATAACTTCTTCTGTGTGAAAAGGTGCTATTGTCAGCAGTTCTGTCAAGGTCTTTAGTGTTTGGGGACTCAGTAGTCCCCTTTGTAGTGCTTGTTTTTATCTGATGTGCTGATTTAGATATTTTTGCATAACTGTTCTTATTTATATCTGATTCCAAGTCTTTATCACTGTCAGGTGACTCCCAGTCATGCATTTTAGATTTGGTCTCCACAGTTAAAAGTTTCATATCCATGCTTTCGTATGTCTGAGAGGAAGGAAGTCCTCTTTCTTTTTTATCTTTTATTTCATGGGAAAATATATCTGTAGAAATTCCAATGCCAGTTCCCTTAAGTTTATAAGACTTTTTTAAAATCAAATCTCTCTGTTGTGATGACTCAAAGTAAACAAGAATGGGTCTTGGTTTTGCATTTGGACAGTCTCTTTGCTGCCCAAGCCTTTGGGCAAATTCAATTTTAATAGTGCTTTGTGCCTCTGAGAATCCCATTTTTTCCATTAATATTTTGTAAACTATGCTTTCAGCTTTTTCAAGTCGCTCTTCAGGCACATTTAGAAACCTAAGACTTGCTTTGTTTCCTGGGTGGCCTATCTGCTTAATATAGTCGTGTATGTCCCGAGTTTCTCTTCTGGACTGTACAAATCCAGTTCGCAATTGTTCAATTTCATTTTGCACAACTTCTACACTACTAGAAATTTCATCAATTGATTGTTTCAGAGCATTAACATGCCCTCTTAATTCAGAGAGTTCTGTTTCAATTTGACTTATTCCCTGAAGCTCTTTAAAGATCATTTCCATAACATCGTGGGTTTGGCTAATACAACCAGTCGAACTAAAGCCAGGTTCAAGAGTATTTGATTTCTGGTGACGGCCAGTTCTGTCCAGAGATTTACTTCTTAACCCCCATGTTTTCCTCCATGAACTTAGCTCAGAGTCTGATGAGACACATTCTTGGCTCTTCTTCCATTTCCTTAGTTTTCGTAAGGCTCCCAGCTTCAGTGTGTGTAAAGTGCGCTCTCCATCCGAACTTCCATCAGAGGCTGCGAGGCTGCTCAAGCTTTTCCTGTTGCGTCGCACAGGCATTGTGTGGGATAAGTATTCGTTTTTCTTGCTATTAGTTTTTACTTCACTTAATGACTCAGAACACGAGCTATCGTTTGAAGACAGGTCTTGAACTATATCTTCATTATTAGTGTTTGCTACAAAAATATGCCTTTGCAGTCCATTGGCAATAGCAACTCTGTAACTGAATGTTGGAGAAAGTGAAAATTCTCTATTGCTTTCCTCTTCTTCTGTTGATAAGTTGCGAGCAGATGGGCACTTGGCAATCTTTTTAACGGTGCTTTTAAAAGTATTGGAAAATTTTGGATTTTTTGTTTGTCCAATCTGACTTATGTCTTGTTCCTTTTTGCTCTGACAACTCTCTTTCCTTTTTGTACTATTTCCCGATTTCTTTGTAAACATTCCTTTGCAAATCTTATATATATAAGATGAGATCAGGCTCTTGAAGAGAGCAGAAACCATGGAGTGCAATTTATTTTAAGCTGTTTCCATAAAACACAATTTTTGATCCAGAGAAGTATTTGTATCTCCAAAAGGATCATTGGAAAATGTTTCAATGGAGACTATAGCCATAAAATCTACTGATGCTGTGGAATAACGTGACAGAAAAATTTTTACAAAAATCACACATTTGCTTGTCCGAAACAAAATCCTGAAGAGGTTTTGTACGTCTTGCAAAATCTCACTGTGTTGCACATGGCTTCTTGAAGTGTCTAAAAAGGAGGGAATGACATTACAATGGCTGTCAAGCAAACTTATAACTCAATAAAACTGATGATGCTTTAACTAGGTTACAATGAAAACACAGATGATTCCCCATAATTGTCTGAATAGATTTTTTCATGAATAATTGAAGCTGAAAACAGTTTTAGGCAATATCGTTAACAACAACTAATAAGCTATACTTATTTCCAGACTTCACCCATTTTAATTCTCTGACTTTAACAGACATATTCAGTTTAAAATGCTCTCTGCTTTCTTTCAAAGTACTGACATTTCAATTTAGATCCATGTGATACAGCAGTGATCAACAAAAAATGGACAGGGTAACAAATGGTTACTAGCTAATAAAAGAAAAGTAGAAAGTTTTCTCTTGCTTCATCTTTTAGAACAAGGTAGGATTCAGGTACAAGTGAGTATGGTCTACATGAAGTGCTGTTCTATCTTGACATTGAATTATGTACATGACTATAGTTTGTGGAATAGTTGCTTTAATACCAGACTTTAATATGCTATGATAAGCCAGAACTCAGAAGTGGGCTTATCTTCTTGGTATTTCTTCTTTAAAAAGTAAAAATTAAATAACTCATAGAGCATAAAAGAAAATAACGACAACTAATGGAAATTCTCATTCAGGTTATTAAATTTGACATTTTTCTGGTAACACAAAAAACCTCCCATAAACCTACAAAAGCATGGTTTACAAGTTGCAGAACATAAACAGGTGCCATTACAACAGGAAAGCTATTTGATCTAAAAGAAGTTTAAAAAGCTTCCATGGGGAAACTTCTATCTGGAGATTTCTATTCCATAATACAAAAGCTTGTATTCCACAGAAATACAGTCAATACATTTTAAACATGCCAATGTATTCCTCTGTACGGCATACCATTCACCTCCCAGTTTCATAGCTGTGGAATAAAAAACAAGGCAACCAGCTCAGAAAAATCCAGCTCTGAAAAATCCATCAAAGAAGTTATTAAAATGGCCATTTTGGTTTCTAAAGCAGCTAAAAATTCTTTGGCAGAATAAGAAGTCTGTTTAGATAAAGAGTATATAGAGGGTTAAAAATTTCTCTGTGGTGTCTGAAGAGGAAGAGAGAATATGAACTTTGTCTGCAAATTTCCTGGCACTCTATGAAACATCATGGTTCACTGACACACCTCAAGATCTGGTCTTTGCATTGCATAATTTGTCTTATTTGACCTTACTATTATACTCCATATATTTATTCATTACATATATACACATATGTAATGGTAAATAGTAAACACTAACCCCTGATAAATACTACAGCAGCAAAATGCACTGTGATGCACAGAACACAGGCAAAGCTGCTAAAAGCCTGGTTGGCCTCCTGGAATCCTGGAACAGGGAATGTAAACAAATTCATTTCCTTTCCAGTTATAACAAAATTGGGATGCAGAGTGAGCCAAAGACTAGAAAACATTCTTCACTCTTCCCAAAGTGGCTATTTATTGTTTTATAAAAAGATGAAATATCCGTGAGACATGAATCACATTTTTAAGACATATGCATCAGCATAGTCTTTGCCACTTTTTCTTATAGATTATGCCTAAAGTACCAAGAGTGAATTAAGAGCAAGCAATATTTGGAAGCAAAATAATAGTCAATGAGACTGCATGCAATTTTCAAGGAATGCAAATGACATCTCTCAGAATATTGATAAGTTTTCACTAGAGCCAAGGCTGCCTTGGTTTCACATATTATTAGCAGAGAAAGGAACCATCTTGGGACACTTTTCAATGTCAAAGGCGTGTTTCTGGATGTAGAAACACTTGTTAACCATTCAGCTCTTACACTGAATGCTTGTAACCATTTATTGAGCAAGATTTGAAGTGTGATTGCCTACCTCCTTTGCCCACATAGCCATAGATTTTTAAATGCTCTCTTATATAAACTCCACTTAGATGACTTGGACATTCTTCAAATGACTTCAAATCAAGAATGTAAAAACAAGCCAGAAGGCTTGTTTCCTGTCTCAGTCTAAAAAGCATCAAGAAATAATGAAGTCATCACTGGCATCTGGAACATTTCCATGCACTTTCAACAAGGTTTAATGCTTCTCTGCAGAAGAATCTTTATTTCACAGCAAGCCATATACATATATATGTGTGTGTGTGTGTTTGTTTTATCCAGTGTGTAACCAATGCTTTTTATCAGAGATAACTGGAAGTATTACAAATAGCTGAACATTCAGAACTGAATTTATTTAAACCCAGTTTCTGACAATGCCATAGTGAATTAAAAGCTGTACTGTTACAAACACAGGGAGATCTGCTAAATGGAGCAGATTTATGTTCTCTCATGCGAGTTCTATTCCATCTCAGCTGTATTAGTCATATGATCTGTTAATCAGTTTACAGCCTACCATTGCTCTGTCAAAATCTCATTTTCTACAATAGTACGTCTACACATGGAATCAAGTTTGTGTCATTACAGATCTCATCCACTTTCTGTAAAGATTTGCATAGGTTGTTCTTAACATTTTAAATCAATGTAAAGTTAAAACTCCGTAAGATAAGGAAGTTTTTCAACAAGCACATGGAATGAAGTCATTTTTTTGAATGAGCTGCAAGTTGTCATTTGGAGACTTTCTTGTTTTATCCAGCTCTTCTGATGAACCATTATGATCTAATTTTTTAAAATTCTCACTTTGCTAATATATTGCATGAAAACAATTTTCATGATGAAGCTAAACATCACAGGGTTAACCTATTCTAAGCATAAGCATTCATGTTGAAATGTTACAGCTGTGAGGTATGGACTTTATGCTAGATGGTAATAGAGCAGGAAACTGGAAAGTGCTATGGATTGTGAGACTAGAAATAAAAGAAATTCTTAATAGGGTCCTTCTGTAAAGAAAGGATAATCTGGCATATCCATCAAATTTTGACCCATACCACATCTGAAAATAGCTTTGTCGATCAACTTGATGGTGAACAGATAATGTAGACCAGTTTCAAGCACATTCAACTGGATTTCTTGATAACAAAGCATTGTCAAAATAAAAATGTCAGTTGGAAGCATTATTTATAAAGGATCTTTTTCCAAGTCTAAAACTAATGTGTCAGGTAGAAGCAGGGAGGAGTGGGCAGAGTTAAAAATGATAGCTTTTAAAATAATGCAAACAGAATATTTTAGTTACATATCTGAACACCAGACCCACATTTCAAAAAAAATATTTTAACAAATCCACCCCTTTATTTTTATAAAAAAGGAAAAGTTAATAATCTTAAAAATATAATTTTAGTATTTGAATAGAATAGCTAGATCACTGCTCAGCTTCTGTTCAGACCCTAGTAAATGAAGCTGCAGAGCAGCAGCTCTCTCCAGTAAGAGGTAGCTTCATGGATGCAGACTGTCCTCTTATAAAGCAAGATCCAGGAAGAACCATAGCTTTGCTTAACCTTCACACTGTTAATCAACTACAAGGGGTCTGAAAGGGGGGAAGGCAAGAAGGTGAGACTGAAGCGCAGTTTCTCTCTATAAAATACCCTATGTCAGTTCATGCTCAAAACACCAAGATGGTAGGGGGAACCAAAACAAAACCAAGACGTCTTCATCTGCAGCAATACCAGCCTGTATTACTGCAAAAATAGTCACTAGAGTCTATAGATAGAAACATATTTTATGATATGCAAAATACTCCCCAGAAATCAATTAATTAAACATAACAAAAAAAAAGTGTAAACAGTCTACCCTGCATCTGCAGAAACTGAGGCTAAGAAAGGTTCTCTAACCATCAGGAACTTAAGGAATCAATAACAGAATTCAGATATACAGATTTATTAATTATGGTCCCTTACTAGTCTTATGCTTGCCTGGGAATAAGTTTATCTAGACATAAGTGTACTTGCCCTCAGCTCAGGTCTGCTGGGTGAAACCTATGCTCCTTTCCTTTTGACAAGCATTACAGTGTACACTCCACATTGCTTCATTAATTTACTATAACAGGAGCACTATACTGACAATCATCTCAGATGACCTCATTCAGAATAACTTAATTTAGAGCACTTATCTGCTCCTCTATATTCTTCCTAAATTCTCCTTGTGGTCTTAACTACTGACATTTTTGTTCTGTGTAATTTGTGAGTCTCAAAGTATAATGACATTTTTCTTAACACTGCATATGCTATGTGGAGGACCAGCCTGAAGACCCTGGCAGAGGCAGGGCCGAGAGCAATGAAGAGAACTGCTTTCTCTTTTGGATGATTACTCTTTGATGCAAGAAGCCCTCAGGTTTTCACAGCAGCAAACTTTTGCCTATCCTTTTAGCCCCTCCAACATTCACACAAGAGCATGGAGTGCTATCAACACTCTCACCCTTTGGCTAGGAAGCTGTTCTTATTGTTCTTCAAAATTATTTGGAAAGTTTACTAACCACTAAACTGCTGATTCAAACCCCAGTCTTAAGAGCCCACAATCTGCTTATTTTTTAACCCACAAGGCCTACTGGTGTCCTGAGGACATTGCACATATATTCATGGGGTACATTACAGCTTCTTCCAATCTAAAAATTTAACAGCCATACTGCAAGACTGATCATTTATGTCTATTATGTATCTCTTTTGTTAGCATATAACTTAATAGAGTTTAAGGAAAAAAAGATGGAAGCAGCACATGCTTAAACCCAACTGGCTCATTGTGGTTTAGAACATCTAACCCAGAAATCATACATCAAACTTTGTGCATTAGTGAATTAACCCAGTAGTTAAGCAGTCGCAATTAAACTAATCTGTAATGTAGAGTAACGTATTGTCTTCAGATTAGCTTAGAAGAAAATGTACATTCCTAGCAAACTAGGATGAGTAATTTTTCTGGAGAGAAAAGTCATCTTCACTGCTTCTCTACTATTATGACCACTATGGAAAAAGAGAGGAATATTTTTGTTCAGTAAAAGATGTTTTTGTTTTTTTTTGTAATTACTGTTGAAGACAGACAAATGAAAGAAAACCCCATTATTTTACAATAACTTACAGAATAACTTTTTTAGTTATGCTATTCTCTGCACCTTTGTATTTGTAATATTTGCATTTTTGTCCACAAAGTTTTGTTAACGCAACTGAGGCTATTGCAATTCAAATATTTATTAACTACTAATAAGATTGTTGAAAGCATTTAGAACACTATTTCTTTAGAGACAAATCTATAGTGTGGTATTTAAATTACAAACATGAAAACCTGTAATTGAAGCAACTATTCTTAAAGGTCAACAGTCTTGACTAGACTAAAAACAGAGGAAGAGATGTGCCAAATATAGTAGATGAATACTGAGATGTAAAAAGCTATAGAAGAGATTCTAAAGGTAAATTGTGGCCCATCTGGAGAGCCCATAGATAATGTAGGCCAGTTGAACGTGCACACAAGAATAAGAGACTGCAGGTGATTTGGATAACAGCTTCAATATTATTTGACTAAATATGACTTCTTTCTCTTTAATCTTTCTAATTGTTTCCTTGACTTTTTCAACTAAAAAAAAATACACTGTAGTGTATAACCAGGTGGTAATAATGACCTTTTCCCCCTCTTACAGCTGTATACATGCTGTATGCTGTCCCATACAAAAACTTGGTTTTGGTCAATACTCAGTTCAAAACCTACTAAGATTTAGACAATTTTACCAAATAGTTAATTTCTATTTAAATGCAGACTACTAAAGGAATGGAAAACATGGGGAGGGATAAGTTATTTTCTGACTATATGGAGATTACTGTATAACTAAGTCAGTACTGGACATATTAGCTTTGTTAGACTATTACCAGCTTGTGATTATGTCAGATTACCATAAATAAAAGAACTACTATGTAATAATCAGAACCTATTTAGTGTCTATTAAAAACCAGAAAGTATCAGCATACATTTTGAGTTAATCTCAGTTCTGTCCCTAGCTTTGCCTGTGTTTTAATAGAGGGTCTTTTAAACATCACATCCTGGGAACCAAGTGATTTAATTTACACTGAAGCATAACATATATGCAGATACTGTATTTGCAGTATACTTCGTGTACTCAAAACTTCTTTTAATACTAACATTTTAAAAATTTCAGCAACTTTTTAGGATAGTAATTCCATCAGAAAAGATAATTACAAAAACAACAAAAAGAACCCCACCCCATTTTTTTCCAGGTAAGAATTTTAATCCTCCAACTGTACTGGCCTGAGCCTTGGAATGGGCAAGGCACTGCCCTGAATTAGATTTCTGTTGGACAGTTTACCATGAACTCAGTGACCACATGTGCACTACATCACTCTACAGCTTTGATTTTTTTTCTTTCTTTAAAGTTTGGGGGCATTTTTTTTAACTACTTAAAAGTAGAGAACAACTTTATACGGGCAAACTAAGTCCTCTGGATTCCATTCCTCTGCACAGATAGATTTTACATGTTTTCTAAAATCTAGTTAACTAATAGTTACAGCAACCTTTTAGAACAAAAAGTTATGAAAAGGAAAGTTTTTGATGAAGTGGTCTTTCATTTGAAAAATGGTAGCAATTGTCTGCCATATTTAATTTGAAAAATACCACAAGCACAAATGACTACAAGTACTGTTGACAACATACACCAGGATGAGTGGGAGACACAGATAGAAATCATGCTTAACACCTGAAATGACATTCACTGATAAGGATAGTAGACATTAAACATGTTTCTAAATTTGTTGCAAAAACTTTATTTAAAAACTCCTCTGCTATCTTTGCTTCAATATTCAGACAAGTATGGTACTCAGATTTGTACCTGAAAGCAAGAACCTCTGCTACCAACCTAAGAGAATGACACAGATGAGAAAAATAAAACCAATGTAACAACCTTCTTAGGTGCCAAAGAATTTTTAGGCTTCAGAGCTGTAGTGGTCTCACAAGGCAGAAGCTATTATACTATATTCTTCCTAGATTTTCACAACACTACAGCTAAAGGAAAATTTGGAATTTTCAGTCCTTATTGATGCTTTAGTGAATTGGGAGATATTCTGAGCTGTGAGTATTCTCTTACTGTGTAACACTCTGGAAACCCAGTACTTTACACCTGAGATTTCCTAAGTGTTTTCACAACAACATATAGTCATTATGGTAATGTGCTGACATCACTGCAGGATCAAACAAATGGTACAGTGACAGAAAACCTTTATGCAACTCTCCAAGTTGTGAATATTCACCTTGAAGAATTGTTATTTATTTTGCATCATGGCTTTTTTCTTTGAGATGACAGCTAATCTTAATTCCTAATCATAATTCCTAACATTATATCCCTTACAAAAGGAAATTCTGATGAATGAAACCTGCTTTAAACCTTAAATTCTACTTTTCATTCATCTTAGTGCTTTCAGACTTAACAACATTCTCTCACTGCTTTTCTCACTATGTTTGTTGATTTAGATAAGATTTAGCACTGACTTTTAGAACACTTGAATGTGTCAAGTAACCTTACATTTTCAATTCAGATCATGGTTGTGTATTACGGTAAAGAAAAGCATCTATTTTATATAATCACCAACAGAAAACAAGTATAGTGTCACCCTCTCTGTGAAAAATAGCTACAACTTTACAGACAGTTTAGTTTCACATCAGAAAGCAATTGATGTTACACCAATGAATGTTTGTAAGGCATAAGAGTTCCTGCCAGCCAGGGGTTAAAAACAGTATTATGATGCTGGAACTAATATTAAACCTTTCTGGATCAACACGTTATTAAAAAAAATTCTTACTTCTAATTAGGCTGCATTGAAATTACAAATGCAACAGCATGTTTTAAGATATTTCAAGACTAATGAAAAATCTAAAAAGCGTTAAGTGTTTTAATACATTTTTACTAGACATAAGACAACTATCAGTGTCCTTAGATAAAGGGCACATAGCTTTGTGTTCCATTTCACTTATTACATGTCAGCTGAAAGAATATATTAATAAGAAAGTGCAAAAGGAGGCAGGTGACTGAAGAAAGGTGAGGGCTAAAGAATGCAGTCATATTTTTATATCTGCATAATTCTTCCTCTTAAAGCAAAATGAACCATCAATCTCATAGTAAAAAATTAGTTTCAGCTACTATTGGCCTCTGAAATCGCAGAAAGAAAAATACTAATGTTATCTTCTTGAACCTAAAATGATGGACAAAAATATATTAAATTGTTATGGTGGTTTTTTAGGTGGTGGCTTGGAGAACATACATAAGAGAGGGTATTCTAAGATGTAGATTTAGCCGTGGAACAGAATCAAACACGTAGTCTAAGCAAGCTGCCTCTTCAAAAGAAAGCTGCAGGGTGTTCATCTTGGAGATTAATCAAGACCCAGAAATACATAAGCATCCGTAAAGCTCAACTTATTACTAATCCTGTCACAAATTAGGAGAAAGGTACTGACATAAATAAGCAAAACATACTGTATTCTCACTGTGTATTCATGTAATTATTCCGTTTATATTTTTATATCAATTTAACCAACTCATTGAAAAATCCAACACCATACTGTCTTACTCAACTGATACTGTGAAGTTACCAACCTTACAAAATAACCTCCCCCAGTTTCTAATGAAGTGTTAATTGCAGAAGCCCAGACAGTTTCATCAACATTATAGCATTAGAAAGCAAATCAGTTACAAATCAATGCATTGCATTAGCAAGAACAGCAGGAGATACATTCAGAATGAAAATAAGCAAAGGAAACAAAGGAAACAGAAAACTGTATGCAGACTAGACAAAAATACAAAGAGCATACATACCTGGATTAAATTCTTCTTAAAAATAAAATACAAATTACATACCACCATCTTTGTATTATTTTCCATTTACGCAGAAACACTGTACATAAATCCATTACTATTTTGCCGTTCTTCCTTCAGCCTTAAATGATACAACATGAGGCTGCTTCCCAGCGATTCAAGTCAAGTGCAGTCAGGCATGCTGCTAGTCTGCAACGGTATCTGTTCTAAATTCCACGGTATTCCCTAGGCGGCATTAAATGGGGATTTTTTTTTCCTTCCTCTCCCATCTTTTTTCCCCCTCCTACAACTTGTGCTAACCGCTAAGAGTAATCGTAATGTGAGCTACTAATTCATTCTGCAGCTCAGGGTTGTTCCTCCTCTGTAACAGCAGAGCAGGAGTCAGCGTCCTACTCCGGTTCAAAAACATCAACACGAGAGAACAGTAATCATCCTGGGGCTTTATGTGCCGGGAACTTCCCCCGCTGCTGTTTTCTCCTGCCACTGCTCCCGAATGCAGCACCCGCTGCAATGGGCACAGCCCTGCTGCGCGGCAGGCAGCCCCTCTGCTCGCAGAGCCGCTCAGGCTCACGGAGCAGCCTCGCTCACAGGAACAACACATGCAGTGCGCCGGGGACAAGCCAGGTGCGCATCCGTGCCCGCAAGGGGAGCAGCGGGAGGCAGCGTCTCCTGCTTGGCAGGGCCGCGTTCCACCCTCACCTTTTATTCATCAGTCTGACATGACCCACAGAAACGATTCTCTAGGTATTTCTTACAGCACTGCTTTCATCAACAGCTGATAATATTGGTAATGAATCTGCTAAATACCCTTCAGAATTACTATAATTCCATGACTGAAGGGTGCTCCACGTAATAAGAAATATATCTGTCACTTTCCGTTAAAAGGACTTATATGACCCCAATGAATACCTAAGCAGTAGGACGCAGCCATTTATTTACTGCAATTCAAATAGCAGAATGTACTACTATTGTGCATGCAGTTAGTAAATTATCCTGCACAGAATACATCAGGTGTTTTTTCAAATCTTAACAGGTTTAGTAGTGTAAGGCCACATGCAGCCTTACACATATTAAAAATATATTTAAAACTGACAAAAGAAGGACTACAGAAATGCATCCAGAATGAGCCTATATAAAACCATTCTATAGAGTGTACACACAGCCAGAGTGTAAACGTTTCCCAAAACATGTGTACAGGCATAAACCCACAAGTATGTGATTATCCTCTTTAATCTTGGGAGAAGGAGACAGTGGAATGTCATAGTGAATATTAAAGTATGTATCTTTTCTGTAAAAAATTAAACTCTCAAACTTTGGATAGTCTGCAAGAACTGACATTTGCAACAGAAGTTAAATACGTACTAATTGAAGTTACCCAAATTCATAACAAAGTTACATTGTCCTGGTGTTCACACACACTTCCCACGTAGATAAGAGGTCAGTCACTTTCTAGAGTAAGTCTATGAGGAGATGTTTTAATTTTGTAGAGTAGCTGAAGTTTGCAAAGGTTTGGAAGCCCAGATAGTTGTCAGTGACTGGAATAAAAGTCCTGTGCATCTTGAGAAAACATCCACAGCAGTTTTTGAAAAACTAACACAAAGGAGCAATTTGTATGTGTGGGCCCTATGCACTGTAGTGCAACCTGAGATGTTGATGAAGTTGGCCTTGAAGAACTCTCAGGGTTCACACTGATTTACACTATTGCCCAAACAGAGTTTAAAGAAGTAACTTCCACACACAGAAGGAAGAGAAGAAATGCAATTACATGTACATATACAACATGCACGAAGTTGTTTCAACTTGTTAAACAACTCCAGCCAAACCCTGTATCTTAATGGGGAAAACAATGAAAATCCCCACAAAGAAAACACTACCACCACCAACCCCAAACAAAAAAACCAAACCCCAATGGGTAGCTATAAGCCTGCATGGAGAAAATATCTATTTTTTGTGGCTATTTCCAAGATTACTTGATCATGACTTTCAGAGAAGATTCTTTGAATTCTTAGAAATAAAAGTCTGTCCCCTGAAAATACTTCCATAATTTCCATCATTACTTTTGTGTAATAAATCCAGCATTACATATAACTATTTTAGATGCTATCTGGCTATTTATACTGTGTAATACTTCTATTGAATGGTGACAGTTGTAAACTGATAGAAGACTTTGAAGTAGTTTGTATTTCATTATGTCTTTCAGCCTGAAAGTTGGAAAAGCTGTCACGCAACTAAGCCGTCTTTCTCCTGCACATCACCTTGCCAGTCTGCTTAAGGGATGGCTCTATCTCCCCATTTATCAAAGAAAGGCCACAACTGCCAATTCGGGAATCCAGTCCGTCAATGAGAAAGCCCTGTGGCGGGACAGCTCTGAGCACGGCGCTCCGCCCCGAGGCAGCGGCAGCCGCAGCGCCGGCCGCTCCCCGCGCGCCCCCTGCCGGCCGCGCCGCCCCCGCTCCTCCCGCCATCAGGGTCCTGCGGGCGCCCTTCTCCATGAAGGGTTTTGTTTTCTCTACTCTGGTTATTTTTCTTTACTGTCAAGCTCAATGTTTCCTGATGGAAAGGAGGGTTTGCAATAAGAAGGGGAAAGAGAAAATAACTGCTCTTGTATTTTATAATGCACCTGTGAGCTGGTTTAAGTTTTACTTCAGATGACTGTGAAAAATGCTTCGGAGATTCTGAAGTTAAGATGGAAGTTAAGCTACATCTTATTCTGCATTAAAACTTTTGCAGGTTTTTTTTTTTGCCAAGTTTATAAAATTATGCAGTTCGAACTCTATTAAGTGAAATAAAATCACGCTTAAGATTTTTTTTTTAAATATCAATTAACAGGGAAGAGACAAGCAATGCAAAACCACAATTGCTAGCTGCAATGTAATCAAAATTTGGCCCTGATTTCAGACAGGTTCACAAGATGGGATCATAGCTGAAAAACAAATACAGGGACAAAAGCCTAAAAATAACTGAAGAACAAATAAAGAAACACCAATAATTTTATTTATTTTTTTTTTACCCAGGAGGGTAAAGCGAGCTTTCTCCTCATTCAGATTTATCAAGCACTCAAATGCTTTGAATGCTTTGTATTTGAAGTGGTAAATTAAGAACAATATATGTTAATTCTGAAATTTAATTCCCCATTATGGTCTTATGACTATTTCATTCATTGTTATTCTCTAGGAATGTGTTCTCTCTAGAAACTGTTCTAGGATTTTTGTCTGTGAAAGTAGAAGCCTTGCTAAAACTTTTTTAAATGAAGAATCTGGCTCAGTTGCTACTTTTCACGTGGGGAACCTGTCTTAGGCTGCCCTTATCCCAAGGCTCAAGTTTTCTCACTCTTACCCTCTGGTTCTCTGCCACATCCCACTGGGGGAGAACAAATGAGCAACTGTGGGGTTTAGTTGGTGGCTGGGGTTAAACCACAATAATAGGGTAAAGCTTATTGAAACAGAAGTGACAGAGTGGAAGAGTTATAGCATCTTCATTCAGTACAATGCTCAGTCATATACTTAAGTATATATTTAACAGTGCTACTAAGAGTGCTAATTAAGAGCCATCTCAAGACCTGTCAAGAGTGGCAGCAGCCCAGGAAGATTTAGAAAAAGAGCGCACCTCAAAACGTGAAAAAAAAAAAAATTATTTGCTAGTGAATTAAAACATTCCATCCTGCAAATTTGAAAATAGGTAAAAAGAAGTAGATCACAAAAAAGATCCACAGTGATGAAGCAGGAACTCTAAGGCAGTTGCTGCAAGGATTCGACACAATGAGTGATTGCAACAATTGCGAAGTCAGATCCTTTATAATACATAGGGAAGCAAGGCAATTTACTCTCCTGGATCTTTTTTCCCCTAGGCCTTTCTCCCTCCAGCTCTGCTTGGATTCCATCAATATAATTCATTAGCTTTTCAGTATATGACCTGTCACTCTTTGTGCTAGGATTCAGAGTTCATCAGTGCTCCATTCTTGGCTGCTCTCAGGTCTCTCTCCTATCCTACATGTCCTACAGAAATGATTGCTGGTTATCCCAGTATTTCTCCCTCCTCACCCTAGGGGCTTGCTTCCCTTTCTTGCACTGTGAGAGGTTCTCTGCCAATCCTCATAACTAACAATCCCAGCTCTCTCTAATGGAATGCATTCTTGCCTTCACAATCCTATTTATCTTCACTACATTCCAAAAGGCAGCTTTTACCTCCACAGAATGGTGCCCATGAAGATCACTCCAGCTGACTCATACTAACTGGCTTATTTTTCCTGAAACTGTTGAGTTTCAGTCTTTGGAAGCATTTTTTAAGCATTCCCTCAAATGCTTATAAAACACACTATAATTCAATCACAAATGTGCACCAGGAGCTGTATAATTCTGTAACACATTAAATTAGCCACAGGTTACCAATGAAACCAGTAATAAACAATTTAACATCAGACCAAATACAACCTGCAAAATGCTAAAACATGGTTACTTGAAACAGCAGGAAGAGAAAAAATATTACCATGGTGCCCTTTTGAACTCTGAAGCAAAGGAGAGAACTGAAGTTTAATTGTGGAACAGAGCACATTACACTCCTGTTTGTTGATTTTCTATAATGGTCAAAAGCAAAAGCTTAGATTCCTTATTCTCTATTGTGAATCATTATATCTCACCTTTCAAAGAGAAAAGCAGTGATAATTCTTTTTCTGAGCTTGCCTAACAGAGCCCTCAAACAATGATAGTGCAGCTCACAAAGGTTTCTCCCAGGGTCCACAACACTTAATGCCTTCAATTAACTGAAGAAAGCAATTTTCAACTTTCACATTGATTTAAGGAAGGAAGGGCAGGGAGTAAATCATAGAATATCTAAACTCACAATACCATAGGAAGATCCAAGTTAAAGTAAGTCTTCTAGTAAATTAACTGTAACTCTGGACAGATTAAAAAAAAAAAATCTCCATTTTATTTTCTTCACAATTATATCAAATTTTGAAACATTTTCTTCCTGAGAAACTTTGAGAGGATGTCATTCCAGAGGGAAAAGGAAAAAAAATTACCTAAAATTATAGGAATTAGAAGAGACAAAAATCATTTTGTTCAGAATTGATGTGCAACACAATCTTGAACTTCTGCCTTTATCCTTTTGTAAAGTAAGCTTTCTAAACACTTTCTGAACGCCTTAAAGGCAACTATGAAGTGATCTTGGAACTATTGGTCCAATTGCCCCATACTGACCTTTGTACCTTCTTCATGAAAACGCAGAGTTCTGACACAAGATAGTCAAAATTCTTTGTATTATAGGACTGCTTGATATAACCCATTAGTAATTTTCTTCAGATACTATATATATTAAATATGTAATCTATAAAGCAAAAACATCCCAGATATTCCTTTAGCTTATCGAGTATATTTTGAGCTTCCTCATGCACCAATTAGCATCCAAATAATTGTCAAAATATCTGTAGCTTGGCAAATTTGCACTAATGATGAACTCATTTAATTGAAAAGTGCACTTCATTTCTGTTTTCCAATTGTCAGTTTATCACTTATTGTTTAAATATTTAATCCTCAAAATAAATTTAAAAAACTTTAAAAAGCGGCTTCTTTGCTGACAGTCATTTCACCCAATAAAAATGCAGATTGCTACTTGAACATAAGTACTTTTTAGTTTAATCAGGATGAACAATATCTATTATTAATACTTTATGAAAGGGAAATATTTGTTTGTTTTATTTCAAGACATGCTTGCTTTACTTGGAATACAAGGTTAAAAATTTTTTCAACTGAATGACTGCTTTTTAAAATAAAAAAAAAATTGGGTCTATTAATACCTTTTAAAGAGAAGTTCGGCATTAATCTCATAGCCCTGTGGCTCCTAAAGAATGATTTCTGCTTTCCCAGCCTTAAATTCCCACTGCTGTCATTGTGTAATATCTGCTTTAGTATTAGTTTATCAAGTTCTGTTTCTGAATAAGACAGTAAATCAATAGAGCTGACAAAATGAAGCTGCTGATAACTTCTCTATTAGTGAGTGTTCTCATACTGAACATCACCACTTCATCCATCATGTAATTCACCACAAATCACAAAGAACAGCATTATAACAATGCACAGCAGCTATTTAATTCTACCTAATATTTTTTTTAATTTTGGAACACACCAATATATTTAATTTATTGATTAATTAGTGAGCTATGGATGTGTTGTGCTCATTGTGCAAAGTCAGGAATAATGTATGTTGGGAAGATTTACCAAGGCAGATCTGTGCCACTCTCACTGTTGATCTCCAGATTATAAATCCAGTCAATACAGTGCCACTATGTCTCTGTTTTTTTTGTCTCCAATACTCACTGTTGTCAATAAATACAGTTGAGGAATGATACAAAGGGTAACTTACATGAGTAGTGTCCTGCTTAATGTTAGTCTTAGGAATGAAATACTATGCTTTGTATTTGACAAAAAAGCATATCCATCTCAGAGAGGTGACATTTATTTATTCCAATATATTTCGGCAGCACAACAGTCTCTACTTCACTAAGGATTAGTAGCTAAAGATATAATCAAAGTGACACATACAGCTGGGGTAGGAGGGGGGAGAGGGGAAAACCCATTTGATTGTACTCATGGCTGACACTGAGTTACAAGAAAAAACTCTCCCAGTGCATCTTTTCATAATTATTGTCAGTACTTCATACTACTAATTTCAAAGCTGCTAGAAAACTAAGGCAAATAAAAAAGCCTCACTGTTTCTGGAATACAGTGAACATGAAACTGAAAACCAGACACTGGGACTGGATTATTTTAAAAGAATTGTGGTTTAGATTTTTTAAAATCAGTTAGCAGAAGCACAAATAGAGGACCCTATCTAGTTTTGCATTGTCTTTTAAAAAGCTATTAATTGCTGATATTAAGTTTTACCTCAAATTCTTAATTTTCCCCCCTCAAAGAGGGGATTTCCTGAAAGCTTTTATTTTAGCACTGTTAGATCTTATATATTGCAAGAAGGTTTAACTATTACTATTTCAAATATGCACCAAGGCAATTTATTATCTAAAAAGAAATATTCTCCAAAACAGTTTGGCACTTTTCCTATCTAGTCAATGTTTGAGTAAATATTCATCAGCTACAATGCCTCTGGTAAACCACTGGGCTGTCATCTCATATTTGATCAGAATAGCCTAATTCAATTTCATATTTCCATAGATTATCATTAAAAACATACATTCCAAATATTATTACTGGAACCTAAGTCACAAATATATTTCCTATTAAGTAAGAATTCATGTTTGTTTCACCAGTGAAGAAATACCTGGTGCCCATCAATCTGAGCAAATTACACGTCCCCTTCCTCCATTCCAAGCTAAACCCACTTCCCTAAACCTCCAAGAATAGTTTAAAAAAAAAAATACCAAAACTGTTACTCCTCTGTTCTTAAAACCTTTCAGTGATTGCTTCCTTATCTAAGCCTGTTCTGATGCCTAAAAATCTCCCTCATGATTACTAAAGCTTGTTATTTATTTTTTCTAGCTCCTTATGGATAGAGACAGTTCCCTCCACGTGGCTGTAGTATCTTACAGCAGTTACCTACATATTGTGGTTGTTTTTTGTGGAAACCTACTTCATTTATCTGTTTGCATGCCTCTTTTGTGAGGCTCTGTGAGTACAGTATCTTCTTCAAAATACGTCAGGATTGTTTAGTCTTCTGATCTTATTGTGCTGCATGAGGTTTCTTTTTACTGATGGCCTTTTATAGCCCCGATAATATTTGCAAGTGTAAAGTCTATTTTGATTAGGCATTGGCAGAGATTTATCCTTCATGTCTTTCAGAGTTTCTGGGCAAACAATGGCACTTAATGTCACATCAATTGTGCTAAATCAATGCTGAGATAATACCAATGTACTGTTTCTGAAAACCAGTTTATCTTCAGAGAGAAAAGACAAAGCAAAAAGTCCAAAGCAGCCCAAAAGGTTGAAGTGTAAAGAACTAAAGATGTAACTGTATTTCAAGGACAATAACTTTATCAGAAGAAAAACCTTATCCAAATTAATTTGTAATGAAATAAAATAAAGCAATTACTCTGGAATTAAATTAGCCTTTTAAATACTTATAGAAATTGCTCTTTTCAAAAAGAGCTTCACATGAGGTATGTGCTGACATCTCCCATCCACCTAATCTTCAAATTCTTAAAAGTCTCACAGTAACTTTACCAACATCTTTCAGCCCCATACTCATGCTAGATTAGCTGCTGAGCAATCTGCTCATATTTCAGTGCACCAAGAAATTTTGATTACTTTGCTACAAAAAACAACTTAATGGCACAGTGGCAGGCCAAGATTCCAGCTCATGCATATTAACTTTCTTACTTTACCATCTTCTAATTCCTAACCTCAAAATTACTTTGAAGAACAGCAATGGGAAGAAACGCAATTCTACTATTGCTTTATTCAAATACTTTTTAACATCTGAACAAAATTCAGCTGATTCATCAAGTCAAAGCTGCTGACTGTATGGCATTAGTTATTTGGTTTTAAACTTAGAAATAACTTTATCCCATTGACTAGGCAATTAAGCACACACTGAAGGAAAACTCCTCACAGAAGAATTTATCCTAAGGCTATTGCAACCTCTGTCTGCGAGAAAAAACTGGACTATTTGACTTGCCTGACCATGATGTTTGATTAGACCAGGATTCTTCCTGCCTGACTCTGTCAGTGAGCCACCATTGGCAGAAATAAGGAAAAGATCAAACCAGTGACAAAATTGGACGCAGGAACTGAGATCATGTGAATCAGGTAAGTACTCCACCCACCACACCCCAGTATAAACAGACTTAGCCCACCACTCCTTTCACACAGGGACAGTTTACGGATTATCATAAAGACAAGAGAATTCAGTAAAAAATAAATAGGACTTGGTCTCCAAAGAGCAGGAAAAAAGAGCTCAAAATGAACTGACAAAGGTGTATTTTACATGGGGTTTGACTCATATTTACACTAAACAAGTTTGGCTGTGCCATTAAAGCACAGAATAGATATTTTACAGCACACCACCTGAGAATAAGCAGTGTTTCCAAAAGGTCTACACACAAATGAAACAGGAAGTCTGTCACTCTTCAGTTTCTCACAGGTCACTGTACACACCAAAGAAAATTGCTGTGTTTCTCAGAGGTTATCAACAATAGTTTTGCACTACAGTCAACACAGGAAGATGGCAAAAACTAACAACATGTGAATTCCCAACAACTGTGAGAGATTTGCAGTTTAAGCAACAGTGAAAACAAAAATACTTGGTCTGTTTGCATGGTCAATAATGATGCCAAGTGCTTATATTAATTTCCCTTAATTATCACACCTAATAAAAAATCCATGTTGAGACAGTGATATCATCAGTAGAATTTACAAGATTTTTTCCTAGGAAAAAATGTTCTTCAAACAATTTTTATTAAATATCAATGCAGTACTAATCTTCCTCAGTATCAAAAACTATTTAGACAAAGACATTATTGGTATCTGGATTAATATGCAACACCTGTAAGATGGCCAAACTACAATCACTCCTCTGACACTAAAAGTCTCAAAATGTCATCCTTTTTGTGTTTGAGAGCAAAACAATCCTGAGGTGAGGGAATAACACAGATGTAAGAACCAATGAAAGGAATTGTCTCAACTACCAGAAACTTGACAGTCACACCCTCAGGTCCTGCTTACATGAACTCAAATTCTCCTTGACACTGAGAAAATATTTTAAATTACAGTGATACATTAGTAGTTTTAAGAGTAGTTCTTACCTTCTGGATAGCTCTGGCCCATCTTGCTTTTGCAAAATTGCCTCTATCAGCTTGGTCTGTGTTTCTCCTGAAGAAAAGGAGAGAAAAAAAGGAATACTCAGAACAGAAAAGTATGAAAATTAATAATTAAAATAATTCTGATAAATCTATGGATAGGTGGATCAAAGTCAGATCCATCACTAACTCACAATATTACCTTTGGATTACAGGGGTTTCCATTAAAGCTAAGAGTTTATTGGCTTGAAAAGACATGAGCTCTGCTCCTCGTATTATCAAGGTTAAAAGAACATCAGCAAAGGAATACATTTCCCAATTATACTGGCTCATAAATCAGGATTACAAGGTCTTTAACATCAAATGGCAGGAGGAGAGGCAGAAAACAACAAAAAAATCCAAACCACCAAGACAGTGAAAAAAAAGGAAACCTATGAATTTCCTCATTAAAGGCATATCCATTTGAGACAGAGACACTGTCACCAAGTCTTTGCCTACTGCACTAAAGGAGTTATTGACAAACCACGTAACATAAAAACAATACTCTCTCTACCCCAAAAAGTACCACCAAACAAAAACTAACATTCACTCCAACCAATCTTTGAAATATAACCTGTTACATATTTGGTTGCTCTCACAGAGAAGTTGCACACTTGCACAGGCCAATTATAATTAGGGCTCACTATTCAGCTATTTTACCACACCTGTGAAGAATGAAAAAATACTAATTCCATTAATGGCTGTTAAGCACAGGTTAAAATAATTAAGTGTAGACTCCACCACTCCTGAAAGATTGCAAGTAATTCAAAAGCCACTACTTTGTACAATACCAGTAAAGTAGCAAAATAAAAATGACACAGTAAAATTCTACATAAAATTTACAAAGGACAGCAGAAGCCTGTTTACTAAGAGAAGTTTTTGCAGTATATTTATATTATACTTCAGTGCCATCCCTTGGTCCACACATTACTATTTAATTATCTTGGACTTTTGGAACAGTGCTCTTTTATTTGAGGAGAAAAATGTTCGCTCTGATAGGCACAGCTGAGTGCACATGATGCAAACTAAGTATGAAGAGGCTTGCCTTCCCCTGCCCTCATCTCTGAGGCTGCATGTTTGCAGGTCCAGCCTTTTTCCTCTTCACAGCTGGCTTTTTGTTTTCAGGTAAATCAGCAAAGTTATACTAGTTATTGGTCCACCCCATCCTGCAGTTGTTAACTAGACTGGAAATACTGGGTAATAATTAACCTTAAGGATTACCAGGGTAATTAAGCTCAAGGTCAGATGGAGATTCAGTTGTCAGCGTTGATTCAGAGGGAACAGAGAAACAGCTTTCTCTGCCTTAACTAAAAGTAAGTAGGGAAAAGAGCATTCTTAATTTTTGAGACATAATGTACAGAGGGGAACAAAAACCAGTTTAACTGGTTTGCAGTACTTTTAGGAAGTCGCCAATCTGCGATCAGACTGCTGAGCAGAGCAGTCAGATCAGGCAGTTGAATACACTTCTTATGCCACTTAGAAACTCAGCACAGACAGACACAGCAAGGAGCAGTTTCTACTCGTCCACTTCCTACTGACACAGTGATGGGTCCAGTTTGGACAAATGCTTGTTAATTTTCTATTCAGACCTAGTGAAAGTAATTAGTTACCTGGCAGAAAATGCTTTATGAACACTGAACAAAGCTTCTGATGACATGTGCTTTACAGAAATTCTGGGTAACAAAGCCCACCTGATACTGCTGGGAATGACCAGTCCTGCTAACTGAACTGTAACAAGGAACATGTGTGCCAGGCAAATACTATAATTTTTGAAACAACATAAACAACAACAGATTAGGGAACTTTACACAAGCATTAAGCCAGAAAACGAGGCAATCTTATCTGATAATTAGAAGAGCATAACATTTCCAGTGACTGAACAACAAAAAGTTAAAAAAAAAAAAAGAAAAATGCCTAAAGAGTGCCTGAAAATCATAGTGATTCACCACCCCTACAACATAATGCCCAGCTGTGCTCTCTGATGCTGTGCAGGCCACAAGAACAACAAGATAAGGAGAACTACAAGAGACACCTCAGGAGCAGTGTAGCAATATTCAGAGCTGGTCAGCTCAGCAAGCAGCCCAAGTCAAAGTTTTGATGTACTGTGCATCAAACTCAGCAGGCTTTCACATCTCAGCCAGAAGGATCAAAATAACCAATCTTGTTGCAGTGATTTACCAGCCAATGACAGGTATGTGCAAAGGAATGCACAGGCTCTTCAGTCTGGTTTATCAAGAGCTAAGGATTTCCAATAGAAAACAAAAGTTACACTGACACTTTTATTTAATAGATGTTTTCCCTCTTAATTTTGCTGGTCAAATACATTAAAATTGCTCTAGCATTGCAGTGATGATTTGCATTTTCATGACACCTCTTGTAAAATTAATCTCACTACAGACTTCATTGTAAGGCAGTTAATTATAGAGCAGTTGCAGTGTGGCCACATACAGACAAAAAATGACATCTTCTGAATGCTTATTTGTTTGTAATAGGCAATCCTGAACATCTGCATTCATTTCTAAGTATTCATCACTAAAGTCAATTCCACAATTCCATCAGCTTTGAATATAACTGGAAACAAACTGTGGAAGAAAAACTGAAATAATTACACTCTATTATGACATTTTTTATTTGGCAATTTCCACTCCCCACTGGCAACAGTCAGGCTGAAACTAAAATCATGTGCTTAAATCAATCTCCAATGAACATATCAACCAGACTTATACCCGGACACTACCACAAAAATGTTAGTTTGTTTTTTCCTCCTTTAAATGCGCTTTTCAGAACATTCCAGTAATGGTCATTCTTGTACAAAGTACAAATAAGGCTGATGACAGTTTTGAGTTTTATTCTGCCTTCTTTTATAGCTCAGGAGGGGGATAGAAAAAAAATAAAGACAAATATCAGCTTCTCTGTTTTTTAGAATACAAGAATGGTACTTTCAAGTGTGTCACTTCCAGTGCTGTAACTTTTCTAACATGCACAATTAAGCATGCATTGGAAGTAAGTCTGCAAAAGACCCAAACTTTTTTGGTGGGGATTTACACACTTGTTATTCATTTAGACTGCAGCAGCACAAGTTCTTTGGGAATATCTGTTGGTGCAATTGCTACCACAGTCTTAAACACCAGGCCAAAGCCACTTTAGCAGTATTCCATACACCTGGGCTGCAAAAGCCTGTCCTTGTTCCAGCACTGGTCATTAGCTGAAGCTGATTGCACTGAAATAGTTTCCAGCTGAAGACAAGGTGCTTTACAACACTAGCTTTCAAGTCAATTCATGAACTTGGTACAAGGACACTCTACTCTTATTGGAAAATATGTCTAGGTTATGGAACTATAGAAATGGTATCCCATCAAGGATTATTAGACTATAAAACTGTAATTCAATTCTAAATTTTTCATAGGCCTCAATTATACAGTATAGAAAAAAGAATAATTAAACATTAAAAAGCTGTGCAATAAGTAGCAGTTTAGTAAAACACTAAGAACTGTAGGCAGTAATCGTCCATCTTCGCTATAATCATATTAAAGGAAATTAATGATGTGGTAAAATTGGAAAGGAAAATTAAGTGATCTAGGCATCCACAGTTAACAATGCCACAGTAAGACTTAAAAAAGTAAGTCTTGCATAGATTAACACAATTTAGTATCATCCAACTGCCTCATATAGCTATTTTTGCATGTTAGTGGCAAAAGAAAACAGTTTCCTCCAAGATACTTTTTCTGATAGCACTAAATCTATGGTCTTACACAGGTTCCCTTCTACAGATGTTCAAGTTGCGCTTAAAAATTTATTTTTAAACTAACACAGCAGAGGACAAAACTTACTATAGGTCAGCAACCAGTTACATCCCTTACATCCCTACAGTAAAATTTCAGTTTTAAATCCGAGTACACATTTTTCTTTTCCTTTCTCATTGTCAAAAATAGTAAGTTTCCATAGCTATATTATAATCTTCAATCATACATTTATATTACTGTTTTCACTTCAAATAGTTTACAGTTCTGAGGTTTTGGTGGTTTTTAAAACTAAAATTACAAGTTCTTAGGTTTTTTGGGACAAGGTACTAAATTTTATCAGTCTGTATTTTGAGAACAATGTTACTACAGTAACAAAGTAACTTTTTCTGATTTCTTAGAGATAACCTTGTTTAAGTGCTTAAAACACATAGTATAGCAATGACATCCATTTTCTAGACATTCAGATTCAAAAATTTAGCAATGCATGAACAAAAACTAAAATATGCTTACATATCTCCTTTAGTTCAGCTTTTCCTCCAGCATTCTTTCACAGGTTACTTGCCTAATCATTAAGAACTTAAGTCTTTTATAAGAGCTGCAATTTTTGACTCGCCTATAGAGCAAACTAATAAAGTCCAAACGTATGCATTAATCCTCATAACAGGACTCATATTTTTCCCTATTTCAATTTTTTCCTCCAATTCTTCACAATATTTTCATAAGTGTAATCCACATTGATGTTGATCTTCACGTCTTCCTGAAGAAAAAGGTCTGTCCCTTCCTGCTTTTAGAAATACCCCTGAACCAAGTCTGCACAGCTGCTAAAGATAAGCCACCAATTACTGCAGCTTGACCACCACTCCCCTTCCTGGGCACAATTAACAATCAGGTGCAAGGAAAGTACCTTCCTCTCCTTTAAGTCTTTTGACCCTTTAGATGGGTCTCAACTCTGAGCATAGTGTGACTTATTGAAGGCATGCTGCTGTCTCTGCTAAAACTGATTCAGAAAGTCCTAGCTTGCTTTAATAGTTACATCGCAGTAATATTATTTTAGTGTTCTGACTTACAGTATCACCCCAAAATTTTTTTTTCCATCACAGAGAAATAGGAAACTCTTCTGTGTAGCTGAGAATGAGTACTGGGAAAAGGAACTAATAACTACTTAAACTTCTCTATTTTAAGCCACTTCAAATATTTCAACTTCAAAATATGTAGAGGCATTTTGGATGTAACTGTGTAAAATTTTATTGTTATCTCTTTAACTATTATTCTCAAACATTAATATATCCCTTTTGTGAAAGGTTTGTTTTGCTGGATGGGGTAATATCCTGTTTTCACTATGCTTGAAGGAATTTATTCAACTGTATTAAACCATCTTCTAAAGAACCACCACAACTGCAAGCCTGGTGCTAAAAAGTGTGCAAATAGAGATATACAGTAATCCATACCTGAACTTTTAAAACTGCAATTGTTACCCCTCAGAGCTATGAACTGGATTGTAAACTGGCATTCAGATCTATCAAAACCACAGCTTGTGATACTGATCTTGTACACTTAATACAGTGCCAGTAGATAATAGCTTGTATTTTCCCCTACATTGCCATAGAACAGCAGATTTGAAGTTAGATTTTATTTTTAAGGCCTGCCAAGACAGTAAATCAACATTGTACAAAGTAACTTCCAGGTTTTTCTGATGGATATAAAGGTATTGCAAGGCAACGCTGCTACCCAAGAAAGCCCCACAAGATACATTATCTCCTGAGCGCTGCAGTAGCTACATTAGTGATTTCCAAACTGCAAGATGTTTATCTGAACAAAAGGAACATGAAATTAGGACAGAAGCTGATTGACAAGACCAAAGGCTACGCAGGAGACAGGTGACACAAGGAAACACATGTTGATGTGAATAAGACATTATCAAGACATTGTTCTGCTGTCCACTGAAGTTGCAGCTTTTAATCAATCTTGAATCTGTCAAAGTGTCATCCTGGATTGTTCCCAGAAAGCAAACAATGTCTATCTGACACTTAGAGAAACTACGAATTTCTCCAGATTTTGCCTGGACTTGCCACTTTGCAGCTATTTGTTAGTCTCCAATTTCTCACTTATTTCAATGCTGTATCATAGTTTTTTTTTCTAATATACCCAACTCAAAAAATAAAAAGGTCTGTATTTTTTCCCCCAAAAATATACTGGAAAGGCATATTTCTTCAATCAACTAAACTCAATTTTCTCCTACAGAATGTCTCTATTCATAATCAGTGCCTAATATTTCAATTTTATTAAAAAGTCATTAAAATCAGTATTATAAAAGTATTTCATTGAATATGCATGCAATAAACAAACAAAATAAATTGCTATGCAACTATAATAAACTAATTCCAGTGACATTTACCCCACTTCTGAATAGAATGGAATCTTTCAGGGTAGCAGTGTATAGATGAAATATTACACAGCAGTAGGAGCCAAATCAAACTTTTCATAAACATTTGCTGCTTTTCCCATGGCAACTCTTTTCTCCTGTTGTGTAGCTCTTTATGTAGAGCTCTTAAGCTCCCACCTGAAATGGCTGTTGTTTTTAGAGTTCAAGTCATACAGAGAAAGGGAATTTCTTTGCACAAGAACTGATACCTGACAACTTTTTTACCTTTTCTGTAAATGAACAAATTTTATAGTGGTTTCAAGGGAATACTTGCACAGAGATGGAATCTTTTCCACATAGCTGAAAGCATTAATTAGATAAACTAGTTCCCAGAAGCCAAAAAAGTTACCTTAAAAATTTACTATTATGTAAGGTCTAAGTAAAATGCGTTAACCTTTATAGCAAGTAAACCTTTTGGGAACCCAAGATAACTGCATGACAGTAATAGACTTAATACAGTTGCAAGATCTCAGAATTAATTAATCTAGGTAAAAGAAAACTTCAAAAGCCTTTCCTGTTCCTTTCAAGCCTAAAGAATTTATCATGAATAATGTTACATTACACAGAATCTCAGGGAGAGTCATAATAATTTCTCATTATTATGAGAAGTTGTCACCATAGCGAACAATATAACACTATGAATATTAATAAGGGAGCCAATTAAAGCTCAGTATCAGTTCGTATCAGGATGCAAAACAATCATCAGAACACTCCCAATAACCACAAACAAAACAGATGCTTGCAAAAAGACTGAAGGTAAAGAAACTCATAACATCTGATTACTGGGAGAAACAAAACAGTATGGACTGGTGGGGACAGACACTGGAAGAAACCAAGAGTAATCTCTGCTGTATGATGAAGATATTTTCTTTTTATTTTAATGTGTAATCTATTTTATAATTAGGTTTTGTAGGTTATTTCATATATATAGCAGGACATAAAATTTGTCCGACTTCCTTTACTGGAAGTTTTTCCAAGATTGTCTCATGCCTAGACTGGAATACTGGCTCAAGCACAGCTCTGCCTATGTACTCGCTGAGCAGGACCCCCAGTCCTGGACTCACTGCAGGCCTGAGTCTGACTCTGCTGTGCTGTTATGGACCTGCCTGGTGCTCCCTGCTGTGTCCTGCCCTGGCTGCACCGCTGGCCCTGACCCCGAGCTCCAGGGGTTGCCAGTTTGGCCTCGGACCTGTTCCATCAGCACAGGCTTCTGCACTGTTTGACCCTTGCTGCCATTCCCAGGCTTGCCTGGGGTACTGGGCTGGGGCACTGGCTGCCCTGGCCCTGCCCTGCTTGCTGCGTTATCCTGCCTCACTGCCCCTCCCTTGAGAGCAGCAGCTCATCCTGGCTTACCTACAGCCTTAATCCCGCGCATTTGTACAAACCCGGCTAGGTATGAAGAGTCTGGCTTTCAGATGTGCCACAAAGACTGGATTCATAGATACTAAAAATTTTTAAATAGATTCTACTGAGAATTTCAGGATGTCAATTAAAGCATTTAACTTCAAAACCAGTCAAACAAAAATAACTTACCAACATCTATTTGGGATAACATTAGGAAAGAAAATGTACATCAACGTGTCACATCAGCTCACCATCATTTGTTCTAAACTGCAAATTGCCTTGCAAAATAAATCTGTCTGGTTCCATACTACACTTCCTAACAATTTCATATGTAATTAACTGGGGTTTTTTTCTGACACAATCTTCAATTCCTTAAATTTTTCTGTTATCTCAGTGTCCTTTTTTTCCATCCCTTTCAAGTAAAATATTTTCTGTCCATATTGTTAACTGCTAAGTTATCTTCTTTTCAATTTTTTTACTCAAAAAAATTTAAAATATACTACTTAAATGGGTAACAATTGTGAACTTGTCAGAATTATAGAAACACAAAAAGCCCATAAAAATTGGTTAAACTTCAAATTTACTGTATGTATGAGACTTAGTGTTCTCCATCTCTTTTACATTTTGTTTGTATTCCCTCTGCTGTTCAGAGCTATTGTAACAGTCTTTAAAATTATTTAGAAACATTTTTAAATGAGTCTTTTAAAGTAATACTTTTAATAGATTCAAGAGCAACAGTTTTAGGCCACAGAAGATCTGAAGGAAACACATTTGAGAAAGGCAAGAGAGTGGAACTGAAATAGGAAAGGGCAGCAGAGCAGGAAGGATCATCAATGAGGATGTGAGTTTGAGTGACAGATGAGAATTAAGCCTGGGGTACAGTGGAATGAACTCTCAGCACTGTGCTGGTACACAAAGGGTTTAATTTTACATAAGACTCTTATTGAAAAGATCTGTCTTACTGTAATTATATAAATTAATAACAACATTTATTTAGAGTTTTAAATGATAAATTTATTACACAAGAGTAAACATCACCTCAAGCTGAATACCTTCCTACCCACACTGCTTTCTGTAACTCGAGCAGAACAAAACTGTCCAGGGAGCCAAAGAGCTTAGAGGAATGCTCTTTAATATATGAAAATAGCTCAGACTCAGGGAAGCCTCTTGGTTCATGGGTTTTGATGTAAACAGTCCTTTTAACTTGCCTTCGGAACACACAAGCATTACACGACTTAAACCACCTTCAGTTTAGAGAATAGCCTACGAATAATAATTAAATACAAACCCACCAATCATTAATTGTAATGTTGAATTATTTTTATATTTTGAAAATAATCTGCCAGTTCTGAAAGCTGGGAACCAGGAGACGTTCATGGCCAAAAGCCTTGCATGTGATAGACATCTTTTGTTAAAGATGTCTCTTTTTTTTTTTCTTTGGTCCTTATTCCTTTTTGGCAATAAATATGAATCAATAACATGTTACAGAAAATCAGTTATGCTTACTTATTCTGCAATTTAAATTTGAGGGATCTCTCACTGATTATCACAACAGAAAACAAATGTATATATTCACACAGTATCTGTTTAAACAGACGGCAGTGCATGGAAATACGGCTTTAGTTTAAGGAGTTCATAATCTGTAGCCAAGAGGTGGAGGTGGAAATTTTCATGGTTTACAAAGAATTTAATGCTTGTCTATCATTTTTTCTATTATCAAGGCATGAATAATGAAACACATTACTGGAAAAATGGCTGTAAACTGACCACCTCAAAATAATTTAGACCTCAGCAATTGTTTGCTTCTCTCTGTATGGAAAACCAGGAAAGATTAATTAAATTTTTAGGAGGCCATTTAATGCTCACAATGTTTCAAGCATTAAGAAACTTCTAATACTATCACATTGAAGCTATCTTTTCATTTTTCATCCATTTGAAAATAAACATGCATTTTACTTTCACAAATCACTGTTTTAGTTAATACCAGTTTAATGATTACATAAAATTAACATTGCTAGTGGCTGCAGGTTGTGAAGTCCAATTTTACTTATACATCTTCTTTTAACACAGCAGTTACAGTACCCAAACCATTAGAAAAGAGGAAGCACAGTTAAAGCCAAACACTTTAGAACAAGATACTCAACCACAAATCTGTCAATACAATCTATGTAGGTCTAGCATATTTTGTGGGCAGCACCCTTCCTGTGTAGGTATACACGACATCTATTCCCGTGGCCTACATAGGTAGAAAGAAATAAACATATATGATTTAATATACATCTAAATAACAGATTTTAGTTGCCTTTTTTAAATGTAATCAAATCTTTTTTCTCTTTGTTAAATTATTGTTTTACGGTTCTACAGAAAAAACAAGTATCACAGGACAAGTCAATATTCTTTTAAAAAGAAAGATCCTTGTCCCTGTTGCTGTACTTCCTTAGATTTTGGGGTTAGTCAGTTGCTTTTGAAAGAAATATTTGCTCCACTTTGCTTGTTTTGGAAATGCTCCTAGTGAATTTTATGCTGGTCACTTTAGTTTGTGCTAAACAGGTATATCTGCACATTTGTGGCTATTCTGGATATACAGCAACATTATTTCTACCTCAGTGGGGCCACAGAGATTAACCATGAAATCATTATTCCTACAAGTAGTAGCATTCAGCATTGGATACTAATAATGCATGAAGAGTGAACCAACTGATTTATCCTGTGGCTACTACAGAGAGATGCAATGAAGTCTACAATAAATACTTGATTGCTGATTTTTAAAAATTCAGTGATTCACTCATTAATTACATTATAGAAAAACTCAGATGATTTATGGGTTTTGGGGTTTTTTTTTACTAGTATTTTCCCCTTCTCTGTCTGCCTTCTTTTTTAAGCCTCCAGGAAAAAAAAAATATTGCTCCAATAAGAGGTTACTTAATAATTTACCATATCCTTCTAATTTTTGATTTAGTGAGCTTTTGCTTTATGGGAAAATGTTACTTAGTTACACTTAGTTATCACTCTACACCTAAAGTCAGAAGCCATAAACATCACTTATGTACATAACTGACGAATAAATATCAGTCTAAAAAAACAACTTAAGGAAGAAATTTGGAACATAGTAATACTTAAATATTTACAAGACAATTACTTTTGGTGTTTAATACAGCAAAAGAAATAGTGTCATCCACATCCCAGATTTTTAGTACAAATGCAGTTTTGTGGAAAAGTACACATCTCTAAGTTTTAAAACAATCTTATTTCTGCTTCAAATCTTTGAAAATACCTATAAATATTAAAGATAAGATAAATATAAGATGAAATATAGGTAAATATATATATTTATACCTATATACATATAGGTATAAATACGGATGAAATAACTTTTCATCTAAAAATAATAGTTTAGGGCTGACCCTCAATTTAGTACTATAAAAGCTCATTGAATTTCAATAAAATTATTTGGTACAAAGGACTAAAGGAAATCCATACTCAGATTGGGTTAACTTCTTTTGGTTTAGCTTAACCTGCTCAGAGGCTCAGATCTCTGTTGAAAATGAAACGTCAGCACAGATGATATGCTAATGACTGGACATGTGCTTAGAACAACACAGAGAAACAGCTCTTGAGTGCTGCCATTACTGACAGCTCTCACCCTGAGGAAGCACTTGTACTTCTCTGTAAATACCCTGCAAGGGCTGACTGGAAATGTAAACGGTGAGGCTGACAGCACCCAAGCAATGCTGCGGTATCCTGTCCACGTGCAGTCTCTAACTGAATCCCTGAGCTTGAGCTTTTTGTACACTCGTTTATTTCCTAATTTTGTGTGGAAGTTACATGCACCAGGACCCTGCTTTTTTAAAGTACATCCTGAAAAGGTGGTTTAAGGGCATCAAGATGTTACTGTCTCAGAGAATACATAACTTGATAATGTATTAGTTTTTATTGTATTTTCTCTCATGTTTGAGCTAGGCACTAACTACCACTGCTGTTAGACATTATTTCCAAAGTGCCTGACACACCAAATATTCTGGCTACCTTTCCCAAGAGCCTTTTCTGCCCCTCATCAAGGCAGAGCACCTTTTGGAGTGTTAGCTGCTCACAGTGCCTTTCCTGCGCTGCTGTGGATAAAAGACACCATGAATGAAATGTAATACAGTCTGTGACAGCTGCTATGAAAGCCAAAATGAACAGTAGAGGGAACTTTTTTCCTCACCAGCTTGCCTTTCAAAAGAAGTGAAGTGATTATTCCAACACAGAGAAAGCTCTCCCTGCTCAGAGACCACTGCTGAGTGTTCTTAGAGGCTGACTGGGCTCCCTCCTGAGCATTCAACTCCACTCAGCAGAAGGTGATGGCAGAGAAATAATACAGTTGTTGCCACCTTATTCCTTGCCCCTTCCACCATAATGCATCATCATTTTGCACATTCAGAGAAGCAGAAAGACAGCAATTATCTCTCCCCCCCACTTTATTTTTTTCCACTGCATTCTTGTTTGTTCAGAAGAAATAGATAGAAAATATTCTCTTCTAGAAAACTTCCAGAAATGCAGGCAGCCTGTCTAGGTAAATACATTAGCTTCAAAAATGGAATCAAATGTCTTTTCTGCTTTCCAGATGAAATAGAATATTTACAATACCCAAATCATGTCAGGAGTTGCTTCCCTTCCTTTTTCAATATTTCAGGAAGTCACTATGGAATAGCTGAACCCTATGTAGACACATGCCCAAGGATGAGAACAGGACAGATGCACATGTATTTGCCATAAAAGAACATAGAAAAGTTAATAAATACCTTCATTCTCTTTACAAGTTTAAGAAATTTTTAAGCATATGCTTGCTTAAAATAGTTTTGTATGTATCATGCTGACATTCAGATATTTTAAAAAAATTGAAATCAACAAATGACATCACACATGTCTGTGACAAGGTAAAATACCTGAGTTTGCCTTCCTGTAAGCTGAGCCCACTTTCCATGGATGTCTGACTGTCATTTGTATCTTGATGTGAATGTCTTGTACATTGGACGGGTGTCTCTCTGTGCCAACCTCTGCAATCTAAATCTCTGTGGGTATCTGTAGAGAAGGAAAAAGCTGCTGAAAATCTTTCAGCCCATTTTACTTCTAAAAGAGGAAGCAATACATAAAATTAATTATCTTCATTCATTAAATCTATAGTGACAGGAATTATCAAATCAACTGCAAACACTGTAATGATTAAATCACTAGTTACAAGAACAGCAGAAGGAGTTGCAAGATAATCTTCTGATTGGTACTCTAAAAACTTTGAGAGGCCTAGACCAGTTACTTTCTTTTTATACAAAGTTAATTTTACAGTTTAAAAAAATTGCCGAATTAGGAAGAAAATTGATCTTCCAGTTCAATTTGTCATGTATTTTTTATGGCTCCACATACAGCATTCTGAGATCTAGGTTTTTTTGTTTGATTGGATTTTGGTTCTGTGCGAGTTTTTGTGTGTTTGCTTTATGTAGGGAATCAGGCTCTACTTTAATTCCATGTGCCATTGGACTAGAACTGAGGGGCTTTTTTTTTTTCTTACAGCTCTAGGTTCTTGGGGGAAATGAAACAAGTCTGCAACTGGAGGTACAAATTGGTTCCCTGCAGAACATTTTGCTCTATAAATCATCTTATTAGCTTTAGTGAGAGAAAAGGGTTCATGACCCTGATTGTGAAGAAGTTTTCTTCCATGATGATGACAAGACTTCGCATACCCACCTCTTCTTCCATTTTTAAAGTTTTGCTTACAGATTGGGAATGATGCTTTGATTGATTTTCTATCAGTGTTTACCAACACTAGGTAAGTTACCAGGAATTTATATCATATCTTTTGCTCAAAGTGAATACAATACTGTTGTGAAACATGCAAAAGATAAAGACAACATTTTGGAAAACAGAACCTTTCAGTTTTCTTACTGCATATGTTAATGCAAACTTTTAAATTGTCAGTATATGTGAATTATTATGCTAACTAAAGTGGTCTGTACTTAGAACTCTATACTGTGATGCAGGCATTTTCACAGTCAGTCTATTACGATTTTTCAGGACTCTTATTTTTGCTGATCAAGGTTGTATCAGACCAATTAATTTTCTCATTTGCTAATCCCTTGGTGTATCAGTGCATTAGTATGGTGACTAATGCAGAAACAGGGATTAAATCTCATCATGCTACTTTGTTCTTGTTACTTTATTTGCTAATTAATGTATAAGAAATTTGTGATAATGAGTTGAATTAAAACCAAGCCTAAGACTTGAGTTCTGCATGGTATTTTCCAAAATTATTAATGAGGTGAAAGTTGCACTGACTTTTAGTAGGCTACTTGGCAAAATGACATCTTAGCTCCCGAGACAAACAAATAATTTTCCAAATTACAGCTATTACCAATTACTTCAGTAAAGTTATCGTTAATTTCTTTAGCTTATACTGTCTATGTAAGGTATAATAATGTTAAGGAGCAAGCTACTTATCTCTAATGCTAAATTCCAAGAAAAAAGTGAGGGAAAAGAAAAAAGGGAGGAGGGAAGAAAAGGAAAGAAGGAAACAAGGAAAGAAGGAAACAAGGAAAGAAGGAAACAAGGAAAGAAGGAAACAAGGAAAGAAGGAAACAAGGAAAGAAGGAAACAAGGAAAGAAGGAAACAAGGAAAAAAAAAGGGAGGAGGGAAAAAAATGAAAGAAGAAAAAAAGGAAAGAAGTAAAAAAGGAAAGAAGTAAAAAAGGAAAGAAGAAAAAAAGGAAAGGAAAAAAAAAGGAAAGAAGAAAAAAAAAGGAAAAAAAGAAAAAAAAAAGAAAAAGAAAAAGAAAAAAAGCCCACTGGGGATGAGGCTCAGCCATAGCCCCTCTCCTAATTACCACAAACTGTGTGCCTACAAAGAAACACCTAAAAAATTTGAAGGAAAATTATCTTATTTCATAAACCCCTGATAACCCATGTTTGTAATTCAACTGTAGTGTTTATCTAAAGTCAGTATTTTATTATTGTGACTTTGCTTGCAGAATTTAAATATAGTAGTTTTTCATTTTACTTAGCAGCCTTTTAATGGAGCTCAGTCTAGCTCACAACGGTGAAATGTCAACTTTACTGCTACCACAAGTGACATGAGATGATACTTCTAGAAAAGGCACTGAACTACAGATGAGAACACATTTCCATGCAGGATTTCAAGTTCAAATGAAGTCATACTATTAAAGGAGCACGGGAGGCACAGATGAGAACACATTTCCATGGTACTTCATGCAGGATTTCAAGTTCAAATGAAGTCATACTATTAAAGGAGCACGGGAGGATCTTATATTTCTGCCCATTATCTGACATTCTCAAATGAACATCTTTCAGAAATTGTCGAAAGTAACTGCAGTCTTCTGCCTTTCCAGTGTAACTTGTCGTAATAAAGAGGCTGTACTGATTCCAATAGCTAAGGACACATTCTCAGGTGCTCATAACTGAGCTGAGTCATTCAATAGGACAAGCAATGAAAATGACCTTGCCAAACCCCAGGTAGATGATAATCCTGGCTTTCTCAATAACCAAGACATAATGCTTTTGAATTCTTGCCTCTATGAAGAAAACTACAGCATAAGAGTGACCTCTACAGGATTTTCACAGCACTCTCTGACTACTGTCCCAGGGCCTGCCTTGGGAACTTTTTCAAATATATTTGTTTGAAATTAGAATACAAGCTTCAACATACAAGCCAACAACTCTCTCCAAGGAGCAGCCTGAAATAACCAAAAGTCTGAATTTACATCTTGTAAACACACAAAGTCCCAGGGCCCGCCTTGGGAACTTTTTCAAGTATATTTGTTTGAAATTAGAATACAAGTTTCAACATGCAAGCCAACACTCTCTCCAAGTAGCAGCCTGAAATAACCAAAAGTCTGAATTTACATCTTGTAAACACACAATTAGACTTCCTATACCACATTTACATAGCTTTCTAGACACGAGAATCATGTAAGGACATAAAACATTCTGCTAATTCTATTTATCAAAAAAAACAAAGCAAACAAAATCTGGAATGCAATTACTGCATTAGCAGAGGTTATATTTTGAAATTCTTTTGGTCAAGCAGTAAAGAAGAAGTAAATTTTGCCAAAAAAAAAGAAGAAAAGGAAAAAGAAAGGGAAAAAAAAAGGTAGACTATATTGTAGCTCATAAGAAACTAAAACAGTCCAGAGTCACTCTCTGAAAAGATATGGATTCCACCATATGTATTAACAGGAGTGTAGTCATGAAGACTACACCCAAAACAATTTACCAAGGTTAATCAAAGACAATGCATTTTGAAAATAAATTAGACAATCAAAGAGCTTATTGGTATAACTTCTAGTCCTCCTTTTCATATAGTTTCTTATTCACACTTCACTTTTTTTACTTTCTTCTTGCGTAAACTTTAGGATTAATCTTTTCAGACACAGTTCATTAGACTATTTAAAGAGTAAAATGTTAAGCAAAATTATGTTTGTGACCTTATTTGGAGATAGACCATGTCATACAGATGGATTGATAATCTTAGTAAGATCAATCTTGTATTATATCTGGAAGCAGTGTGGTGATGTATTATTTGTAGTTCTGTTTCCATTTCTGCTTTCATATAAACTACATTCATATATAGAGAAATATAAATAGTTTCCATCCTCATACACACTAAAATAAAGGCAGACAACCTTTTCTAGGAAGGTAAAAAATGCTGTCTAGGCCTGGATTTTATTAAAACTTATATTTTGCATTGGTCAAAGCTGATGTGCTGCAGAGCTGTAACACACAGGTTCTGGTACTCACCCTGAGGGAGATACTTCCTTCTTTAGCTCTGCAATCCATATGTGGATCACCATTAGCTACTGAAACTGCTCATCCAGCTCCTTGTGGGATGTGGTTCTTTACCAGTAACAATTACCAGTATCAATTGTGAAAATGCTCCATTGATTAATAAGCATTTAGGATTCTACAGAAAAATTTCTATTTGTTGTTGTATTTCAGGAACGTAGGTGAAATGACAGGAACTTACTGAGAAATAGAATGTCTGGAATGCTGGACCTTAATCTGTAACTCACCAAATGGTAATGCAAAGTAGATATCTAGTAAGATCTCATGAGAAGTGGGTGTTTTTGTGCCTTGAATCTCACTTCCATTTTTTATTACTTCAGAATGCAATCTCCACCAGGAACCTGGGCCTTCCTAGGAAAAACAGGTTATGGAAATTACTTGGGCAATATTTATAGCATTATCCACTTTTTACCGAATGAAGTTTCCCCCAAGTCAGTAGGAGCTCCTTTACAACACCATTTTAGTATTTTCCAGCTTTTGTTCGTGTACTAGTTAGGACTTCAAGATTTTTCAGTCATCAAATTAAAAATATAATGTTTGCACAACAATATAGATAAATAGACATTAAGATTATCACATTATTAAGACAAAACAAATATGAATATTGAAAATTACTCTTATCAACAAAGATTTTCCAGTTCCCCTTTGCACTGGTGCCAAACAAGTACACTCTAGCAAGACTGAAACAGTCCATCTAAGTTAATAACCAAGCCAAAAAAGAGCTTCTAAAGTAACGCTCCCTTGTAGGTTATTTCTGAGTTATAAAGCCCAGAAGAAGAACAGCAGGGTTAAGACCAGGAGGATAAATAACTAGGAATGTTCCACAGTGGACTAATTATAAATGAAGGTTTAGAGGATCTGAAGAAATTAAGAAACAATCCCTTATCTTGCATCTTTGTTTGTTTAAAGTTTCAGTATTTACAAGCAAGCCACAACCTCTGTGTCAGCAAGTTGTAACTCAGCAACAGCTTGGGCAGCAGAGCAGAACAACTTGCCCTGGGGCTTGAAATGGCACTTGGCAGCTGTGATACAGAGCCTCTTCTAATTTAAGCAGGAATTACTTTCTTCCTCTGTTTCCATTTTCTGAGAAGAATCATTGAAATGTCAGTTCAATGTATATATTAATATTTATTAGTTCCTGTAAAGAAATGGCTATAGAGTCTGATGAGAGATACTGCATGAAGTTATTCTCTGATTTTCTTACCTTTACCCCATCTTCAATTGCCTTTTTTATGTTTTATAAATATTAAAGAAGGCAAACAATTTTTATTTGCAAGGATTGATTTAATCTCTACTTCACAGTTATTTCTTTAAAACAGCCTCCAGGGACTATGCATATGAAAGCATATTTATGATTGGGAGAATTGGGGACTATTAGAACAAGATACCTCTTACCTCTTTCAAATTTATAAAAATTTACTCCCCTAAACCCTTTTTTTTTTTTAATAAAATAAGAACTCCCTATTGGAAACAAGTCTAGTAATTCTGATGGCCAAGTGACCATGGTGGATACATAACTCCTGTACTGACCCAACCTTCCACTCACCCTTTTCTTTGTCCTCACTGTACTGTTAATTTCTTCTATAGCACCACAGGGCACATTTCTATTTTCCTCTTTGAGACAATGGTCAATTCCCATGATAAAGAGAACAACAGTATTGTGACCATTTTAATAGAGATTTACCCAAGGTCACAAAATGAAAATCCAGACAAAGGAACTTGATCTAAAATTCTTTCACTCTAATCATATAAACCAAACATGCCTGTCTCTTTAATTGTTCCTAAGTTCTGCTGAACCTAGCTCACCTTCTGTTATACCTGGCCCAGGGTCTGAGCCATTTCTCCAGGGTATATGGCTGATGCCTACCAATTGTCACTTTGAGAGCCACATGTATATTGAGCCTTAATATTACAACTGAAGCAAAAGACTTAGAAGTATACATTGATCACAACTGTTGTTACAGTATTTGGGGAGTCCGAGAATGGGAAATTTATTGGATTTTACTCAGTGCTTTATATTTCCATGGAAAGTCAACTTACATCAGTTGCATATTCCACAGTGGCAAGGGGAATCCATAAAACTCCTAAAATGCTGTCCCAGAGCAAGCCTTTCTTCCACAGCTCTATAATGAAGCCCTTTCCATCAGCACAGATTTCACTATAAAGAATGAATACAGAGATCATTAAAATGAAAATGTAATCTCAACTTCTCAGCAATCTATCATAGCAATTTATTTTTATCTTCTTACAGCAGATACAGAGCTGGGGGTTTTTCAGTATACTTGTAAAATACAAACTAGCAGGATGAACACAAATGTTAGACTGAACAAGACTCTCAAGTCTTATTGTTCAGGATTGCCCTTATCAAATAATGAGGACAGTTCTGCTGGAACAATGGGAAAACATCTCTCAAATTCAAAAGCTGCAGATCCAGACTCTATTTTAGTTGTAACTAAAGGATACATGCATTTTATTACTAGCTGATTTTGACTAAAAAAATACCGTACCACAACCATATTTTGCAAGAATGCAAAATCAAATTTTACCAGGCCATATCACTCCCTTATGACATTGAATTAATATTAAGAGAGAGGTAATTTCCTCAGGGAATGCTCCCCATTACAGACCAGTTCTGTAAATATGAACAATATAATAAAGTAGGTATTGGTGTCTCTGCTGGACTCATTTGATGTAATCTCCATTAATTTTAAGTAGTAAAACTCATCTTCAACTTATTTGTGTGGGGTACCACAAAGCATTATTGTGTACTTAAAGTCATCAGGAAAGAACAAATGAGATCAGAGAATGGCAGGTGCCACCTCTGAGACAGCTACTTAAATCATCACATTGCTCTCAAAAACCATCCTGCATCAATGTCCAATTTTCTGCTGTACTTGCTTTACGCAATTGAATACATACATTGAATTTTTGTTTTAGTCAGCTTTTCTCTTTATAAATACGTTACCAAAGACCAATTGCAAATTTTTATGTTTTAGTATTTTTCGACCATAACCTTTAAACTGACAACTGAATATTGAAACTGCAGATTGAAAGGTTAGGCAATATGCAACTTTTAAAATGCAAACTGGTAATATCTGCAAGTAATGGAACACAGTTTTTACTGGCAGACATAGACTGAGAGTCCTTAAGATAATGAACTATAGTATACTTATCAAAATCTAGATGAATATATTTGTAAACGCTTGTTTATAATCCCTTTTCAAAGTCTGCTGTGTTGTATAGATGAGTAGGCAGCAGATGGAGCTACAGCAACCTTGTAATGCAATTGCTACAAAAGTGGTTTAATATTCTTTGGTAACTAGTACACTGCAAATTAAGGTGTATATAAGGCTCTACATAAAAGAGAATAACAACTGAATAACAAAATGGAGAGTGGAGTGAAGTGGGCAATGATCTGCAGGCAGAAGTGAGAATCAGTATGAGTCAATGATAAATAAAGTACCTAAACTGGCATTTAAGTAGATAAATTAATATGCAAAATTAGAATATATCATAATGAAACAGAGTGAACAAAAAACAATTTATGTGAGGATTGGTTTGAGTTCTTTATTGTCTCATTCCTTGTATTCCTAAAACATTATATGAAATTAAATTTGGAGACAAATTCTTCTTCTTGTTGGCTGCTGGCCGTGATCTGTCATGTGGCTTGCAAAATTAACTTTAGTTGTGTTCCGCAGAATTAGCCTGGCACCTTTTCTCTGAGCTGGACACTTTCCCCTTGCCTTTGTGTTCTGTAGATGACCTCACATGCACTAAATTGTTCTATACTATACAAATACAGCAAAGATACAACAAAATCAATTGATAAGAATTCCCTTTTACTTACAACATGAAGTCTTGTTCCCAGCAAGGCTCCCTTCCTCGTCTATCTATTGTAGTGCTTTTTAAATTTTGGACTTTTAAAACAACGTACGTTTTGGATGTTTCTGAAAAACAAATAAGCAGCACATTAAACACAACTTTATCTCCCTTCCAGAAGATGAAAACACAACCATATGGCAGCAAGGGTTTAACTCATACCTCATGCACACCTTCACTGGTGTGGGTCAAATACGTGGATGTGAACAAGAAAATTCGTATTAGTTTTAGTAGGACTATGACAGGTGGGAGAGAACATAATCCTAAATACGAGTATTTTAAAGATCAGCTTCCAGACACAGCTTTTTACTCTTTATCTATTTCTCTGGCAGCTCTCACAAGAAACCAGTACACACTCCTTTTCTGCAAATTAGGAAGTTTTTTTGCCTTTTAATTGATACGATAATACTGAGGACTGGCTAACAGGTTTTTATGTCCAATTAAGGCAAGGCCATAGACTTGCAACGTGTAATTCAGTCTTTGTGCATGAATCGAGTTCTGTGTATAGATGCAGCAGGAAAATGGGTTTCAGATGCAGTCCCAAATGAACTCCTGGATTTTTATAAATCCCTCTGTAAAGACACTGTGGAGTATTCATAAAATCAGACCTAATAAGCAAAAAGAATAAAAATTTAAAATTTCAAAGTGCTTGAAAATATCACTGACAGAAAAAAAAAAAGCAAAAGAACTGAGGGAAAGCTCTTTCCTGTAGGGCCTGACACAGGAATCTGAGACTGCAAAGGCACGTTCCACCATCTCAATGAACATGGCTTTTTAGTTTGCATGCATGTAACACATCCTTCACTACCCTCCAGCATCCTAGGCAAGGATTAACATTGACATATGACTGAAAAAAAGACTTAATACAAGCACTGCCAAAATACATATATACAAGACATAGCCAAGAACAGAATTTGTGAACTGTCTGTATTATCAGAGGTCAATCAAACACTCAGAGCTGGAGGGAAGCTGTCAGTGTCTACAACAGATCACTGAATAGGTTGTATCAAATTGCACTGCACTTAACAAAAGGTGTGAAGGGGAACCCTTGGCTGTGTACATCCTGGATGTAGATCTTATTGTTAGGACCGATTATAATATTTGACCAAAGAACTAAAGGTATCATGTAACGGAATTTTTTTTTTTAATAAAAAAAGTCAACAGTGCCCAATGTTATCTGTTTATTTTCTATAACTTAGTGGACCAGTCTTCTCAAATATGACTTTGTTTTTATACTGAAAAAATGTGACAAAGTCAATATGAGTCTGGTGACTTATGTGTGAGAAATGGCATCCACAAGATATGGTTCACACACCACCATTCTATGTAACTGAGGCAAACAAAACAAAAAATTTGCAAAATCTTTTGTAGTTGCAAAACTTTTTTATAGTTGGGAGAACTTGCAACTCAAAGTTTGAGACATTTTCAAAAGACTCTAAATTGCTTGGCTGAAAAACAGCAACCTACGATGTTTAACTTCAGCCACCTAGAGTACCCATGTAAAACTACAATACCAGCTTCCCTCATAAATTAAAAGGAATCTTCTTTAAATGAAGCTATAAATTACAAGGTAGAAACTTAAACCCACAATTTTAGTGGCAATCTGTTTCACTGTGGCATTATTTCATATTCAACTCTAATTTCCCATTTGAAAGTTTCACGTTACTATGTGCCACACCAGATGATCAAACTTAATCACCTGGTATCCTTTTGCAGCTCCATTTCTAGAATGAAAAATGAAAAGTATCTTGGACTGCCTGCATTATAGTGTTGTCTGAAACCCTGTCCTTTTAAAAACAGCTGTTTCTCCAATACTTCCTTGGCTTCTTTGGCTCTTCTCTGGATCTGAATCTCACCCTTAAGTGCTTTTTGACTAATGCACCCTCTTTAAATGTCATGAGTTACGTCAAATAAGAAATGTAGATGCTCTACCTTTTAAATAACTGAATGTGTAACCTCCTTGAAGAATAACACTGTCAAAGGTGAATATCATTACAATACCCTAGCAGTGGAGAAGAGCTTTCAATTTTGCTGCATGATAGGAAGTTTTGTTTCCATAAAGCCATTATTGCAGCTTCCAACCTGTCAAAAACTGGAGGCACATCATGCAATTTTTGTGAAAAGAAACAGCAGGATATCCACCTGCTCATATCTTCAGCTTTCAACCCAAAACAGGGGAGAGCAGCTTACACAAAAGAGTAAATAAACTACAGGAGAATCACAGAGTTTTGAGAAATGTGGGCATTTCAAGACTGCTCTTATTCACCACCTACAAAATTGTTCTGCCCAAGGAAACATGATCAATTATCAGAGAATATACCACTGAAACTTCATTGCCAGTACTTATGGCATTAACAAGATGCAACAGCATTTAAAGGAAAATTATAGTTACTTATATTTTATCAAATTATTTTGATGATCATGTTCTGTAAATTATCACATTTTGAGTATTAACAAAATGTAACATCATAACAATTTTGATTGCATCTATTAGTCAGATATCTACTGGCAATTTTTGCTGCACTGATTAACTGCATTAGGATCTCAATGAAAGAGAAAAGACTTTTCAGTCTGTACTTTGAATACGTATTTCATAGCCTGTTGTTAGAAGAACTAGCAGTTCTACCTGTATCTATTCAGGTAACCTTTCTTTAATCCAGATAACTTTAAACAGTTTTAATTAATTTGCATCTATTAGTCAGACATCTACTGGCAATTTTTGCTGCACTGATTAAGTTGTATATCAGCTTTTCCTGAGAAACAGTAATTACAAACTTGAAAGACTTAGATTCACAGTCTACTTGTGTGTGAGAAACCTCTGGCTGTGTCTGGAGTTTCTTTTCCATCATGGCTAAGTCTTGGTCCTTGAGACAGACTTGTATACACCTGGGCAGCTTGGTTTTGCTCATATTTATTGCCTAGGGTAATACCTGGTCACTATAAGTGTCTATCAGTGTCTCCTGTCTGTATTTCCTCACCAGGAAAATTCAGACACCTTCATCTCCTTCCCACCCTGGTTAAGCTAAAGTACTGTACTCTTCTTATTTAAAAAAAGTTTCTATTGGCCAGTGACACATTTAATGTGTCATCAAATTATGTAAAAATTTGCTGTAGTGGAAATATATTTTAAATATCATTAGCTTGCAAGATAATAGCACTTCATAATTTAAAATTGACAATTACAAATTGTCTCAGCTCACAACTTTGGTTGATAATTTGATCTTTAAAATATATGCATAATTCTTTACATGTTTATTTTGGACTGTAACTGTTGATACAATGTGTCAAAGTAGCCCCAAACTTAAATGATTCTTCAGTGTAATACAGAATCCCATGCCTCAGAAAGAAAAATGTAAAGCAGAAATTGAAGGGGGAACCAGACTTACCAGTTGTTTCATCCAACCTTCCTTTTTTCACTGTATTAAAAATCAGACAAATCATATTGTTAGTTTCAGATAATACCTTAACAGTGTTTCCAACAAGTTTTATGAAAAATAGAATTTGAGAGATTTATGTGGTATAAAAAAACTCAACCAAAAAAGAAAACAAGTAATCTTAAAAAAGTATCACTGTGGGAAGATAATATGACTGCTTGGAATTCTTTGGGAAAGAAGATATGTGAAAACTTTGTACTTTACAGGAACTTAATAAATACAGAGGGCAGAATGGAGGTCAGGTATCCAGGAAGGGTATTATACTAATTATTCATCACCTCATAATGCCAGTTCTTAATTCTTCCCTGTAATAGTCCCAGAAGATTGTACATAATCTAAAATAATATCTATCATTTTACAACAAATCCTTTTTTACACTGTATTTATTCTGCCCATTAGAAAGGACACACTTGAGTAAACACCGTACCAAATAAAAAGTTAACATTTCAAATCCTAATTTTGCTCAACAACTAAAAGTTCCACATTATGGTATCTCTTCCATTAATGAAAATGCTCTGAAGCTAACAGGACTGTGATTCAGGTAGTCATAGGTATGAAAATTTAACCTGCTCATAATTTTGTATCAAGTTGCTGACTAATAAAGTTCAGTAAATTTAATCTTTTAAACAACATTAAATATTCTTTCAATTTCCCTGCCATGTCAATACATGTACCACAGTTAAGTTTAATCTGAATGAAACATCACTGTAGTCCTACAATAATTAAACCTGCTCTGTATATATTTTTGTATACATCATATACTTTATCGCTATACTTAGGACCTAGTAATTGCTAATAAAACAAAACAATGAGTCCAAAACTTTACACTGTAATGGTTCCCCGGAAATTGCCATTGCTTTCCAATATCCTTTCCATTTGCTTAATCACCTGTACTTTCCTATTACTTATTCTTGCTTTCATCTCTCCCTAAATATTCCTAAGAACTCTATGGAATTGCACCACATTTGGCAGAATATATGTCAGCCTGCATAATTCCATCATGTCTCACGCCAGGACATTTTCAACACATATGCTGAAGGGCCTAAGTGTTGCTGGGCTACAAACAGAGGCCAAACACTGCAGCAATTCAACTGCTCTATGAGAGAGCACAATTTACATACTTCCCTTGGAGGAAGTACTGCAAGAAATATTCTCATCAACATAAATGAGCAATGCACAACTCCACTCTCTGAAGTTACTTCCCATAGCTACGTACTAAATACTTGTCACATGGATGAAGGAGCTTGATAAGAAAAACCTACCTTTTACAGAGAGAAGTTCCATTCCAGCAGAAAAATATTTTAAAGACCACACATTGAAATTCAGGGTTTTTTTATACAAAAAGAAAATAAATAATTTGCCTTGAATTAAATTACTCTTCTGCTGCTGCTCCCTCACTGCATGTGTGTTTCACTTTTGCAGCACGCTCCTCCCATGGCTTACATGGAGGGAAGCCAACCAACTGATGGAGCAGAGATGACAAATTGCTTCTCCCTCTTTACACACAGACATGGAAGAGGAAAGGAGAAATATTACAACTGCTTCCTTACCCTCATTTCCTCAGCTTCTATCTGCTGTATGCAGCTGTCTCTAGTCTAAGCACATTTCCGAATGCCATCTTTTCCAGAAGTGACAAACTCAGTGCAACTATTTTATTAAGAACATACTCTTGGAGCTCTTAAGCTCTGATTTTGATACTTACAAATCAATCAATTTGGAATACATAAAGTTTAAGGCTTTTTTCTTTTACTGTAGAGCCACAGAGAACACTTTTTATGCTACAGCTAAGCGTAAGTAATTTTATAAAATAGTATAAACAAATATTGCACAAACAACTGAATTTTATTATACTTAATGAATTTCTCATTCTGTTTCAGCACTTCATAAGATAATGAACAGTCTCATGAAATGCTAAAACATTTTACAACAATATTTAAATTATTAAACTGAACAACACTGAAATTATTACAAAAACTGTGTTGTTTATGACTACTTGTTCACATGATATTGCCATTTTTTTCTTTTTGGTTTCCAGTTGTGCTTAACTGTATATATATTTCCACAGACACAGAATATTTTACTTTATAAATTTTTGAGTCTCCATCATATTATAATTGAAGGCTGAGGTCTTGAATTCAAGTAGGGGAGTGTCCTTGGATCAGAGGGGAGCTCAGAGGGGAGAACTGGCTGTCGGCGGTTTGAGGAAACTGGGCTGGAAGATGGCCCACCTCAAAATACAGGTGAGAGCTGAGATTGTTTAACCAGGCTGTGAGAAAGCTTGGGGAGGTGGGGTAGGTTTAATGAATGTTTATAAAAGCCTGATGAGAGGTGTAAACAAGACTGACTCTTCTAATTATTATCTAATAACAGGTGAAGAGGCCAGAGGCACTGAACTCACAGAAACTGAATACTCACAGAAACAGAAAACTCTTTTTTTGTTATTGTGAGAGTAATTTAGCACTAAAATAGATTGTCCAGAAATGCTGTGGAGTTTTTTGCCCTTGGAAATATCCCAAACATGACTGAACCCAATCCTGAGCAACCTGCTCTTGCTTACCCTGTTTCAAGCAGGGATGTTGGACTAGATGATATTGAGAGTTTCCTTACTTGTGATTCTGTGATAGTCCTCAAGATAAAATTGTTAAGAGTGACACTGAAGTAAATTTAATTCAGGAGATCATGAAAGCCTACAGTCTCTATACATAATGTGTGTAAGTTTTTTCCCTGCATAGAAGTGTCATGAGTACTTATGTTGTTTCAGGGTCATGCTACTATGCCGCAATGTGAGGTTATTAACCTATTACATTTTAGTCTTGTGTTTTAGGTTAATATATTTGCATATCTCTTTTCTGAGTTCTGTTCTGAAGTCTCCCACAACAGACATATAGTCTTAAGAGACAGGTTTCCACCTTACACAAACAATGGAGTTCTAGTGAAGTTACCAAAGCTAGTCTGGTACACACAGGATGAGGCACTGATGCAAAAGCTGCATTTGAATCCCGTCAGAAACAATATTTACTTGGAACAAAAACCTAATCACTGCTTAGTAAGGTTAGGTAAGTAGAGTTTACAGTAAGCCTTAGTATGAATCAGACTTACACAGCTGCATCTCTGTATCCATCTGGAACCGTGCAAACCTGGTTCTTCCTTTCTTCCATGCCCATTCTCAGACACCAGTGCCCATCATATGGAAAGCTAATTTCTTCCTTGATTCCTTGGATTGCAGCTGCAACTGTGGCCATTATTGTTCATTTACTTTACTGTGATGCCATGACTGTTTTTTACATAAGCAATTAAGAAAGATGTTATGATTTCATGGTAAGAAATAAGAAGAGAATACCTGAACATAGGCAGAAGGTCACTGTGGACTGGGAACAGGGCATGCACAAATGCTCTTTCATTTGGAAAAAAGCATTTATTATATTTAACAAAAGAAGAGAGAGGAGCACTGTGCTGGAACAAGCTGTCAAGATGGTGTTTGGCTAAAGGGCATGAGTAGAATCTGCAGGACAAAATCCATGCTTCAGTACCTCAAGTACTTACCCTATCACTCTGCCATGCCTTCCCCGGAGTTTTCCCCTTTCAATATTACAGTCATTATTTAATGTCTGATATAACACTTCAATCCTATATGTTGACTTCAGTTAAAAGGTCCCAACATCACAGACCTATATGCAGAATCAACAATGTAGAAAAAAAATTGAAAAAAAGAGCAAAATTAAATGTTTACATTGCATTTTTAAACTAAGCTATTTCAAAACTGCTTATAGTTTCAGTTCACTATTCCATAGAAGAGAGCAATTAGGTACAATGCTCTTATTAAGGACGTCTGTTATTAGGATGTTTCACTCCGATGATTCACCTATTTGGCATTGAAACTACATATTGTTCTTTTCAGGAAGTTTCTCCTCTGCAGGATACTTGTAATGCAATAATTAAGTCATGAACTCATAGATTCGAATACTATTCTATGCTATTTTGCAAAAGGAAAACAGAGCACACTTGAATACTGATTGCAAAAAAATATGGAAGACAACCTCCCAACTTTCACAGGAAAATGAAAACATAGCTTATTGTTGTTTAAAGATTTTTCAGTTATAGAAGAGAATATTTTAAAAAAGCCTGGTGAGAAAAAACCCCAAATTTCAATTGCTACTAAAAAAACAGAGTGTACGAACAGTCTCCTTGCATCCCCTACATTTTTGTCTGAGACCATTGTAGAGCTCTCTTTTCTTGGCTAATTCTATGCTGACCCATGTTTGGTTTTAAAGAACTTGTGGCCTTGGAACACCAATATTTTAACTATCTTTTTCTGAAATTTTTTCCTTGAGGAGAAAGAAAATTTGCTCCTTTGCAAATTAATTCAGAGGGTGAATTTTTCAGCTGACCAAAATTCATCAGAACCTCCTTAACACTTGTCCATGAAGAAATATGCCAGTCACCTGAGAAGAGTGGGTCATGAAGCGGGTTTTGTATTCCCCTTGAAGCCAGTTCTTAAAATAAGAACTAGTGGGAGACGATTTTTGTCTAGTATGAGGGAAAAATGACACACTCTTCTGATCAAATTCAAAGATAAATAGTTATAGTATCATTATGTTATCCTTATGACACAGAAACCTGAAACCCCTGAGCAGGACTTCAACCAGCAAAGGAAAAAAAAAAAAACCAAACCAAACCAAAAAAAAAAACCACCAAAAAATCCCCCTTTTCCCAGGCAGTTAATTTCTACCCTTCAGAAATATAGATTCTGCATTCCCAGGTGTATACTATAATTTTCAGTAGACTTCATAAGTGATAAAAGATAGAAATAATGAACTCTGTAACAAAATATGCTATCAAGAGATACATCATCAAAGTGACAGGATAAACAGAAAATCAATCAGTTGATTTCTGACCCTGAAATACCATGAGCAATATTGAAGATAGGAACTACAAATTAGATCAGTTTTGTCCTTGCCTCCAAAAGATAGGCATGACTATGTATTCTGGGCTTCACAAGAATCACCTTGATAAATGAGTTCAAAGCACCCCATTGACCCTTTTCCAAGAGGAAACATATGAAGGGCCCTCCCTCAAATTATTATGTGTTATTAAACATCAAGAATATAAATTTTATTGAAGTATCTATTATTAATCTCCAAAATTGTAGTGAAGTCAAGCCACAGCAATAAAAAATGCCAAAGTTTTCACACAAACAAAAATACAAGAACTTGTCATAGATTCATATTCCACCTGTCATATTTGTGATAGTCACAGGAAACAATAGGGTGTAATACTAAAAATAGACCTATCTCACAGGTTTGTTACTATATTGCAGAAAATTGGTATTCAAACCAAAAACAAGTGCCTCAAATTTAAAAATTTGCATGATTGAATACTTAGAGGCATTGAGAAGACCATATTATCTTTATTTTAATCCTAAACTTTAGAAATAAATAGATTATTCATTTATTAACCTTAGGAGTTTTGTGTACAAATTTTGCATGTCACTTCACATCTCTCCTTCCTTGACTTAAATTTGAAAAATACTGAGAAAACTACCACTTATCTGTCTTTTACAAATAATGTTGGAATTAGTATCTGTACAGTGGTTTTGGATCTTCTAATCAAGAATGCATTGAAAAGAAAGATAAATATTTTTAACATTTTGCATGAATAGAAACTGAATGTGTACAAACCTGTCATTGTACCACTACACTAACTGGGCAGAGGATCACATACTCACACAGTATGTGATTATGGTCCTTAAATTTGGGGACAGTTCTGCCCCCACGGCGACCTCTGTCTCATCACTGATGCAGGTATCTGGACTACTGACCTCACATGGCCCAGAAAGCACTGACCCCTTTGTGCAGCCAGACAGCTCAGAAAAAGTGATCTTAAATAATGCAAGGGAATATAAATCTTGTAAAAATAGGTGTTTTGTTTTTTACAATCTATTTTAAGTTAACCAAGGTTTTCTGAAGTTTTTATTTTGTTGTTAGCATTGTTAGTCATTAGTATGATGCATGTAAAATTGCTTGCTATCACACAAAAATTAAACTGTACTTAAATTAATAAAGAAGGAATAAGTTTCAAAAGAATCTTAGCTTATCAGAGGTCAAATCAAACATTTGTGCTCAGTAACTGATTGTCAGTTTGTTCCCTATGAAAGGAAATGTTTTCCAGTCTCTTTCATTGCTGCTCCATGTGCCCTCACATGGCCTCACCTATCGTCTCGATTGCTTTTATTTTACATTTAGGGACACCTAGTGGCTTGTGTCTGATTTGCTCTGGAAAGCAGCAATGACTTCGTATTTCCAAATCAACTTTGTGGGTTTCCAGATCTTACTTATCTATTAAACCATAGCATAATAAATAGTTAACTTCATAAAAAAAATTACAAAAACACAGAAGTGTATTTCATGGTACACATGAAAAGTTTGAGACAGCAACAAAAACATTTGTCCCCCTATTCATTCTTTTTGAAATCCATACCCAAGGAGTAAACATGTCTATTTCTTTTTCATACCATAGAAAATGTACCCTAATTATTTTTTTCCAGAAACTTCAATTTTATTCATCTTGTGCACTAGATTTATTACTTTGGCCACTGTATCTTGTCCTAAACATCTCAAATAGATGATAGATGCCATTTTTCATTGTTCCATGCATGTTTGTATGCACACATTCCTTTCAGCTTTTGATTTAATGGAGTGCTTCAACCCTACCAGCTCTCTTGGTGTCAGTAGTATTGCTCTGTATGTAAAAAGAGGTGGCAGAACAAAGCCCCTACCAAAAACTTAGGTAAGGCTCAGTAATTCCTTCCTCTCCAATCTTAAATAAAAAAAAAGTCCCTAAGCAAACAAACAGTTTGAGTTTGACTACTCAGATATTTAGCAGATCTTTTTTCTAACCTAGTTAACCCACATAATCTTATGAGTCTACTCTTTGCTGCACATTGAACAAATCTTTTCTTAATGCTTTCAAATAAGCTCAATTCCTGGGACACTCAATGAATGCTTTTAATCTACATCAGCTCACTACCGATATTTTTGAGATCATAATCCTATCTTCAGCTTACTTCAAAATATTTACATTAAAAAGAAGCCATGAAACCACAGCAAAAATAAAAAAATCAGCGGCTTCTTTATTTCCTGTATCTGTTAAATAAATACACAGGAAATGTTTAAATTAATATTTTAAAGTACCCATAATAGCTCAGCTTTTTCAGCCTTTTATTTAAAAAAAAATTATTTTATACCCTAAGGCCACCTTATATACATACTGACAAGAAATCCAAATATTTCCCATCCCATTTTATACATCCAATATTGAAAAGCAAAAGTGTGAAGCGAGGAAGCATAGGAAGGAAAAAGCGCTCAGAAATATTTACGAGAAGAACAAAACAAGGAGGTCACTTCCGAGAGCTCGAATGCCGTTAGACTGCAATTCAACAATACCAAATCACGTTTTGCAGGCCGAGCAGAAAGAGTTAATTAGGGTTTTACCTTCCTCCTTGTTGGCACTTTGCTCCCTCTCGTGGCCAAAACTGAGTATGACAGACCTTGGTAATTAAATTAAACAAACCCGTATTTATTATTCATATTTTAAAATAAATAATGTTGTGAACCTACCCCTTTGACAGATCTAGTGTCTACAGTTTTATCGTTTTCAGGGAAAAACTCAAACAAAAAATATAGTTTGTAAATACAATAAGAAAATTATTAAGATGTTAAATTCTGTATTGCCTAAAGTTGCCTGGCTTTATTTCCACAATGTAACAAGTACAGGCTTATCTCACCCTTTTATCTGACAGCAATTTGTGAAATTACATTTATTCTCATAAAGGTTTGCTGATTTAATCAACAGCATTATCCAAAAGTCTTGCCAATGGTGAACACACCCATAGCTTATCTTTGCAAAACAATACCGCCATTGACATGAAATGTGACATCTTTTCATCAATATTTCATCACATTATACATAAGATAATACAATAAATTCTCACTACTTGACAACTATCCTGTAATGCAATCTAAGCTAATGCTTTTTCATATTTCAGTATGTGATATCTGTCAACAATATTGTTAACCACTAATTGCTCTTATTCATCTCAGAAACATGCTTTGATTACTAATTGAGGCCAGATAAATATTTCACTTGATTGAAATTGCTTTGCCACCCATTCAGATAAAGAGAAAAATCTTTAAAAGAAGATGAAGAGAAGAAAACTAGAGAAATTAATTACTGGGTGATTATGACAATAAAAACAGAGACTGAAATTAATATATCATCTGAATGATTAATAAAATAGTGAGTGAACCTTATTTTTTATGAGAAGTATATGTACAGGTATCTACAACCCCAGATCATAAGAAACAGGCCCAGTTTTTCATATTTGTATCAGATTTTTCAAAGTTTTGAAGTGCTTTTCATTAATAGTTGTCAAAACATTCCAGAATGGAAGTAAATATAATATTTTATTAAATTAGAGATGGGAAAAGTAAACCACTGATGGGCAAATGTGCAAATGCTGCACAGTGTTTCCCAAATATAAGAACGCTCAACTCTGCATTGCAACACTGCATTTCTGAATCAAGCAGTCGTTCATCCAGCCAAAATAAAACTTCAACAAAAGAATCTGAAAAATACTTTTCCAAAGCAAAACTTCATTTTACACATTCTGTTACAAAGAATTATTTTGGATAAAATGAGATGAAGTGGTATGCAGACCAAAAATTAAGAAAATAACTAGAATTCTTTTCTATGTGGGTGTGAAACTCTGGAAGAGGGTGCCCAGAGAAGCTGAGGATGCCCCATCCCTGAAAGGATTCAAGGCCCAGTTGAAAGGGGCTCTGAGCAACCTGCTCTAGTGGAAGTCATCCTTGCCTATGACAGGGGCTCAGAACTAGGTGGTCTTTAGGGCTCCTTCCAACCCCAACCATTCTAGGATTGTATGAAATTTATTTCTGTGGTATTAATGTGTACTACTCCTATGGAGTGAGTTGTTTTCCCAAGACAACAATTACCAATTCTGTTTTGCTGAAAGGCAAAACAGAAATCACACAGTTTTGTGATCCTGTCTGAGCAGAAGATGCAATTAAGGTCTTTGGTGTGACCTTCCCTTTGTGTCAAATCGTGCTAAAACGTATGTGACAGTTTGTGTTATGGAAACCTCCATGTATCAATGATTAAGGAGAAGCTGTCAAAATAATTTATTTAAGTTCACAGGCAGAATTCATGACTCACATGAAGTGTCAAAAAGCACAAGCAATATCTAGTTTATCCGAGAGGTTACTTGGTCTCATACAATTACTTCACTTTCCTGATAACATTTTTTGACTACAAAAACTTTAGCTGAGGTTCCAGCTACCACTGTTGTCTTTAAAGGGCTAGTGTCCACCTTTTCTGAGAAAAAGAGTATTAACTAAAGTTCCTAAAGTAAGTTGACTTGTATCATCTCATTTTGCTTTCAATGTGATTGTCACTAAAATTTCCATAAGCAAGCCCAGAAAAAGAGGTACCTTTGAAAGTTTTCAACTGGTATGCCATATTTCAGTGTTCAATACTTGGCCTGATGCAGTTTAATCAAATATCACCCTTTACATTACAGCTCTATTTTCACAACTTATAACTTGTCTACATAAAATGATTCATATGGTGAAGTGATTTAAGAAATCTCATCTTCAAAGTTTTTCATTTTACTGTATTAAAAATATTTTGAAATCTAAACTCCAGAAGTGCTAGGAAAAAAAAACTTTGCAAGAAATAAGTTTCAACAAATTACAAACTTTACATGCTATTGTCTTTATTTATTACATTCACTTACCTATAAAACATAACCTCTTGATGCAGACTGTAGTCACATTAGCATATTTGAGAACATCACTATTTAAGTCAAGGCAGTTATCTTGGGGAAGTAGTCTTGGTATAAATCTGAATTCAATAATACTAAAATACAAATATTGCATACTTTAGCTACTATGTTTATTATACCAAAATAGGGAAAACATAGGCAATAAAAATACAGTTAAATCTTTTGACATCCTTCCAATTCCCTGTGGATTTTAGGCAAACAAAGGTAGGAAGACATGATTTTAGAGAATACATTTTTTTTTTAAAATATAATGAATCTCATGGTGTTATTTACAGCCCTAGATGAGACTGTGAATAAATAATTCTGTGGTTAACATGACCTCACCTGTGCACCGCACAGCCCGTTCACCTCCACTCCTCACAAGAATCTTCTGCAGATCTGAGCTTCTCCGGGACTGACCTTTGAACAAAAAAGAAAAAGATGAACACACATCACGTTTCGCGTTTTTACGGTATTCATTCAGTGCAGTTCATGAATTATTTTCAAACAGAAACTTACAAGAAGCATCCTGGCCGCTGCACAGCCCTCACGCCACCAGGTGCGCACGCAGCGCGCGGGGTGATGGGCCTCGAGCTCCCTCAGCTGCTGCCGCTCCCACAGCTGCGAGAAATCACACCACACCTGCGAGAAATCACACCCCACCCGCCTCCTGCCAGCGGAAATGTTCTTTTCACCGTATTTAGGGCAGGGCGGGCAGAGGAGAAAGTTTCTGTGCTTTATCGCCCCGTGGGGTAGCTTTGAAGGGCGGGCTGGGCCCTTCTGCCTGTCCCGCGGCAGGCGGGGTGCGGCCCCGTGAGGGGAGCGCAGCGGCTGGAGCCCGGCTTTTCCCTACGTTCTTTTTCTGCAGCCCATGTTTCTCCCGGAGCAACCGGGGCAGGGAGCGGCCGCGGCAGCTCCGTCCCTCAGCGGGAGCTCGCCGGGCTGAGGGCGGCGGTGCCGCTGGGCAGCGCCAGCCGGGTCCGGCCCGTGCCGGGTGTTGCCGCTCCCGAGCGGGATAAAACCGCTCCCGAGCGGGATAAAACCTGTCCTGCTGTTTCCTCGTCCCTTCAGCACCCTCCCTGCCCCGTACGCAGTGCCTGGGAGCCGCTGGAGGTAAGGGCAGCTCCCGGCAGCTGCCCCTCAGTCCCTCCCTTTCCTGCCGGGGGCTGCTGCCCCTCATCCCCCCTCTCTTTCCTGCAAATCCCCTCTCTTTATTGCGGGGGGCTGCTGCCCCTCAGCTCCTCTCTTTCCTGCTGGAGACTGCAGCCCCTCAGCCCCTCTCTTTCCTGCAAATCCCCTCTCTTTTCTGCCGGGGCTGCTGCCCCTCAGGCCCCCATCCCCCTGGGGATGCCCTGTGCGGCGTTAAGTCTCCGCTTCCTCACGTCAGATTTGGCAATAGTGAGTTCCCCAGAGCTTTTTTTTCAGTGGGTGAGAAGCCTTTTAAGCCGGTGCAGTGTTTTTTCTTTCTTACTTGGGCAAATTTCATCCGTTTCTGGGAGGTTTTGTTGGTCTGCTGCACGTGTAGAATCAGCTTTGTAACTTTCAGTCTGATATGTGATGTTGAATGTCTGTTGCTTCTGTTTTCAGGGTAGTTTAGTGAATTACATAAAATCTGTCAGTTGCCTTGGTATGTGTCTGTTCACTGGATTTATTAGAGAAAACTAGTTCTGTGAGAACATATACAGTGCAAAATGCTTGCTCCTTGAAGTGTGAAAATGCTTTTGTGCTATTTTGGTGATTCATTATTGAGTATTCCTTACTGTGCATATGCAAAGCATTAGGGTACACTTTTTTTTTTTTCCAGCAGTCTCATTTTCTCTTGCAAGTGGTTCTGGTTGAAGGGTGGGATTTTTTTTATTTTTTTTTTTACTTGCTCAATTAAAATTTAATTAGGATGGCTCACTTAGAATCTTGGGGCGTTTCTGTGATGATTACTTTTCCAGTTGGTGCTAGAAATAGTAGTAGTTTTAATATACCATGAAATTTTAAAATGTCAGTGATGTCCTTGGTACAGAACTATGATCTTTTTGGAACTACTCATTGCAAAAATGGCTGTTCTGCTGGGGTAGGTCTGCTGAAAAGGTTTGTGTCAGTAGGACTGATTACATGACATTAAGGGGTTTTTGTTTAAAGACTTTTCAGTGCTAGCGTTTGAAGTTCACTGTCAAGAAAACTGCAATCTGGGCATTGCAATGCATTGAGTAAGTTTTGGACTTCAATCCTGCTTCCTAATAAACAGCGTCATTTTCCTTGAGCAGGTATGACTGTGTCTATAACAAGTCATTCAGAGTTGTTTACACTAAACAGCTGCATGACCTGTAGCAAAGAACACTGCAGAGAGATCTGTTTGTTAATTGAGAGTATCTAAAGAGTAAAACTGACAAAAAAGTAGCTTGTCAGAGTTTAGAAATCCTCACTATGATGTGATTGCGTACACCACTGATTAATGATTATTACATGATAATTGAAAAAACAAGGGCTGGTGAAATGTTCTGGTTGTTTTGTTTTAGCCATCTGATTCCAATTTTGTTTGCTATTTAAACACCCTGGAGTACAGTGTAGCTGAACCAAAAACATCACCTTTCTATGATCATCAGGGTTTTTTTTGTCTTAAATGAATTCAAGGTCACTTAAGGAAGGTAAAATTACTGACTTAAAACTTTAATTCATATTCCCTGCCTGTCAGTTTGAGATCCTTGTAAATTTTGGTTTTAGCTTTCATGTGTTGTGACTTTACCAGATTGTATGTTTTTTGTGTTAAAACAGTGTAAATAAAGATGAATTTTATCATTATGGCTAGTTCTGTAATAAACTAGCCATAATTTGTGATATTTCATAAAAATGCAAGTTAATCAAAGCTTTTGTCATTTACAAATGATTTTGCTTATATCTGTGGGGTATTTTGACACAGACTCAAAGTTTATCACTCTCTACCCTTTTGAAGTTTTGGAGGCCATAAACTTGGAGATGACATTACCTTAGCAGGCCCGTTGATTCACATGGGATTGTTGGGATCATTGAGTCTTTAAGGGGCATAAATGCTTTTCTGCTCAAAAACCTATTTACAACTAAGAAAATGTAAGGAGTTGTTCCTTTGCTAGCATAAGGATGGAACACTTTCTTGGAGGGAAAACTGTTATTTTCAATAAACCCAGGCATGACTGAACATGTATAAAACTGAGGGTAAAATCTTTGAATAAGATGCAATTTCATAGAAATCAAAGCTTACGTTCTGCAGAGACTGATGGCTCTCCTGTCACATATGCTTTCCTGTAAGAATTGATGTGTGATTGTCCTAAAACCTGATGGAAAGTCTGCTGCTGCAAAGCATTTCACCATTTGGATGTAACTCCACTGGAGATGACTTAAGGTGATAGTTTTTCTGTGCTCAGTGCTGTAGGAGTGACAGATAACTCACATGTGTGTGTTTCTGGCAAGGCTCCATTTCCTGGACATATCCACTCTTGTAGCTGATAGGACATTCAGACACCTTATTTCAGACAGTAAAATAAATGTGTTTTTTCTTTTTTTCTTAAAGAGAAGATGTCTTTTACAGCTCCACGTGCATGTTTGCATAATATATATTTTTTATTAAACTTAGTTGATATCCTTGATATATGGAATTTAAAAGGAATTTGTTAGCTCACATGCATTAAATTTTGTCTAACATGTTTAAACAGCTATTATGTTGTTGAAGCCTTTAATGACCATTGAAGAAAGTGGAAATTTATATTTTTGGACACACTTGATTTATCTACTTAGCAAAAAAGCATGCTGTGATATTTTTCTAGGGAGCTTAATATAATGTAACTGTTTATGAGGTAAAAAAAAGAACTTCAAGGAAGTGAAGATGGTTTTACTGTATCTTATGACAGTGTGAAAAGCACAAATGTTGAGGTGCTGTGTTTTCAACTGCCCCATTTTCCAGCTAAGGTGCAACATAAACTATCTTAATATTGTGTCACCAAAAGGTTTTGAGACGGCCAATTGAATTCTGCCAAGATAGAGTCTTTTGATGAAAACATATCTTTATTGATTGTAGAAGAAGAAAATCATTCTTAAAATGAAATCCAGAGAAAAAAAGTCATATCCCTCAGAGAAAATTTCTGAGTGGCAGGTTGAGATTAACATCATAAAATTGAATTTGTGCTGCAAACCTTTGATGTAATCAGCAGCTGGGAGATGGTGTTGCCCTTACTGTGCTCCTTCTGATTGTGGTGAATTATTGTGTGGAATGAAATAAGTGTTTCTTGTGTCACTCGTTCAAGAAATACAAACAAGGTATTACCAGGTGCTTCTTGCTAGTTAAAATGGGTTGTATCGATTGCTGGTCCCAGTGCCCTGCTCTCCTGGACTGCAGGAGCAGGACATCCCCATCCCCAGGGATGCTCTGGGTGTCACTCAGCAGTGACTCCAGCCCTCTAGGGTGTAGTCCAACAGGTCTTGAGGAAAGTCCCATCATATCCTAAAATGAATTACCACAAATGGTTTGCAACATACTTAAGGAGAGCGCAACATTTACATAATAAAATAAAGTTGTGAAAGCAGCGTAGAATGGACCAACAGACTGCAAAGCTACTTTGAAGAAAAATTATTAGCTTTTTACTAAGAGTAAAACCAATATTGATAAGACTTTATTTTCTTGTGTAGAAACAAAGAATATGTCAGATTAAATGAAAGAGCAGACAGGAACAGGAGAATGAGATAGATTAAAAGCACAAAAACCATAGGAATTGGTTGATAAAAAATTTAGACTCCACCTAAATTTTACTTCCTAAGGTTTCTTTTACTACAAAAATGAATATAATGGGGTGTGCGGGGTGGGGGGGGGGGGGAC